>NC_142164.1:87532775-87845513 GCF_024610735.1 Ursus americanus
TTCTTTATAAATTCTGAATGTAAGGCCTTTATAAGATACCTGATTTGCAAGTATTTTTACCCAATGACTTTTAATTTTCTTAACAGTGTCTTTCGAAGATGAGAAATCATGATGAAGTCCAATTTGTCCATTTTTTCTTTATGGGTCATACTTTGGGTGCTGTTTCTAAGAAATCTTTTTGATAACTGAAGGTCAGAAAGGTTTTCTCCTGTGTTTTTTTTCCTAGAAGTTTAATAGTTTTAGGTTTTATATTTAGGTCTATGATCCATTTCGAGTTAATATTTGTATGTGATACAAAGTAAGGATACAAATTCTTTTTCTTTTCTGCATATGAATACACAGTTATTCCAGAACTCTTTGTGGAATAGACTCTTAGTTCTCCACTGAACTCTACTTGTAGCTTTGTTAAAAGTTGGTGGTACATATAAGTATGGGTCTGTTTTAAAACTCTCTGTTCTGTTCCATTGACCTATTGGTCTGTCTTTAGGGCAATAACATGCTGTCGTGATTACTGTAGTTGTAAATAAGTCTTGAACTCTCGGTATTAGTACATCAACTTTGTTTTACTTTATCAAATTTGCTTATCTTTTTTATGTCCTTTGCTTTTCCATATGAATTTTAGAATTAGTTTGTCAATTTCTGCCCCAAAAAAGCCTCCTGGGATTTTGATAGGGATTATGTAGAACACAGGGAGTTCCTATCTTTGCATAGTATTGTATTAACTGAAACATGTACATATTGGAACCAAGTCCTCACCTTGCATGGTTTTAACGTGCACATTTTTTCATTTAACACAGTACTGTGCAAAGCAGGTACAGACTGTTTATAGAATAATTTGAGAAGAACTGAGTTCTGTGGTCCAAATGTTTGTCCCCTCACTGCCAAATTCATATGTTAAAATCCTAGTGCCCATGTGGTGGTATTAGGAGGTGAGGCCTTTCAGAAATGATTAGGTCATGAGGATGAAGTTCTTGTGCATAGGATCAGTCTTCTTATAAAAGAGACAACACAGAGCTCCCTAGCCCCCTTCCACCATAAGAGAGACATATCAAGAAGGCACTGGCCATGAATCAGGAAGAGGTCTCACCAGAATGCAGCTATGCTGGCACCTCAATCTTGGACTCCCCAGTCTCCAGATCTGTGAGAAATAAATTCCTGTTGTTGATAAACTACCCAGTCTGTAGTATTTTGTTATAGCAGCCCAAACAGGCTAACTATTATACTAACATGTTAACAATATTGAGTCTTCCAACCCATCAACCCAATATCGCTCTTTTATTTGTATTTTTTAAAATATCTCTCAGCAGCATTAGTTTTTAATGTAAATGTTTTTCACATATTTTGTAAGATTTATCTCTACGTATTTCCTACGTTTGATATGATTGTAAATGGTATTTTTTTAGTTTCAATTTCCTTTTTTTTGCTGCTGTAATATATAAATATAATTGATTTATTTCAGTCTTCTTCAGTCTTGCTGAACTCAGTGGTTCTAGTAGCTTTTTTGTAGATTTCATCTGATTTCCTACATGAAAGAGCATGTCAATTATGTCATCTTTAATATAGTGAACATTGCCTAATCCTTTCCAATCTAGACTTCTCTTGTTTGGCTTTTTTTGTCTTATTGCATTGGCTAGAACCTCCAGTATAATGGTGAATAGAAGTCATAAGAGCAGACATTGTCTTATTCCTGATCTTGTACCATAAAGTATGATGTTAGCTGTATGTCTTTTGTGGATAACCATTTTCAAGTTGAAGAAGTTGCCTTCTCTTCTTAGTTTGATGAGGTTTTTTTTTAATCCAGAATGGATGATGGATTTTATCAAATTATTTTTCTGCATTTACTGAGATAATCATGAGTATTTTTCTTTTTAGTTTACTAGTGTGGTGAATTATATTGATTTTTAATGATAAACCTATATTCTTTGAAATTGGGTGTTTGTAGTTTTCTCTTTTTTTGTAATATCTTTGTCTGATTTTGGTATCATGGGAATGCTAACCTCATGGAATGAGTTGGAAAGTGTTCCTGCCTTTTCAGTTTTGGGAGAATGATTTGTGTAATGTTGGTATTTATATGTTTGGTAGAATTCCTAAGTGAAGCCATCTGGGTCTGAAGTGTATAATAATTTTTTTGAGGGATGGGTTTTAACTAAAAAATCTATTTTTAATATAGTATAAGACCATTTGGTTTATTTCTACTGGAGTTTGAAAGTTTGTCTTTCATGGTATCTATTCATTTTATCTAAGTAGGTGAATTTATTGGCCTGAAGTTGTTTATAACATTTATTATCCTTGTTATATCCAAAGCTTTCAATGATGTCACCTCTCTTTGTTCATAGTATTATTAACTCATATCTTTTTCTTTTTCTTTTTGCCTTGATCACTCTGGCTAGAGGTTTATCAATTTCATTGACCTATTTCAAGAATCAGGGATTTTTTTCTGTTTTTCTTCTGTTTCATTTATTCCCACTTTGGGCTTTATTTTTTTCCCCCTTTCATAGCCTTATTTTGGTTTCTTTTGCTCATCTTTTGCTGGTTTCTTAATTTGCAAGCTAAAATCATTGAGTTGAGCCTTTTTTTTTTTTAGAGGGGGAGGAGGGGAGAGGGAGAGAAAGAATCTTAAGCAGGCTCCACACCCAGCGTGGAGCCCAATGTAGGCTTGATCTCATGACCTGAGCCAAAATAAAGAGTTGGATGCTTAACCTGAGCCACCCAGGTGCCCCTGAGACCTTTCTTCTTTACTAATGAGGGTGTTTAATGCTATAAATTTCACCCTAAGTTCTGCTTTAGTGATAATTTATATTTTTATTCAGTTCAGAAAATTTTCAGTTTTCCCTTTTGATTTCTGCTTTGACCCATGGGTTATTTAGAAGTGTGTTATTTAATTTCCAAATATTTAAACTCAGATACCGAGTTTTCATTCCATTATGATCAGAGAACACCACTTTGTATGACTCGAATATGAATGAATAAATTTTAAATTTATTGAGACTTTTTTTAGTGGCCCGCAGTATGGCCCATTTTGGCAAATGTTTCATGTGCAGTTAAGTAGAAGGTATAATTTCCTCTTGTGTGGTGTTCTAAGAATATTATTTCAAGTTAACTGATAGTATTCAACTCTCCTATATCCTCCTTGATTTTCTGCCTGTTTGTTTTTTCCATTATAATTGTTGCTTTGTTTCTTCATGTACTACCATTTTGGTCTTTCCTGTATTCTGAAGCTCTGTTATTAGGTGCATGTACATTTAGGAATGTTAAACCCTCTTGATGACTTGACTACATTGTTACTATGACCTTTTTTCTTTGTTTTTCCTTTTGCAGTGTGGTTTTTTTCTTTTGGCTGCTTTTAAAATTTTGTTTTTATCACTGGTTTTATGCAGTTCATTAATGATATGCTTTGGTGACTTGTGGTTTTTTTTGTTTTTTGGTTTTTTTTTTTTTTATTTTAATCTGCTTGAGGTACTTTGACTTTCTTGTATTGGTATGTGAATTTGGACATTATTTCTTGAGGGGTTTTAATTCTGTCTCTACCAGCCTCTCTTCTCGTTGGGGGCTTTGCATGTTAGGCCCCTTAATATTGTCCCACGTGTGACTGAGCTTCTGTATTTTAATCTCAAGTCTTTTTTCTCTTGAGAAACGTGCTTTATATTGGGGAAATTTCTGTGCCATGTCTTTAAATTCACCATTTCATGCATTGTCTAATCCTCTGTTTAGTTCATCCAGTGAGCTTTTCCTTTAAGGTCATGTATTTTCTTCAACTCTAGAAGCTCCTTTGTGTTCTTTTTTATTTTTTTCTATTTCTTTCCCGATAACGTTCGTGCTTTCTTTTAAATCCTTGAGCATATTCGCAGGATATTTTGAAGTTTCTGCCTTGTGTAATGTCTTCATGTCTGCCATTTATAGGTCCATTTGTAGTGATGAGCTTTTTTGTTGTTCCATTTTACAGTTTGCTGCTTCCTTTGATAAGACCAGATCTAGAGTACCCTTAATTCTAGGGCTTAATTGAGTTCCATACTTAGATGTGACCTTTCTGAGGTCTCTACTGATTGTCTTTGGAGTTCAGGGAGGCCTCTCTAGAACTGAGTAGAACTCCAGTGTCTCCATGATCTCTTTGCCCAACCTCATGGAGTTTCAACCTATGCATGCACAAATTATTATTAAGCTAAAGGCACATAGTGTTCTTTGTGCAGATTTTGGGAACTTTTTCTGTACTTAGCTCCATTCTCTTTGGTATTCTGCCCTGAACATTCCGTCTACCTCACAGTTCTTCCTGAGCTGTGATTTCTGTGTCCTCAACTCAGTGACACTGCCATGCTCGGCTTTGTTTCCCCTCCTTGTACTGGGAATTCGGAAATGCTTCCAGAAAGAAACCAGGCCCGTCATTAAGCATTCACTCCATTCATTTTCCCTCCCGTACAAATCATAATCCTTTACTGCCTGTTGTCCCAATGACTGAAAATATTCAGACTTTTAGTTCAGTGGGAGAAAAAAGTTCTGTTCCAATTAAACTTTCATGATTAGAAGCAGAAGTCATTATCATGGCATTTAATGTGACTTTAAAGAATCTTAATTCTAATGACATTACTGTTGGGTAAAATTTTGTCAAATACAATGGTAGAACTTCCCTTGTTTCCATTAATGCTCTGCATTTCTGATGTGGTTAAAAATAGAAGTTCATGAGGTTGAAATAGAAGGATAGAATTTTACAGTGCAATAATTAATAGTACAATAAAATACCAACAATAGCTAAAATTTTTTAGCATTTTAGTGGTACGAGGCACCTTGCTAAGACATGTCTCGGCTCTCATTACGATCTTGTTGTTTAGGTATTGTATTATTCTCGTTTTACAGATGGAGGAATTGAAACTTAAAAGAAGGTAAGTGACATGTTTAAGCTCACATTATCAGTTGAGTAAAGGGCAGAGTCCGGATTCAGACTCAGTTCTGTCAAACTCCCAAGGCCCTGTTCATCATCACCATGGCTGTGCTGCCTTCAAAAGTATATGCATGGAGCCCCTGGGTGGCTCAGTTGGTGAAGTGTCTGCCTTCAGCTCGGGTCATGATCTCGGTCCTGGGATTGAGCCCCACATTGGGCTCCCTGATCAGTGAGGAGTCTCCTTCTCCCTCTCCCTCTGCCTGCCCCCCTCTCATGCTCTCTGTCTCTCTCTCTCTCAAATAAATAAATCTTTTAAAAACGAGAAGTTTATGGGTAGCTGTGACTGTTACAGAATCAACTTCAGTGTACTGGGAGTCTGTGATGCAGTACTTTTGGGCCCCATTTCCAGGTTTTATACAGCAGTCTTGAGTCAAATTTTTACCTCTTTTTACTTCAAAAGTCAAGTCAGGCATCGTTTAAGTAACACTTAAGGGCTGGTTTTCCATTTGTCATCACATGACTAGAAATCTAAGAAGAGGTTGGGTAGTTAGAAACCTTGTCATTGGCCATCATTTTTATTGTGACTCTATGTTAAGACAGTTTTTTAAGAATGATAAAATACCAGAAAGCAGGATTACATGACTGGAAAGTGGTGGCCAGGAATACAAAAGCAAAACATTCAGTGTTTACTAGAGTCTGAAATTATTTTAAAAGTTTTTAAAATAAAAGATTTACTTAAAACAATTCTCTTTGGAGTTTTGCCACCAACTTGCTATGTTATTAGATTACTTGTTTCATTTTTATTTTTATTTCTAGGTACTGTTTTTCTTATTTTGGTTGAATTTTGTTTTATAATTATGTAAAACATATGGTTGCAAAGACTAATTTTAAGAAGTGTATCTTCCATCCCTATTACCTTCCTCCTCCATAAGTAATCATTTTCATTAGCGTCTGGTTTACTCTTTGTTGTCTTTTCTTAAAAATCATAAGTAAACACACAAACATACTTTGCTTTTTCTTACCTGTGGCATGTTCTACACACTGTTCTGTCTTTTTGAGAAAGCACATGCATGCGAGCAGGGGAGCCAGGAGGGCAGAGGGACAGGGAGAGAGAATCTGAAGCAGACTCCCCACTGAGTGAAGAGTCCAACACGGAGCTCGATCTCACAACCCTGAGATCGTGACACGGCATTTTGGAGAAAATGGAGATGTGTAATGTGTAGTTTTCACCCTTAAGAAACTTGTGGAATTTTAAACTACTTTTTAAAATACATACTTTTCCCTGATGTACAATAGCTAATCCAGTAATACTTTTATTTTTTACCCATCTATTTTTCTAGAAAACACAAGTAGAAGGATTTTGTCATCTATTACTTTTTCACTCAGTGTGATTTCAGTACTATTTGTAAGCATCCTAGCAAATGCATCCCAACATTGACAGTATTTAGATACCTGATAATCAGGTGTGTGGCAGAGAAGCAGGTCATGTGACATATAGAAATCCTTTAATTATAAATATTCCCTATTAATTTCAGTTCCTATGAAGTCAGAATGTACCAGATAGTCTGGATTATTATAATTGTATTGTTTTTAAAAAAACAAAACTCAGCACCCCTTTCTCCTCTGTATTACTCTAACCATTTTCTTTGTACCATGTTCCTGTTCTGCACCTCACCTCTCTGAACTCTTCTCCAATATTCCTTATTTCTTTAACAGCCCCACCTCATAAGGTGCTGAACTTACATGCCCTTGAAGACTTAAGTGGTGGCATGTGGGAGTATCAGCCCAGACTTTTGAAAGCAGCTCACCTATGGTACTTTGTCACAGCAGTGGCCATGTCTGTGTGCTAGGTAATGCCCTTCCAGTCTCTGTGTTGGCTGCCTGGGGACACTGCCTCCGCTTTATTTCAAGGCCCTGTGTTCAACTTTGCATCTTTGAATTTAGTATCTTTCTCAAAAGCCTATCCATAGTATTTGGCTTCTCCCAGCTCTTTTGTCCTGTACCTAAAACACTCCTCAACTCTTCATATGATGCCCTCCTCTCCTTCCCTCTCCCCTTTCCCCACATACGCTTTTTCCTGATCTTTTCACTCACTGTGCATTGCTTCACTGGAGAGCAGCCTTTGTGCCCAAATTCACAAATACAAAGCTAGGAAGTGTATCTGTCTAGTCTTCTGAGGAAGGACATTTCTTAAGGTCTTTGTATGCTTCCTCATGCATTGGAGGTTGCAGCAAGGTTAGATGGCTAAAAGTAGTGAAGGAACATATTTCAAGAATGTTCATATAATTTCGTTACATAAATGTAGATTTGGTAATCTGGCACTTACCACAGTAATTAAAGCATTTCCTACAGTGAAGGCTTTTGAGAAAATAAATACTGTGCAAGAAGTAGCCCCACAAAAACCTTTGTTAATTCAGAAAATTGATTCCATGCTCACAAAGTCAGCATTTTCTCTCAGCAGGCACCGCAACTAATGACATTAATGAGACCAGTGTCATATTTAAAAAAAAAAAAAACTGGCAAAACGGAGAATTTTAAAAGGAAGTTATTTCTAGTGGTCTGTTTGAACATTGTAATTAACCAAGAAAAAAACAATTTTAATTGTGGTTTTTAGTACTCTATTACCAGTGCATCAAAATGACTTTTAAAAGTCATTTGATGAGTGCTTATGTTAAAATATAAAATGAGTTTAGTATAAAATGAGTGCTTGTGTTAAAGTGGGAGAGCCATCAATCTACAGGACAAAGCCTTGTATTTAGTTGATAGTATCCAATACCTGAATGAATCTTACCAGGGTTTAGATGATGCCTTTGAATTTGTTACTTTAACAAAAGGCTTTTTTTTTTAATATTACAGAGGTGAACAAACACTAAATTGCCTAATGAATGAAGTTTAAACGATAAATAGCTTGAAATTGCTTACTTTTGTTGGTAGTGATATGCTTTGGCAGCCCTAGCCCATCAACTTTGTTATCCTTTACAAAGAGCTTTATAATTTGTAACATGTAAAAATAACAGTTCCCAGAAAAGAGAAGAGCCATGACCAGTGTTGCTACTTACAAAGCAAGGTTATCACAAATTGCTGGTGTCCCCTTAGTAGTTTTTGTTGGAAAGCTGGACTTTCTAAGGACACTGGTTCACAGCTGTGCGCTCTTTTTTCTGTCTTCTATATCTTAAGTTTTTTTGTTCTGTTGTATTTTAAATGTGTTTGTCTCCATATCTGTGTATAAATATTCAGCAAATGGTGGGTTGATGCCTGTGTAAGAAAATGTTCTCACCCAGCTCCAAAACTTCTAAAGTTCAGTATGTCATAGGGAATTGGTGGGAGAATATGACCAATTGAATATTTTTTCCTAAATCACTTGAAAATCATCGTTATACTTTTTTCTTAATATATAGATAATTTATGCCCTGTAAATTGGAATACACCGTGGAGCCCAGGAAATGGGTTAGGGTATAATAATAATAATAACAATAATAATAATAATAAAAAGTACACCACCAACTTTATAAATGAAAGTTCTAAATACCAATAACTACATATCCCTCTCTTTAACATATTTGTGTATTTTTTCTCATGGCTCTTCTAGCAAGGAGTACTTACTATTTCCTTGTAGTTAAGTTTTTGTCTTGTTTAGTTCTTTAATTTGTAAACATTCAAAACCTCAGTCATCTTGACTCTACTAACGTCTCCCTTTTCTTCACTAATCATTAGTATATGGTGTTTGATGAATTAAATATAAAATTCTATTCTGGTTCTTTAAACTTTTATACTTTTATCTAAATAAGATAAGCACATATGTTTGAAAAGTTAAGTCATATTACTTCTAATAATAGCAGAAGGCAATTTCTGTTCTAATTCATTCCAAACCCTCCAGTCTATTATCTGAGATAACCACTTTAATCATTTTTGCTGTTTCTTTTGTAGCTAACCACATACGCTTATATTACTGCTTCTTGATTTTATAGTTTTAGATATTATCAGTTATTAATGTGCTGCTACAAAAGACGTAGCTCTCCTGTGTGGCTACGCCATCCCTCTTCACTTTCCTTTTCCCATTTTTATAACATTATTCATATCTGAGTCATCAGTGTAATGTGATTATATTTCTTATGTAATGTATTGTTATACCTCAAATAAATAATTGTTGCTTTGCTTTGTTTTCTATGTATTATAGCTAATTTATCCCCAGACTGTCCCGCTGAGCTATATATATTCTCAGTAGGTACAACCTCATTGGATAATTTATCTCATATTTTGTCTTGGCAACAAAAAGCTTCTTCTTGCCCTTCATCTATCTGTTTCATTCAAAATTGGTTGCAGTCTTGGCCTACTGGACTATCATCATGGGAATTCTCTTTGCCTTTCATCTGTGCTAGATTTCCTGTTTCCTAGATTTCCTATATTCTTTTTCAGTTTTCATCTTCATTTTGGCAAGGTATAACCTCTAGTAACTTCCAGAGAAAGGTGCGTTTTTTGAGATATCTGAAAATGTCTTTATCGTACTCAACAATTTGATAGTTTCACTGGATATCGAATTCTAGGTCGGAAATCACTTTCCCTCAGAATATGGATAAAAGCTTATATTCTGAGGGGCGCCTGGGTGGCTCAGTCAGTAAGCATCCTACTCTTGATCTCAACTTAGGTCTTGATCTCAGGGCTGTGAGATCGAGCCCCACATTGGACTCCACAAAAAGAAAGGAAAGTTTATACTCTAAAACCCGATGACTTGGGTTCATATCAGCTGTGTGGCTTGGGCAAGTCACATAACCTCTCTGTGACCGTTTCCTCATCTAAAAATTGAGTGTAATAATCTTTCCTACCTCTAGAGTTGCTGAGAAAATTAACACAAGTAAAGCACTTAGAACAGTGCCTAGCCCCTCTTCCCTTTCTCTGGAAACCTTAATGCTATTCTCTTTACCCCGGTGCCCTGAAATTTCACGGCGCAATGCTTTAGTGTAGGCCTTTTTAAAAGTTATTATGCTGGGTTCTTAGAAATCTTTTTAAATCTGCAAACTCATTGTTCTTAAGTTCAGAGAAGGTTTTTTTTTTTTTTTAATTTTTTAGATAACTTTCTTCCCTCTAGTTTCTCTATTCTCCCTTTCTGTAGTTGTATGTTATTTAAATAATATCAGAGCTCACAGGATTTTTATGTCTAACCTTTTTCCCCTTATTTCCTTTTTTTTTTGTCTTTCTGTTCTACTTTGAGATACTTCCTCAATTTGATCTTCTAACCCTTTTATTTGAATCTTCTGTTTTAACTCTCATTTTTAAAATTTTCAAGTCCCTTTCTAAATGTCTGTGTTTTAAATTATTAGTATTATATAGTTTTCTGTTCTTCATAGGTTTCATTCTTTTCTATCTCAAAATAGTATATTTTTTGAAATTTTCTCTTCCTTGTTTATATAGGAAAGGGTGTTCTCAGAAATATTTTTCTATTTTTTTTTTTTTAGTCTCTTTCTTTTTAGAAGCTTTCCCCAAATGTCTGGTGATCCTTGGCTGCTCTTTCATTTTTAAGATGGAAGTATTAACAGTTGCCCAGAAACTCTGTATACATGGGTAACTTAGTGATCCAACAAGGACTGGACCATTTTTCAAAACCCCCATGGATATTAGTATCTGTAGGTCTTTTGTTCTTAAGCAGGTTAGCTTGACAGTGAACAATCTTTCAGTCTTCTACTTTGGGATAGGGCTGTATATATTTGGAGGGTGGAGGGGGGTGGCTTTACACAGGTCTAAGCCTGATTGCAGTGGTTCTAAGCCACCTTGAGGAAGGAAGCTGAGGGTCTTTATTTTAACATGTTTATTTAACACACAAACTTTACAATTAATCCTCCTGTTTAAGTACGATGCTTGATTTTGACCTGAGCTATGAGTATGGTATCCAAGATCTCCAAAGAGTTGTGAGGGGATAATTTTCTTGGTCAAGGATATCTAGGGTCAGGCTGCCTCAGCAAAGGTTCATCTAATCCTTTTGTCTGCTCCAGCATACACCCTTGCCTTCAAAGATGTTTCCTTTTCTTAAAATTTTTCCTGGTGTTTCCTTTTCCTCAAACTTTCTTGGGAACACTTTGGTAGGCATATCAGCTTGCTTCTTACTGGCTTGCCTTGTTGCAGGCTTGGTGTGTCAGTTCAGGTCAAAAAGCAAATACCAGAAAGGATTAGATGTGCAAGAAATTTATTGGGAAACTACCTCTGAGTGAAAATGAAAGGGGAAGGAGCCAGAGGAGGCTGGGAGAGCCATCACAGGTTACACAGTTCTGACTTTTTTGGAGGAGAAAGGGTAAGAAAAATCTTAGACTAAGGTGCAGTTCCAAGAAAATTTTGGTGAGGCCTACTGGGAGTCCTCAAGCCAGTGTTGACCATCAGAGTCCTGTATCTCCCAGAAATGAGCCTGCTGCTTTTAGTCACTGGCTGAGAGTAGCCTGTGAAAAGCATGGTGTTGGTGGGATCACAGTGATGGATTCCTGGTGCAATACTTGGGATTGTCAGTTATTTGCAATCCCCATGGTCAGAGATTGGGAGTCTCATCTTAATGGCTCCCACATTTGGATTTCATCTTTCTCTGATCTGCTAACTTTGCCCATTAATTTCTACCATCCAAGATTTTGTTTCCCCATCTAGTGTGCTGCTACCTCTTCTCATTCTCTTTGTCTTTGTGGGTCTGTGCCTTTTTAATGCCTTACTGAAGTATTAATTGGGCTTCAAGAGGTAGCAGAGACACGCATGCATTTAGACCACTGTGTTTAAGTGGAATTATTGATTTACTTATTCACCCATTTGAATTATGATTCCCTAAATCATTTACATTATATATTTATTGCATGAATCTCTGGTTACCCTCTCCTACAATATAGTCCTGTCTGATCACATAATGATCACCATTCAGAACTTTCTGAGAGCAGCAGGAGCTAAGGATGAAGACCTAAGCAGGGGCCAATTCACTGTGGATCTCATTCTTCATTATGCAGAACTGTGGGAGAGACGGTGAGGGTGGTGGTTATTAAAAGCACTGATTGATCTTTGGGCCCCTTCCTCAGTCCAATCTAGTAGGTCTAGGGTGTGGGCTGGGAGTCTGTTTTTAAGAATAAGTACTGTAGTGATTCTGAAAAGCTCCAAATGGACCAATAATCCACATCTAAGGGGAATAGGGTTTGAGTGGGAAAACATAGTGATATATGATTGACTTTTCATTTTAGAAAGTGCCCTTTGACCATAGATATGAGGATGAGATTTGAGGTCTTTTGCTGTAATCTAAACAAGATAAATGATGGCCTCAGCTAACTCCCAGGTGGCAATTGGGATGGACCAAAAAAAAAAAAAAAGATTCATGAAGTCTTAAAGAATAGAATCAGATAACCTGATTAGTATTTGAATATCTTCTGTGTGGGGGGTTTGTCTGTCTCCTCCTCCCCACCACCACCACCCATTTATTTATATCAGTGTATTTTTTTCAGCTCTTTTTTCTCTCTTTTATCCTTATGGTACTCCTATTATGCATATGTCAGTGTGTTAATTGGTGTCCCACATTTCTCTGAGGTTCTGTTCATGCTTTCTTCTTTTTTCCTCTGTGTTCTTTGGATTGCATAATCTCTGTCAACTGATCTTCAAGTTTGGTGATCCTTCTGCTGGTTCAATTGTATCTTTGAGCCTTTCTAATGAATTTTTCATCTTGGTTATTGTACTTTTAACCCCAGAATATACAGTTTGCTCTTTTCTATAATTTCTCTTACTGATGGTCTCTATTTGAGATGTTGTCATACCTTCCTTTAATTCTTTAAGCATTGAATTTTCTTTAGTTCTATGAATATATTTATAATAGGTGCTTGAAAGTCTGCTAAGTCCAACATTTTGGCCCCCTCAAAGGCAGGTTCTGTTTTCTATACCTTTTTAAACCTGTGTAAGTGTCACACTTTCCTGTTTTTTGAATGTCTCCTAACTTTTTGTCCTAGCAACTCTGGATATTGACCCCTCTCCCACACTTCAGGCCTTGTTCTTGTTTGCTTATTGGTTTAGTGATTTGCTGGGCTAGTTCACGGTAACCTCTAATGTCTCTCTCCAGACTGGGGCATGACCACAACCTTACTGACAGTCAAGAATGACTGTGGCTCTACCTGATCTCTCTCTGACTGTCTCTTTCCCTGATTTCCCATTAAGATAATCTACCTGTATTGGTATCACCCAGTACTAATTGCTAGCTGATAACTATTTTTGACAATGCCCTGTGGTGAAATTGCTCCATAGTCCGATGCAGTTCAAGTCTAGCCCCTCGTCAGGGGAAGGGTTTGTAGTCTATTAAGCTTGCTATATTCTCCTCTAAGTAGAATCTCTGTACTGTGGAGCAGGAGCTGGGGGAATGGGGAATTCACTCCTCACTAGTTGCTCCGCCCAGATCCTCCCTATAAAGCAGGTTTTTGTGTGTTGGAGGGGGGAAGGGATGAACTGGTGCCCCTCCTGGCTGCTACTAGCATTCAGTATGGATTTTTCATACCCCAGGTCAGGGAGGATGACATCTGCCAGTGTTCACCAGGTGCTAAATGTACCTGGACAAGGTCTTGCACTGAGGAAGTTGAGGGAGATAGGAGCTACCGCTGAGCTGCCAAGCCCAACTCTGTAGCTCTCCTGCAGCACAGAGCAGTGGGACTACACTTGTAACCAGCTGCCCCACCTGGATAATCTGTACTTAGCTGGAGGTGGGCGTTGGGGAATGGGTGCTGTCCGTCTGGCTTCTGCCACCCACTCAACATATGCCTTCCACAGCATGGTCCTGTACAAAATGGGATCTCCCAGTGTTTACCAGCTGCAAAATCCATCCCAAATAGCTCTTCAACTTCAAGGAGCTGATCTGCCACTCAGCTGCTGGGCCCCTTAGAGCAGTTCCAACACAAGGCAGAGGGCTGTGAGGGCTCAGGTGCAGTCTTTATCCTGATTGTCACAGCTTCCCATTGTTCTTAGTTTCTGTGGATTTTATTGAGTGTTTCTCAATTTATTGTAAGCCCTTTGATCAATCTGCAGAGACGTTGGTTGTTAAATTTGACCAGCTAAATAGCTCCCTCTCTAGGGGAAGGTTTCCCTGAGCTTACACAGCCACTCCAGCAGCCCTGCCCAATCATTATATTTGTAATGGTGCTGCACATAATGGCGAAGTAGTTTTTCAAAACTATAATCCGATGACTTGAATTGAAAGGACAAAACTTGTTTTGAAAAGTATTCTGATCTTATTACTGAAATTTGCTCTGATTGCATTTTACTTTAATCAAGACCTTCTATTTCGGTTTTGAGAAATAGCTTACCCATCAAGTTTATCTTCGGAATTGAGTAGTTGTAGACCTAAGAAGCAGTGGAGTGGAGTGTGAAGAGCATAGGTACTGGGGCCAGACTGACTGGGTTCAAATCCTTGCTCTACAGTTGAGTTCTGGTGGTGAGTTTCTCAACTGCTCTTGCTTCAGCTGCTTCATATGTAAAATGGGTATCATCTGCCTCTTCTAGTTGTTGTGAAGTTGAGTGAATTGACAGATTTCAAATCAAGCCTGACTCAAAGTACTCATCAGATGTTTTTGTTGGACATGTCATGGGCAAATAATCATCTCATCTTCATATTATCAAGACTAATAATATTTCTGTCTATAGCCAGAGATCTTGGTGATATTATTTGTCTAAATAGCTTTAATATGACCCTTAGTGTCCTCTAGTTCCTCTTTTTCCCACTAGAGGAAAAAATTAGATCTTGTCTTCCACTCAACTTCTTTTGGAGTTGTGATCATGTAACCTAATGAAGTTCTAGTACATACACCATGCAGTGACATAGAAATGTTAGGCATATATTACATTTGTGTAAAGCTAGTGCATTTAATAGAGTACCTTGAAGTTTTCCGTTTTAAGTCATGGTAATACAATATGCGGAATAACATTAGCACCCAGTTATCTACACGTAGATGTCATCTGGGGGGGGTTCTTATGAGTAAAATGTGAGGATAGAGAGGAGCACATGGCGTTGGTTCTCTTACTGTCCTTCCCATTTCTAAGTTTCTGATTCCATGATACATATACTTTGATGTGAGACAGAAGATGTGATAGACATTGGTCAAGTGCAGTTCTGTGTGCTTGGTGCTGCCTTCCAGCAGGTTGGCAGGAATGAAAATCACCAGCAATAGTACAGTTGGGCAAATGATGAGATACTGAGGTCTGTCTGGGGGTGGGGAAGAATGTTGTTAGATCACAGCAGGGTGCCTATGTCAGCTGGGGAGATTGTCAAGGAGAACATTGAGGCAAAGTGTGAGTGAAATTTTGTTAAGTGAGTCGGGGGTTACAAGCAGAGAAGGAAGCACATGGAGTGTCAAACGGAGGAAGCAGCATTTTCAGGAGCATAGAGAGCATGGGTGAAGAGGGGAGGGTTGCAGACACTGCAGGTAGTTCAGGATGGGGGTGTCGGGAAGGATGATGGATGAAGATGGAAAGGAATGTAATATGTATGACATGCAAAAAAAAAAAGAAAAGAAAGAAAAAAGCAAACTTAACCTACTTGACTAAGAAGCAAGAGAACTTGGTTCCATTTTCAATTGTGTTGCTAAATAGCTCTGTGGACCCAGTTAAGTTGTTGGTCTTAAAATCATTTTTGGAAGGCTTCCAAAGCCAAACTGAAGGATCGTTATGTCTTGGTGTATGGAGTGCAGAGCAATAAAGGTTTGGGGAGTGATGTGATAATACCTGTTTTAGAGTAAAACTATGATGACTATTTAATGAGTGGAATGAAAAGAAGGAACTAGAGGCAAAGAAACCCATTAAAAGACCCAGACAAGAATCCATGAGGGCTGAAACTAGGGTAAGTGCAGGAAGGGGCAGACCGTTTTGACAGGAGTTGCAGAAATAGAGTGAACAGGTTTTGGCAGCTGCGTGTCGGCAGTGGATGAGAGGTTAGTAGCTGACGTGAGGACGAGTCCAAGGGCTGTCTGGAGCGATGATGAGGCTGGTAGTCAGTGGGCCACGTGCATGTGGCTGTGTGGATTCAGTTGTTGTTTTTTTTTAACCAGTGTTATCATTAGATAATTTGGATACCTGCATTTTACTTCTCTTCCCAAAAAATCCTATGGCCAAGTTCAGATTCAGTACTGTATAAGCTATATTATACGATTTTCCCAAAATTGTAGATGAAAAACTGCCAAGTAAAAGTAAGTTTGGAGCTGCATAGCAGTGTGGTTTAGTAATTGCACGTGCACACTGCCAACTTCTTATCCTCAGCTTGGTTTGACTGACCTTCAGTCAAGGTAGGAAAGAATTATTTCCACCAAAGATGGTCAGAGGGAAAGGACACAGAACTTATTGTGCACATGCTCGGTGTCACACACCCCATACTCTATTAACCATCCAGGGCTAACTTCAACTCAGTATGAGAGCTATTATCTTACTCTTTCGATTTTGTCGTTGAGGAAACTGATGTTCAGGGTTCTGCAGCTATTAAGTGATGGAGACAAGATTTAAAGATGGAACTTTTGGGGGTGCCTGAGTGGCTCATCAGTTAATCAAGACCAACTCTTGATTTAGCTTAGGTCATGATCTCAGGGTCGTGAGATCGAGCCCCGCAGGGGACTCTGCAATGGATATGAAGCCTGCTTAAGATTCTCTCTCTCCAGGGTGCGCCTGGATGGCTCAGTCAGTTAAGCATCTGCCTTCAGGTTCAGGTCATGATCCCAGGGTCCTGGGATCGAGTCCCACATCAGGCTCCCTGCTCAGCAGGGAGTGTCTGCTTCTTCCTCTCCGTCTGCCTCTTCCCCCCAACTTGTGCTTTCTCTCGCTCACTCTCCTTCAAATAAATAAAATATTAAAAAAAAAAGATTCTCTTTCCCTTTGCCCCTCCCCCTGCTCATGTGTGCATGCATGCACACACACACACACACACACTCTTTTAAAAAAAAAAAAAGTTAGGCCTTTTGACTACAAGTCTGTTGCTGTATTATATCATAACTGCCTCGCTGTAGAAGAGTGTTAGCATTTGGAAAGATAGGTGCCAGATCTGTGGAAATAGGGTGACCAACCATTTCAGTTTGCCTGGAATTGAGGGCAGGTTCTCAGGATACAAAACCTTCAGTGCCACAATTGGAAAGTCCCGGGCAAACCAGGATGAGTTGGTACCCTTCTGGAAAAGTCACTTACGTGAAATAAACCTTTATGTAGAATGACCGAAATAAGATCTTGATTGTTTTTGTTTGCCATAATATTGAGACCTGAATTAGGTCTCTTGTTACTACTAAGTGCCAAAATGGATTCTTAAGTGAAGAGGAAGGTTTAAGGCCCTGCCTGACTTCCTTATACTTGTTCTTACTGGCTCTGAACATCCTACCTTGCCAGGGTTGCACTCAACCGTGTGTGAATCAGATGCTAGCAGCCTCTGCCTCCCTCTGAATTTCTAAGGGAACTTAACGTTTTACCCAGTCCAAGTTTGATGAAATGACAAAAGAGATGTTAAGAAAAAAGCCAAAGAAGGCAGGTTGATTACAAATGTACATTCTTTAAAGAGTAAGGAAGTACATATCCTGGCATCAGCCTACAGCAAATGGGGAAAACACTTAGCATAAATATATAAAATACATTTATTTTGCGTGTGTAAACATACTCTGATTAATAAAGAAGTTATATTGTTTTGATATCAAGATGGGAAATAGGAAATTGGACGACATGGAATCCAAGGGAACTTTCTGTAAATTTTCAAAAAACATTAAAAAAAATACACTTTATGGTGGTTTCATGCATTTCACAGAGTAAAGTGCTAGGTTTGAAACAGAGACTACAATGGTATGGGGGATATTGCTTATGTTTTTTTAATCTAGTAATGGTTATCCTCAAATCGTGCCGGTTATTATCCCACTATGTCCAGTCTTGCCCATTGTGAGGAGCCACTAGCTTCTGTGGCTTTCCACTTTCACCAGTGCTCATGTGGCCTCCAGAAGCTGGGTGACATGATTACCTGTCATGATCTTGATCCTCGGACATCACTATCTAGGTCAATGTCTTAGGCTTTTGTGCTTCCCTTAACTCTTACTGCAAAACTGTTTGGAGCAGACTGTCACATTAACAGATTTATAAAATGGTCTCTGATCCCAAAGTAGTTAAAAATTTCTAATCTAGGTAGCTGCCACATTTTCAGCTACTTAAGTATGCTACCTCCTGGTTTTGTAGAAAAGATTAAATGAAGACAGATTGTTCTAAGGGTAAAGCAGTGTATTGATTTACTTAAAATTTTACTTTAAAAAGGAGAAATATGGCCTTTTCAGAACTCCGTTTCCCTTAGTTCAAAATTTCACTGTGTACAAAAGTATCCTCTCCCTGCTGCCACTTTCCACCACTGTCAGCGATTCCACTTTGAAACACAAATGTCCACTATTTTTGAAGCTTGATTAGTTTTTTAAAAAATTAAGACTATAGGGGGGCGCCTGGGTGGCACAGCGGTTGAGCGTCTGCCTTCGGCTCAGGGCGTGATCCCGGCGTTATGGGATCGAGCCCCACATCAGGCTCCTCCACTGTGAGCCTGCTTCTTCCTCTCCCACTCTCCCTGCTGTGTTCCCTCTCTCGCTGGCTGTCTCTGTCTCTGTTAAATAAATAAATAAAATCTTAAAAAAAAAAATTAAGACTATAGGGCAAGTTTCTTAAATTACATATACCTATTAGTCATTTGAAGCTATTCATAAAAATCTGGATTTTGGCAGTGGACCCAACAAAATAAAATAAACAAATAACTTGGTGGTTGAGGCCACGGGTCCACAGAGCTCTCCATAATCCCTGATGGCAAGTTGTTATTTATCAAAACAGTTAGCTAATTGTTTTTATTGATCCTTTTCAGAGTGAGTACATACAGCAGTACTTATTTTTTACTATAAATTTGGTGTTTTACTATTTTTATGAGATGTGTTGATAAAAGGATTCTGCTGGATGGGGAAACCCGTATTTAAAAAAACAAAACTGATAACAAATTCATGATGCCACAGAGAATCTTGGCCTCAGTAATTCTTTTATTTATGTATTAGCACAGACTGCAAATTGGTTTCTGGGGAAACGTTTGGTCTTGCTGGCATGTTTCCTGGGCTGGTCCTATCCTGGAGGAAGGAGCGGTAGGGGGGATTCGGTAGTAAGGAAGCCTATCCTGCACATATGCTTGTTGAACTCCTAGCTATCAGTAAGTAAAAATAGAAGGTAATGATAGGTAATATACGTAGGAGTATAAAATACAGATATGTGGATGACATTTTGGAACTTTCTTTGTAAACTTTATTGAATAAAAATTTATGTACCATAAAATGAACCCATTTAAGTGTTCGGTCCTTTTAACAAATATATACACTCTGTCATTCCGCAAAGTTCCTTCATGCTCCTAATGGGTATGGTTTTTTAGTCTCTAATGTTTAAAAGTAAATGAGGTATAAACTGGTATTTCCCTAATTTTCTTTTCTAAAATTAGGGGTACCGTTTTGAAATAGGTGCCTGGTTTTTATAATAGTAAAATGCCCCATCTTTCCACCTTTTTGCGAAGCTTTTTGGCTTACATTTCCCAAAAGGAAAAGCAACAGAGAAATTGTACCTTCTATAAATGTTTAAAATATTGTATTTCTGTCTTTGTCATGTACGAAATGTCTTAAGAATGGTCATTTATTTACTTGAGGAAAGCTCTAATACTGGAACTTTATTCGGTTTGGATTTCAGTAA
This sequence comes from Ursus americanus, assembly GCF_024610735.1. Lineage (NCBI taxonomy): Eukaryota > Metazoa > Chordata > Mammalia > Carnivora > Ursidae > Ursus > Ursus americanus. The sequence continues at coordinate 87,552,343 of NC_142164.1, forward strand.
CCTCTGCCTTTTCCTTTTATCCATGTAATTAACATCTTACTAGTTGAGTGCAAAACAGATTTTCACCAAATTTATGGTTGAGTAACTCCTTGAATAGAAGATTCAGTTGTATCTTCTAAGAGACAAATAATTTGGTTTCTGTTTAACCTAATGTTGGCTGTTAACCACAAATGGGTTTTTAAGCAAACGCTCTTCTTTCAGGATTTTAACATCTCAGAAGATAAATATTAGTAAAGATCATTGAATTGGTCACCTATAATCTTTATTAATATCTAATTAGTAAGTTCAGTGATTTATAGTACTTCAGTATTGATTAGGAATGACCTGGAGTTTTTAAAATGTAAGTCCCTAGAAAATAAATGGCACTTTAGATAATTATTTAATTATTCGCCAAACTCATCCTAATGAAGAGTGAGAGGGAAGACAAGTAGTTCTCAGAATAATTGGCGTTATTCTACTTTACAGCTGTTAGTTGTTTTTAAATACAGTGTTAAATTCAGTTTAAAGTCAGTATTCAACTGGGCAGGCTGCTTTAATGTATTTATCGGAACTGAAAATTCTCTGGGAAATATATTACGAAAACCCCATTGATTTGTAAATGCTTAATGCAGTTAACATTGATTTTTAATACTTTTGCCTATTTAAGGAAAAACTTTATATCAATCAACATTCTCAATTAACAGTATGCTGCTTCCTTTCTTTATTCACCTGACAGATGAGATTTTTTGAGCATAGGTTCAAAAAAATGTGGGCAAGAATTCAAAGACATTAGAAGCTGCTTGGATTTCTCTTTGTAAAAAAAGGTAGAAAAATGTATAGGGTGGTAGTAAAATGTGTAAAAGATTGAAGAAATAATGAGTTTGCAGTTAACCCAGATTGGTGTGTGGCTTGTCTGGGCCTCTGGTCATCCACTGGTTGAGAAGGTCAACTTCCCTGATTTATAGGAAGATAGCCTCATTAAAGCCAACCTGAACTGTATTATTGCCAAAGACAGCTGGGATCTTTAGTCTTCAAGTTGGTTATTATATTAAGGTGGAACCCAGCAACAGAATTTGACTTTGTTTCTATAATCCTTCCAAGATTCTGCTCGGATTCCCCTTTTGAAATATCATATGGTCATTAATTTTAGTACACCAAGGGAAAAATATTGAGTCAATAATGACTTTCATTTACCTATTTTGTTATTAATATTGATTCGACTGAACACATTAATTCTTGTCCTAATTATTTCTATGACTAGATTAGAATATTCTTTATGTGTGTTTGGAGCCCAGGGTCAGCTCTTAGTAAATTTTGCTAACTATCAAGTTTCTAACACAACCCAGAAATTGGAAATAATTGACAATATTTATGCATTTGTCAGGAAAAGAGCAGTGTCTAATCTAATCATCATTGGTGACCGTGCAAGCTGACATAAACTGGTTCCGTAGCAGTCTTGAAAGCTTGTCACCCAAGTTAGTGTTACCGCATTAGCACTGTTGTGTGATTAGATCTCAAGGGCACATGTGAAAACTGTACAGCCCCAGGAGCCACTGTGGTGTGATAAAAAGAGCCCCAGACTTCATTATTAGTCCTGCTTCCTTTACTTACTATTTGTGTGATTTCAACAACTTCTTCATCTCACTGAACCCAGGGCCTCAGCTTCCTCCGCGGTAAAATGGAAATAGGTATATTTATCTCACCGGGTTATTATAGTTATTAAACAAGGATTTATAGAGGGGCGCTTAAACTCTCAAATGTTGCATTAAATAGTGTAAGGTCATTCAATAAGTTCGGAAGTGTACAAAGGACAGGAAAGTATGGTAGCTATTGACCACTGCTTTTGTGTTTGGTAGATTAAACAAAATAATTTAAAACTACCAAATGAAGGACTTAGATTAACAATAGTGAAGAAATTCCAGATTTTAGTTATTAAGTGATGAATTTGGATTATTAAAAGTAGAGTTTCCTTCTATGGAAATCTTTTTTTAAAAAACACATCTCCGAGTTTAGAATCTTTTTTGAATGACTGGATGACTTTACAAATATCTGTGTAGGAAATGCAGGAGAACTCACTACTGAGAGAGGATAAGAATTAAAGGCAATTTGGCCAGAGCTACACCGTTCCAGCTTGGTAGCCCCTAGCCATGTTGTGGCTATGAGCCTTTGAAATATGACTGGTCCAAATTTCGGTATGCCATAAATGTAAAACACGACCAGATCTCAAAGACTTAGTATAGAAAAGAAACATATTTAACAATTTTTAATATGATTATTTGTTGAAATATTACTTTGGATATATTAGATTGCATAAAATATGTTATTAAAATAAATTTCACCTATTTTTACTTTTTAATGTGGCTACTGAAAAATTTTAAATGATGTATGTGGCTCACGTTATACTTCTGTTGGACAGTGCTGATCTAAATAGCTCTGTGCAAGCTACCTCTTAAATTTAGATCCTTTTAAGTTCGGATATTGAGGTCAAGATTGCTACTCTAATACTAAAAATGTCAGAAATTGTTTCTTCAATCCTATTTGTAAATACCCAAATTAGTTTTGACCCATGGTCACATTAACTTGTTGCAGAATTGTGGTACTCTGAAAGTGGCATCCAAGACGGTGTGAAGGGTTCTCCTATCACAAGAACAACTAGTAGCAGAATGAATAACAAATACTTTCCAGGAAACTTCTTTTTATTTATTTTTTTAAGATGTTATTTTTAAGTAATCTCTACACCTAATGTGCAGCTCGAACTCACGACCCCAAGATCGAGAGTCAGTCACATGCTTCGCCAACCGAGCCAGCCAGACACCCCAGGAAACTTCTTTTTAAAAGAGACCACCTGAAACGGTTTCCTTAACTCTCCCTTGCTTGAGGAACAGACTGGAGAGGTCAACAGCGCCTGCAGGGCATAGCTGCTTTACTGTTGGACGTCCAAAGTTCTTAGGAAACTGGTAGTGGTGGTGGTAGTACTCACATACAGCAGACTGATTTAATTTAAGTCTGTTTCTCCAGTTACGGTCAGAAAACTATTACTTTCTGTACTACTAGTGCCCCTTTTAAAGGGAAATAAGTGGATTATTATAGTTACATAGTTAAATATCAGGGCACTAAGCATAGAAATTATTTTTTAAATCTTTTAAATTTCAAACATTACAAATTGAAATTGAACAAATTGAAAAAATACAAATTAAAAAAATACAAGGAAGAGTGGAGAGAATTACCAGTTATTAGGGACAAAGTAGCTCTTTCAAACAGCCGTGGTAACTCCGTCAGGGCACTCACAGGAATGTTCTGTGCTAGTATCTCACAGCAGTTAATCACAACTTCAAATCATTATCACCTATTTTTTTTAAAGATTTTATTTACTTATTTGACAGAGATAGAGACAGCCAGCGATAGAGGGAACACAAGCAGGGGGAGTGGGAGAGGAAGAAGCAGGCTCCCAGCGGAGGAGCCTGACATGGGGCTCGATCCCAGAACGCCGGGATCACGCCCTGAGCCGAAGGCAGACGCTTAACGACTGCGCCACCCAGGCGCCCCCATTATCGCCTATTTTGAATTCCTTGCTACTCTGCCTCATGAGTTGATTTGTAGGAAAATGCTATTTATAGTTTGCTGTATCAGCAAGAAATTAATAGCACTTAATAAATATATCTTTAATTCACATTCACATCTAAAAACAAGCATTCTGAATTTAGTACTCCTGGAATCCATAGTTTGAATGCTTATATAATGCATTTGTGTTTTTCAAACCATGATTTTCCATTTGGGCTATTTAATATAATACCCATTTAATCGATATTTGAATTATGGAAAATGGTGCCATAATTATCCTAAATGTAAACCATCTTTTGCATCATTGCCCTTATAATTTCAAATATCTTTTTGTGTTGTTAGTTTTGTGCTGTTCAGTGCTCTGCTTTTTAGTCCCTGAGATGCCAGATCCAGTGATGTTTAAATTGCTTTAGTCTTTGATGGGAGGGGCCGCAGCAATTCTGCCTTCCTTTGGAGGGTGGGTAGATGATGCGAGACTAGGCCAGGAGCATGTTCAGCTGTATACCAAGCAGAAATGCGCAGGTCAGATGGGAGACTCTTTAGAGCAGCCGTTTTTACTTGCAGTCCCTTGGTACAACAGATGTGGCACATGGCAAATTGAGTGTGGAAGTTGCAACACACTGTAGTTACGTGAAAGGGGCAAAATTAAAAATAAACGTTAAAACGGGTAATAAAACGCCTGAGCTTTTCATAAAATCTGGAAGCAGAACATTCTTGAAGGAGGAGAGGAAAAAAAAGCTGTGCCGGTATGTGATTTATGTCTCCTGCCTTCAGCTGGCTTTCCAGCACACTTGTCAAAAGCCCTCCTCACAGTTATGACTTCTCCGCACAAAACCCACACCTGATTCACACCTCTCCTCTCCAGCAGGACCTTGCCAAGCACTTTTGGAGATGGGGACCATTTTTCATGTGCCTCTGACCTCTTCCTTTCCTGCGAACACTGAGCCACCCTGCCCCTCAACCCCACAGTGCTGCGTTCTGCACACTCCTTCCACACCCATTTTTTCTTTCTTTTTTTTTTTTTTAAGATTTATTTATTTATTTTAAAGGCAGGGTGTGAGCAAGTGAGGGGAGGGGCAGAGGGAGAAAGAAAATCTCAAGCAGACTCCCCGCTGAGCACAGAGCTTGATGCAGGGCTCCATCTCATGACCCTGAGATCATGACCTGCGCCCAGAGAGCCACCCAGGTCCCCCCCCCCCCCCCAGCCATTCTTTCCTGGGAATCTTACCGCTGCCCCCTGAAGGCGATTGAGTGGACTGTGCAGGTCCTGCATCACCTCTGACCTGCCCCATTTCATCTGCAGCAAGGAAGGCGTTTGTAGAGGGTCACAGTCGGCCGGCAAGTGGCAGACCCGGCCGCAAGTTTCCGGCTCTAGATCCCATGGGTGTTTCGTCACTGCCACTTACACCGTGTTCCCTTTAAAACAGCGAGAACAGAAAAATCAAACCTTCTTTGACTTTGCCATTCATCTCCTACAGCCAGATTCTTCTAATTTGATCATGTCTAAACCTGGCATGGCATCGTGGAAGGACTGCTGACTTTGGACTTGAATAGGCTAGGGCTCAGACCTACCCATTGCGGTAGCTGTGTGATTTTGAACACATTTCTAAGCCTCAGCTTCCTCACCTGTAAAGTATCTACCTCTTAGGGTTGTTGGCACAGCAAGGGTAATGACTCTATTAAGTACTTAGCCCAGTGAGAAACATGATAAATTTTAATCTGTTATTACATAATTGTCTCCTGCGTACCGACTTCAAACCTGACCTCTCCACAGAACTTGATCTTGCCCAGAATGCTAATGGTCTTTTCTGGCTGACTCTTACAGCCTTTTCTTAGCCTTCTTCAACTATTCATGCCTTAATTCCCTCTATTCCCTTGACTTTCTTAATATTATATTATTGATTCTTCCTTTTCCGGTGGCTTCTCTTTTGTCTAATTTACTGACTTCTTTTCCTCATTCTACCCTTACGTAAGTCTTCTGTGGTTCAATCTGCTGTGATTGCTCTTATTGACAAGGTTAAGTTGAATTAATAAATCAGAGAGGAAATAACATTATCTCCTTTGCCTAGTGCAGTACATCCTCAGCCTTGTACGTCCTCAGCCTTGGTTCTTCTTTACCTGTGTGCCTTCTACTTCCAAATGTAAAAATGTCACATTGGATTTTATTCACCTGCAAATAGGTAAAACTCCAGCACTGTTAACACAGGAAGGCTTTAGTTCTCTTGTTCCATGTGGACATGGCAAGTGGTATCTATGCCCAAAATGTGTTTGTACAATGATGACAATGATACGAACAGTTTTATTTTCCAAATAGTTTTCTGTAACTTACACAATAGTCTTACCTTCGTTGTCTGAATTTGTTCTTCAAGAAAACACCATGAGTAGTGTCCTGAATTATCAAATACGTTTTATAGATGATGTAAAATAAATTTCTGACTTTGATACTGGGTGGGAGCAGTGCCTTTACTGTTTAAATCATACTATTTTATGTCCTTTTTTCCATATAAGTTCCCTGGTGTGTGTCTGTAAATGCTAGACTTTAGGCTAAAGAATAGACAACATATTCTTATCCAATTTAGGGAAAACTAAGAAAAAGAGGTACAATTCAAAACAGCAAATTAAGTTATTTATTACCAGATCGAGAGAGTTATAAATTTTGAGACTTGCTTATAAGGGTTTGGGGAAAGTATTCGTGCTATTTACATTTCTTATTAATAAGAGCTAGGGTGCCTGGCTGGCTTAGTTGGTAGAGCATGCAACTCTTGATCTCAGGGCCATGAGTTCAATCCCCACACTGGGCATAGAGCTTAATTACTTAAATAAATAAAAATAAGAGCTGACTCTGTAATATAGATAGGTAGGTAGATTGATTGATTTAGACTGGCAAAAATATGAAAAAGTTATATCGTCAAAGATTTTAAAGGGTAAAAAACTAAGTTTAGCTTAAATGGGGGATTTCATCTCTTTAGTTAGAGAAGTCTTCATGTTACCATAGATCACATCCATTCATTCATCATTCACCCTGATTGTCTTTTGTTCTTACCTAACAAAGTATGTCCTATGTTTGTTTTTCAGATCTAAAGCGGGAAGCCAGTATCTGTCATATGCTGAAACATCCTCACATTGTAGAGTTATTGGAGACATATAGCTCAGATGGAATGCTTTACATGGTTTTTGAATTGTGAGTGTACATTTTACTTTCTTAAGGGTTAAAGTTTTAAGCAATGCTGGCTTGGGATAATGCTAACACTTACAAAATTTAACAGTAGTTGTTAGCTCATCTGTTTAAAAAACGTAACAAGAATAAAAAGATTGTCTCATTTTAAGGTTCACAATGGCTAAGGAAGCAAAAGTGGGCATATTTAGTTACCTTCATGTTTAGTATACTTCAGAGAAGAGGCTGTAGAGAGAGAGTTCAGATGAATAGCAGGCCCCAAAATATAAAATTCTGACCATAGGAGTCTTATTGAAGAGGAGTGGGATGGCAGTAGAGGTCTCCATGTAGCAAGCCTCTCTGGCAACTAAAAACAAGTAATAACAGACTTCCTATTTTGATATAATTACCACATTGGCATATTAAGGCAATTCTGTAGATAACAGTGTATTTAATTTTAATAACCCACTTGACATGTGTGTCATGGAATTTTCGTCTGTAAGATGGAGAAATGTGAGCTAAAGATAGTATAACTGGGTAGTTTTTAGCTAATTGGATAATTGTGTCCAAAGAGACTGTATAAAGCTTTATGGGATGGCATCCTATTCTTTCCAAAATTTTAATCCGTGACTTTGAGTAGGGTCTCTCACAAGGTGGTAATCGAGGCATTGGCCAGGACTGGAGTCATTTTAAGACTCCACTGGGGATGGATTTGCTTCCAAGCTCACTCACATGGTCGTTGGCAGCAGCCTGTTGGACTGAGAGCCTTAGTTCCTCATGAGCCATTGGCCTAGGCTTCCCTGGGCTCGTTGTCACTGGGCCTCTCCATATGGAAGTCAGTCTTGTAACCTAATCTCCGAAATCACACACCATCACTTCTGCCATATTCTCCTAGTTAGAAGTAAGTCCCCAGATTCAGCCCACACATCTGGGAAAAGGATTACACAAGGGCGTGAATACCAGGAGATACTGGTGATGCTTGGGAGCCATGTCAGAAGCTGCCCTGCCCACCCCACCCTGACATGGAGGGCTAGCTAATACATTGGATATCTAGATCAAAATTTTAAAATGTTTTACAAGTTTGTAGCAAAGGAGCTGAAACCAAAAAAAGATGAAATTTAAGACCAGTTAATATAAACTCACTCATTCAGTTATATAAGTGCAAGATCACTGTAAGCTTAGTTGTAACTGCTTATGGGAAAAAGATGTAAATGTTTTGAAAGGTAGTTGTTGCAACAGCTTTAAAAAAGCTCTGAATGGAGCCTTTGGCTACATTAATTAAAAGTATATAGTATTTAGAACCAAGCCCACACTCCCACTGTATTGTATACTACCCGTTCTCCCTAGAGCGTTCATAGTAAGCAGGACACTGGCACAATTCCCGAAGGGGATAACCAGAGTGGCAAAGAGCCTACAAATTTTGCCCTAGAGTCACAGTCTTCAAAATTTTTGTTAACATACCTGCTAAAAGAATTTTGAAAACCGTGTACCTCCTCACATACTTTTGAGTTGATACATAAGAACTTCTCTTGTGAGGTTATCACGTTTAGTGTTTTGTGTATTCTTTTAAATATATTTTCTTCAAAACCGTAGATCAGCATCTTAATCTCGTTCAATTTATGGCAAATGTCTGCTGTGTGACCTAAATGGCAGAGCTAGCCATCATTGTCAAGCCACTCAGCCAAATCAGACTCATTCTCTGTCAAAGAAAAATCTGCCTTCATTTTTCAAATAAAATTAAGGTGTTAATAGACATCCCTGTGACAATCATCTTACTATTGATTTTTATTCTAAAATAGATAAGGCTTTGCCATGCATATATTGTCTGGATGAAATAAGGTGGCTTTCCTCTTTCTTTCTAAAGCTCTGTTTTGCTCTCAAGGGTCCCTCCCTCAGGAGCTTCTCATTCCCTAGTTGTCTCTGAAGCTAGGCAGGTTTTTCAGGATGGGTGAGCAGTTTGTCTTTTGAGATGTGCTCGTGTGAGTGAAGATGTAAAAGGAAACTCAGCAGACCATAGACTTGTGTTCAGACAGATCAAATTATCGCAAGAGAAGAAATGGACATTGGTTGCCTTAAAAAGATCCTAATTCTCCTATCTCCTGGAAGGACTTTGGGTACTCCCAGAGATTCCCAAGTCCCAGTTTGAAGACCATGGAAGAGCTGTTGAAAAGACTGGGAAGCTTTAGTTACTCAAGAACCCGCTGGTTTTCTCTTTCCACCAAGAAGAGTCCTCAGAACAAAGGCCATGGTAGAACATAATGGAAGTCTTCAGTTATTTAAAAGGGTGTCATATGTAAGAGGATTGTAATGTTTGTTCAGTGTAGGGTCAGGGGCTGTAACTGGAATCAACAAGCAGCCGGTAGATTCCACCTCTAAGCAAGGAAAGCCCCTGTAGCGAATAGACTGAGTCAGTGAACGAAGGCGGCTGTCTCACAGAGTATGCAGTTCCTCACTAGAAATGCTTGAGCTCAAGCTGGACCCATCCAAGGAGGCTAAAGATAAAGGTTTAATTTTAGACTAGAGAGGACCTTCCAATTTTAAGATGTTATAATTCTTTTTTTTTTAATAACTTTCTCCAATTTAATTTTATTCTTTACTCAAGAAACCTGTTTTTATCCGTGTTTATATTCACTGAGAAAATGAAAAAAAAAACAGTATTATCATATACTCTCAAGTAATGAGCACAGAAAGCAAAATTTTAAGATTCACCTAAATTTCATCATGTTTGCTATTTGTTTCGAAGGGGTCTAAGCGACAGTACCGTAGAGAGAAGATGATCTTTGGTGTTATAAAACTTTGGTTACTATCCCAGCTCTGTCACTTTTCCTGATTATGTGACTTTGGCCATGTCTTTTAGCTTCTCTGAGCCTCAGGGTTTGGGGGTTTTTTTTTACCTTTAAAATCTTAATAAGATTATCAGAACTAGATGTGAATTCACTTTGTAAAATAGTGAAGCGCTCTACAACTGGAAGGTATTGTTTCCCGGGGATTTAGCAAGTTAGTTTTAGTCTCTCCTGTTAAATTGTATGAGATTTTATGGAGCTAGTTTTTGTGTGATTCAGTCGTGATTGAAATAATTCCTTGGTGGCTGTATATGGAGGTGAGACTTCATTGAAGTTGCATATCTACTGGTCACCTAATCTCAGTGTTAACCCAGATCACAAGAACGTGGCTTTATAATTTAATATTCTGAACTTTTTGTTTTGGAAAATTTCAGATAAAAAGAGAATAGTGTGAACCTCAGTGCGCCTGTCACTGAACTTTAACAGTTATCAACATTTTGCCATTCTTGTTCTGTGTGTCCTTTACTGTTGTCTTTTCTTTTTTCCTGGTGATTTCTAAAGCTATACCATTTCACCTATAAGTATTCCTGTTTGGATTTATAAAGAAGGACTTGATGTATAGATATAGATAGGTATCGATCCATAATAGTATAATCATACCTAGCAAAATCAACAATCATTCCTTAGTATTAGGTCACATTCGGTTGATGTTCAGTTTTCCCTGATTGAACATGAATTTTTAAGAGATCTATTTCTAAATTTAGAATTACTTCATTAGCTCTGGGGATCTGGAAGTAGATTATAAATTCACAGTTAAAACTTACTTATTTCTCAAAAGGGCCAGAAACAAAATAGAAATATAACATTGTTCTTTTGTATCATTTTTTATAAATTCACCTCAACAGTTGTCTTGTTCACTTTTTTGTTTTCTCTTTGATCTCCTGGGTTTAAAACAAATGAATACACAAAAGACCAATTTACTATAAGATTTAAGGTCCTTTGGCTCAAAGAGCAAGCAGTAAGTTTGTATATGCCTCCACCTACTGGCTAGGTAAGAGATTGTCTCTACAGTTGCAACGTAGACAAAGCTGCTCCAGAATGAAGTTCCATGTTTCTGGCAATAGATGTGATAATGATCCCTGGTAGTAAGGGGCTCATTGCTCAGGTGATGGGTTATCCGAATCCTTTCCACAGTTTTCTGACCTGCCACCAATACAGAGTAGACAAAGGGGAAACAAATTAAATAAGGTCAGTTGACTTTGCAATTTTTGGCTACTTGGAAACTGCTCTGATAATTTTGATGCAGAAAAAGAAATCAGTGAGTTACTTAATAGGTATCCATATCTGCCTTCGCCACAGACTGTGTATAACCAACTCTCCTTTTTTTCCCCTTAAGCCAAAGTCATGAAATTATATGGCCCGATCAGGTTGCTTATTATGTTAGAAAACCCTTCCAACTAGTTGATACCCATTTAATTATAAATAGTTTTAAGTTTAAAGCATATTCAAATACAGAGACTCACAGAAGCAGAATTTTCGAGCCAGAAAAGATTAAAGCAGTAGATTTCAAAACTTAACATTGAAAAGCCCTGAGTAGAGCTTGTCAAACAAGCTCGAACCCAGGCACCACCCCTAGATATTCAGTTTCAACAACTGCAAGTCCCAAAGTGGGAGGTCAAGAGATGATTGACCTTTAAAGTGGGGGCATTACTATTTAGAGACTATGTTGTCATTTCCCCCCAATACGCACAGAAGTTTGTTAGAAATCTGCATGTGTTTGCACTAGATCCATTGCTTTGGGGTCCATTGCTTTGGGGTCCATTGCTTTGGCATCGCGTTTAAATTTGGACTTGTCTGCAGTAGTTTGCTGAAACGTATTTAAACATATAGGTTCAATTTTGAAAATAGGGCTGTGTTGTGTCACCCCACACACACACTTAAATTAAATGTTTATTTTTAAGTAACCCATCCAGGCTTGTCTTTAGTAGTGTCTGATACTTGAGTTAAGCTGTAAATCCTAAATCGGCTGGCCAAGGAATTTTAATTACCTTATTATAGAATGATTACATATACCACAGGAAGACTTTTGTAGTAATTAAATGTGGTTTTAAAATACATCTGACATGAAAACAATAGTTTGTATCTTTTAAAACAATATTAGCGGTTTGTATTTTTGAAGCTCACAAGGAGATAGACTGATAGCTCTTTTATTTGTTTTTAATTTTATTTTTCATTTTGGTCTGGTGTTTAAGCTTGGGGAAGGGAATATTTGTGGAACTCAATTATGCTGCTAGAATAGAACCAATTTCGACTTACTAGCAAACTTGCCAAGGAAAGGAAAGTGTATTTGTTTGATATCAAGCAAGAAAAGTCTGGACTGTGGCATTTAAAATTATATGAAGATCTATACATATTTTTATAGCTAGTCTGATCTATTTTGATTTTTGTTTTTATGTGTATTGATAAAAATTGCTATTCATTCATCACATATTTATCGAATGCCTGCTTAAGTGCTGGGTAATAGGAAATGGTTGGAAAATATCGTTTGGTCCTAGTAAACATCAGAAACTCGATACTTAAGGTAATGCAGTAAGTTTTATGAGAGGATGTAGCTGGGTGCCTGTGAAGACCTTTGATAAATACTAGGTGAAAGAAAAAAACTTCTATCATAAACTTTTTTTAAAAAAATTAAACATTTCTCTTAACTAGCTTCACCAGTGTATTAAATGTTTAGTTTTATATTAGTTTTAAGAACTATGTGTCGGGGGTCCCCAAGTCACACCCCCAGGTTTGATGATTGACCAAGGAGGACTCCTAGGACTCAGTGTCTGATTGTAGTCACAACTGTGATTTATTGCAGCTCAAAGATTCTATAAAGCAAAACCAGCAAAGAGAAAAGGTATATGAGTTGAAGTCTAGGGGCAGCCGGGCGCAAGCTTCCAAGGGTCTTCTGCCAGCAACCAGTTGTGATAACACAAGCGAAATGTTGCCAACCAGGGAAGCTCGTTGGAGACTCAGCACCCAGGGTATTTATTGGGAGCTGGTCATGTAGGCACCCTCTGCCTGGCACGTACCATCTTCCAGCCTCCCAGAGAGAAAGCAGGTGTTCAGGATAAATCATATTGTTTGCACAAACAGTTTAGACACAGTGAGCCACACTTTTCAGTTAGGACAGGAGGAACCCATCCAAGTTGCCAGGTGCCAATCAAGAGCTAACTCCGTAGACAGGCCTTTCAAGCCCTTCAAAAGTTTAGGCCTGCTATCTTAACTCTTTCCTGCACAAACTAAAAATGAGATAAATAGAAGGGTTTTAAATTGATAAACTCCTGGATCTGCAAACAAAATATGATCACCTATGAAGAAAATTGAGGAGTTTGGATTTTTTTTTTAACTTTTAACTCTAATTACTGTATTATATTGACATCTATTAACAGAAAAAGGTAGGTGTCCCAATTTTTGTATAAAACAAACCCTAGATTGAGATGGTACAGTGTAGAATAAATTTTAACCTTTGAATGCTACATTAGAAAACAAACTACATTCTGATGTCTACTATCTTAGAAATGAATTTGAAGTTGTCACTCTGGTAAATTTTTTTGTATGTAAAAGCTGATCTTCAACCACTGAAAATAATTTTGAAAAAAGTTTATATACACAAGGTAAAATTCAGTTGATTTTTCCATTATTTAAAAGAAGCTTGTTCATTTAAAAATAAAAATTATAAGTAGTTTCTCGTGTAAATAATCTTTACAATACACATCCTTGGTAGAAATTTAGAAATTATGGAAAATTATAATGACAAAAATCATACCACTTTGAAAAGTTAATCACAGTGAACATTTCAGAACATTTTCTTCTACTTACATTCATGATCACAGTTGCACTCATTTCATGTATGCAATTTTGTTTCCCGAATCTTTTTACTTATTGACTTTAAGCATTTTGCTATACCGTTAAATATTTTTTAGATACAGTAGTCTAATGGTTGCATTAAGATATCTCAATTATATGCATGTGCCATAGTTAATGATTTCCTTATAGTTGGACATTTATACTGTTTCCCCTATTGGAAGTAATCTTATGATTAATAATAATCTTATACATAATTACTTGTTCACACCCCCTGATTGCTTTTTTTCCTCAAAGTAAGTTTTTAGAAATAGGATTACTGGGTGAGTATATGAATACATACAAACACCTACATCACACATAGATGTAACCTTTATTTATATATATATATATATATATATATATATATATATATATACACACACACACACAACCTGTTACATTTAGAAAAATGCATACACAGAACTATACAGCTTAAGGAATTATTGTAAACAGCACAACCATATGCCTACAACCCAGATCAAGAAATATAAACACCGTCTATAATACTCTTAACCACAATCCCCTTCCTCTCTCAGAATTACCTTTAACCTAGACTTCACCTCCATGCTTTCATGTCTATACCATCCATACAGTATCTCTGAGTAATATAATTTCAGTGTTACCTGTCTTTTAAAATCTTTATTTAAAAGAAGTCATATAGCATATACTCTGTTTTGGTCTGTGAGATTGATCCAGGTTGCTTTGTGCTCCTTCATTCTATTGCTGTATAGTATTGCAGTTAACAAACATTCACAGTTTACCTACTCATGTTAATGGTACTATGTATTTGGGTTGTTTCCAGATTTGGCTATTTTGAACAGTGCTGTTGTAAACAGTCTTGTACATATATCCTGGGAGTGGAATTGGTAGGTTTTAGAGTTTAACAACTTCAGTTTTCCAAGATCATACCAAGCTTATTTTCTAAAGCAGATGTATAAACCGACCCTTTACCAGTGGTATTTGCTTAAGGTGATTCAAGTCCTGGTTTCCTTGGCACTGCCCCTGTTTAAAAACCTGTTGTTAGTCCTTACTAACAGCACCCTTCTTTTATTCTCATGATTACTTATTGCCTATGCTGCACACCCTTCTGATACTTGGCATTGTCAGAATTTTCAATTTTTGCCAGTTGGTGTGTAGTAGAATCTCATTGTGAGTTCTGATTACTCTTCCCTAATTGCCACTCCATGACGTACCTCTTCATTCTTTTAATGGTACCTTCGGATTAACAGAAGTTTGTAATTTTAATGCAGTCTAATTTATCATTTTTTTTCTTTTATGGTTACTGTTTTGGGGTCTTGTTTAAGGAATATACACTACTCTGAGGTTATGAAGGTATCCTCCTATGTTTTATCATCCATCTGAAATTAATTTGGAGTACGCTGTGAGGTAGCAGTCCAATTTCATTTCTTTCCGTGTGGATGTGCAGCAGTCTCAGCACAATTACTGAAAAGACGGCTCTGCAGTATACCACTTTTGCCATAAATCAAGCACCTACACATGTGTGATTGTTTCCAGGTTCTGTTCTGGTCCATTAGTATATTTGCCTGGCATTGTGCCAAGAGCATGTCGGTTCTTAACTATAGCTTTATATTAAGTTCTAGTAACTAGTAGATCAGGGCCTTTTACCTTGTTCTTCTTCAGCCAATTCTTGAGGGATGTACTTCTCCACATTTTCCATATACATTTTAGAAACTGGTTATCAGTTTACACACACACACACACACACACACACGCACACACACACATCCCTGTTGGGATTTTGCCTTAATTATTGTATCAAATCTTCATAACAGCTTGAGAATAATTGACATGGTTACAATTTTGAGTCTTCCAATTCATGAACAAGGTGTCCATCTTCCCATTTATTTAGATCTTTCATTTCTGTCAATAACATTTTATGCTTTACTCTGCAGAGGTTGTATACATCTTTAGTTAGATTTATTCTTAGGTATTTGTTTTTAAAGGTAGATCTGTCTCCCTCATCTCCTTTTCCTTTCCCTCCTTCCTTGTATTGACTTTATATTCCTTTCTATTCATCAAGCAGTATCAATCCCAATAATTTATCTGTAGAACCACTTGGATTTTCTGCGTACCTGATCATATCATCTGTGTATGAGGAGGATTTTGCTTATTCCTTTTCCATTCTTGAACATATTTATTTTTCTAGCCTTTACAATGGATTAAACATTCAGAACAATGATGACCGTTATCTTTCTTTATTTCTGATCTTAGAGTTTGCTAAGCATGAATAGATGGTGAATTTTATCAAATGCTTTTTTTTCTGTATATGTTGAAATGATCATATGACTCCTTTGACCTGTTAATGCAGTGAATTTCATTGATTCTTTGGCTAACCAAACTCGGTCGTGATGTATAATCCTTATATTCCCTTTTATGTATTGCTAGATTTGGTTTGTTTGTATATATGTTTTAGACTTTTTATATCTATATTTATAGAAAGATTATACTATAATTTTCTTTCTTTTTTTATTATATTATGTTAGTCACCGTACAGTACATCCCTGATTTTTGATGCAAAGTTCGATGATTCATTAGTTGCGTATGACACCCAGTGCACCATGCAATGTGTGCCCTCCTTACTACCCATCACCAGCCTATCCCATTCCCCCACCCCCCTCCCCTCTGAAGCCCTTAGTTTGTTTCTCAGAGTCCATAGTCTCTCATGCTTCATTCCCCCTTCTGATTATATACTATAATTTTCTTATACTGTCCATGCCAGGTCTTCTTATCTAGATTGTGCTGACCTCATAAAATGAGTTGGGGAGTGTTCTCTGGTTTTGCTTGTTTTGTTCTCTTTATGATTCGTAGAACTCACCCATAGACCCATTCAGGCCAGACTTTTTTGTGAGAAGGGTTTTCTTTTCTGATTGAATTCCTTAAATATTTATAGGAATATTTGGTTTTCTATTTATTACTCTCCCTTTGGGTGAATTGTATTTTGCTAGGGATGAGTGCATTTTATTGAAACTTTTTAAACAGTTTTGGCACAAATTGGTTCATAGTATCTCTGTAGGATCTTCTCCATTCTTTAGTAATTTGTGCCTTTTCTTTTTCCTTCTCAGCCTTGCTAGATATTTGCTGGTTTTATCAGTCTTTTAAGCAATGACTTTTAGCTTTGTTAATCCTTTTCATTGCATATTTATGTTCTATTTCAGTAACTTCTCTTTGTTGTTATTTTCGTCCTTCTACTTTGGGTTTGATTTTCTAGGGGTTTCCTCCCTTTTAAGTTTCAACTTTTTTTTTTTTAAGATTTTATTTATTTGAGAGAGAGAGAGAGAGAGAGACAGCTAGCGAGAGAGGGAACACAGGCAGGAGGAGTGGGAGAGGAGGAAGCAGGATCCCAGGGGAGGAGCCTGATGCAGGGCTCGCTTAACGACTGAGCCACCCAGGCGCCCCATAAGTTTCAACTTTTTTGTACCTGTAGATTTTAGATGTGTCCTTATTTAAAGGCATATAATTTTTTTTATTCTAGATGCTCAATCTTTGTCTTTTAATTGGAGCGTTTAGTACATTTACACTTCATGATATTTGGGGATGGTTGATTTATGTCTATGGTATTCTTAGGTGCTTTCTGTTGTACCACCTATTATGTATTTCTTTTCTTTGCCTTCCCTGACTTATTTGGGTCAGTTGAATATGTTTTATTCTATTTTTTTCTACTAATTTGGAAATTTAAGTATTCTTTTCTGTTATCTTAGTGCGTACCTCAGGAGTTATAGCACAGCTCCCTAATGCATCCTGCTCTAATATTGATACCATGATTGTCTTCCTGAATATGACAAGCACTGTAGAATACATGAATTTGATGTAATGCCCCTCCTTTGACTTACAGGCTGTTGTTTTCACGTATTTATATTTGTGTACATAAATACGTAAGATCCATGTATTTACATCACTCCAACTTCTTTTATTATTAGTTTAGATTTACCCCCACACTTGTCCTTTATTTGTTCATTATTCTTTCAGCATCTCTAAGGTTTTATCTGTATTCATTATCCCTGTGTCAGTCTGCTGGGTGCAAACTCTCCATTTTTATTAGTTTCAGAATTTCCTTCTATCCCTCTCAGCCTTGAAGGATATTCACTGAGTAGAGAATTCTAGGTGGGCATTTTCTTTCCATTAGATATCATTCCACTGTCTTCCAGCTTCCATTGATGTTGAGAATTCAGGTAGCAGTCTGTCACTAATCTAAGGATGATCTCTATTTCACAGGTTATTAAAAAATGTTTTCTTCATCTTTCGTTTTCTCTGTGGGGTGTGTGAGTGTGTGCGTACGTGTGGGTGTCTTAGACCTGCCTTCAATTCTTTAAGTCTCTTGAATCCGTGTACTGATATTATTTGTGGTTATGGAAAATTTTCAGCCATTATCTCTTTAAATATTGCCTCTACCCCTTTCTTCCTCTCCTCACCTTTGTGACCCAATTAAGCATAGACATAGGTGTACCTTATGGTGTGCTCTATATCCTCTCCCTTCTTTTCTGTATTTTGCATGTTTTTCTTCTGAAAAGCTGTATTACTTTTCATTATTTTCATTTTCTTGCAAAAAAAAATTCAAGCTCAGCTTTTATGTTCTGGGACATAAAAAGCTTCATTATTTGATCATCTGTGCTGGATAATCTCAGCATATGAAGTCCCTGTGGATTTGCCTTTGTTGTCTATCATTTTTTGCTGGTTCTTGATCAAGATCTCTTAGCCTTCATGTACCAGATTCATTTTGACTGTGTGTTGGAAATTATTCCAAAAATTACTGGCCTAGACTGATGCTTTGTTCCCCCCAGAGAGGACTTTCCTTTGCTCCTATTAGGCACCTTCAGGCACTAGCAGTTTGGAACCATCTTAAAGTTTAAGGCTTAGATTTTTAAGGCCACTCGAAGAGCAAGCCAGATTGCAAGTATGTGAAGGGGCTGATTATTTCTGGTTCACCCTTAGCTCTTTAGGGTTTTAGCTCAAGGTTGAAGAGTAATTTATGAGATTCCTCTGAATTCTGACCCCTTTTCCCTTAAAGATCTTATGTGTAAGCAGATATCCCCAGGGCAAGAAGGACGCTGATTCTTGATACCTCTCTGAGTTCCCATTCTCTCCCAGATTTTAATCAACATTCCTGACAGTTTGGTTAGTACTTTGATGCTTCCAGGAAGCTTTCCATCCCCCTTTTTTCTTGTCTTCAGTGGGAGACATCACCTAGCAGATGTCAGCGATATAGTTAAAACTTCTTTTACATAGTATCTTATCATTCTCCATAGAGATTGTACCAATTTATATTCAAACCAGTGATAGACAACAGCATCCATGTTTACATTTTGAAAAGTCAAAATGATGTTTTAGTTTAATTTGCATTTGTTTTATTACTAGTATGATCAAATATTTTTTAAAGTATGCTTACCCATTTCTTTTCATCTATTCACTTTCTTTAGTTTTTTGCCGTTTTGTAAGAATTCTGGTATTTACTAAGGATATTTACCCTTTTCATATATTTGCAAATATTTTCCCTATTTAATTTTGCCTATGGTATTGGATTTTTGGTGTGTTGATTTTTTAAATATGCAGAAGTTTACATTCTGTCAGAGAAAGAATTTATCAATAAGCAAGAGTGAAGAAGGATACGTGTCCATGGGTTAGTACACAGATGTACTAACAGGAAATTCCTGGCTCTGTCCCCTGGGAAGGTCTAGAAGCAGTGAAACCGCAGTAGTAATGAGCACATCCACACCCAGATCTTCATTTCTTTTTTTTTTTTTAAGATTTTATTTATTTATTTATTTGAGAGAAAGATCTTCATTTCTAAATATCATTCTCTGTTAGAAGAGCCAGGAATCCTTGGAGAAATGATGACTCCTAGGACTGAGGCAGAGAAAATACAAGATGAGCTTGGAGCGTTTTATAGTGTCTGAAAGGAAGGAAGTGCTCAAAAAGAAAAAACAAAAAATAGAGTTATGTCAAAGGGTCACAGGAGCCAACCTGAAAGAACTCCCAGTGGCCAAACATGGAACAGTTTGGGCAACAAAATAACATAATATTGGACTATAACCCAGAGTATAAAATACATATCTATGAGTCCATACCGATATACATAAATTATTGAATAAATTAACAATGGGAGAGAAGAAACAAATGTTCCTTACAGAATTCCAAACAATATTTATAGATACCCCCCTCCAGGAGATGGAGATAATCCCCATCCTTCCTTCAGTGTGGGCTGGACCTAGTGACTCACTTTCAAAGAACAGAGGATGGAAAGGAGAACATAGCAGCTTGTCACTGAAGAGAACTGGCTGACCCCCTTCCCCATAAACAAGGAATCAAGTTAACATCACCAGTGATAAGTCATGTAGATATCACGTGTCCCCTGAGATGATGTGAGGAGAAGCACACTTCACCTCTGTGATATCCTTCCCCAAAATCTACAACCCCCATCGGAAAATGAGGAAAAAAAAAAAAACTTAGATCAAAATGGAGGGATATTCTATAAAACACCTTGCCAGTGCTCCTGTTTTTGAAGCAGTCGAGGTCATGAAAAACAAGAAAAGACCAAAAAATTGTCGCAGACCAGAGAAAACTGAGGAGACTTAATAACAGACTGCATTGTGCTGCCTGTCCCGCATGGATCCCAGAACAAAGTACATCAGTCAACAAACAGTAGCTTGTAGTCCAACTACAGTTTGGAGTTGAATCAATAGTAATGTACGAGTGTTACCCTCTTAGTTTTGGCAAACGTACTATGGTTACCTGAGGTGTAATAACATTAGGGGAAGTTGGGTGAGAGGCATACAGGAGCTCTGTACTATCTTTGCACTTTTTATGTAAATCTAAAATTATTCTAGGGGCACCTGGGTGGCTCAGTTGGTTAAGTATCTGCCTGCGGCTCGGGTCATGATCTCAGGGTCCTGGGATTTAGCCCTGCATCGGGCTCTCTGCTCAGCGGGGAGTCTGCTTCTCCCTCTCACTCTCCCTCTATGCTCTCTCTCAAATAAATAAATAACTAAACAAAACTAAACAACTAAACAAAACTAAAACTAAACAAAAATGAAACCACAAGTTTATGCCATTATTTTCAGTTTAAGGTAATAATACAGATTTTTATTTGTGAGCCATTTACTAGATATAAGGAATTTTTGGTTTTTAGCATAATTTTGTTATTGCAATCGTTTTACAAAGAGTCCTTACCTTGTGGAGATAAGTACTGAAATATTTATGCGTAAGGTGATATTAATGTCTGGGATGTGCCTCAGAATCGGGCAAGGGGTGAGCAGTGGGTACTGGGTTTGAAGTATGGGTTAAGTAAGATTAGCTAGGAAGTTGTTAGTTGCTGGAGCAGGGTAGTGGATTCACAAGGCTTCATTACTCATACTTACTGCTTTTGAAAGCTTTCCAGAATGTAAAGTTGTTTTTTTTTTAAGTGAGAAAGAAAGTAGAGTTTTTACTTAACTTCTTAAATTTTCTATTTGTACATCTTTTCTCTGAAAATCTGGGTTCCTTACCACATTAACATATTTGCTTCATGCTGCTGATTTAAAGATATGATAAAAGTAAGACTAGTGAATGCAGATTAGGATTTCCTTGCCCTTCTTTTCATCCTTAGGGTGTATCCCACTAGAGATGCACAATCACAAGCACTGGGGCGTAAAGTCACTTAAATAACTCTCTGTGATTATGTGACAAGCTGGATATAAAGTTAGGTTTGTTTATATCAGTTCGGGGTTTTTAAGTTCTTTTTTTTATTGTGTTATGTTAGTCACCATGCAGTACATCATTAGCTTTTGATGTAGTGTTCAGTGATTCCTTATTTGCATTTAACACCCAGTGCTCATTACAACACATGCCCTCCTTAATACCCATCACCGGGCTACCCCATCTCTCCACCCCCCTCCCCTCTTAATTAAAAATTTTTATTGAGAGAATTGTAGTTTCACGTGTAGCTATAAGAAATAATACAGAGAGATCCTTGTAGATGTTGCCCAGTTTCTCCCAACATAATTTTGCAAAACTAGTAAAACATCACAACAAGGATATTGACATTGATACACTCTACTGATCTTATTCAGATATCAGCAGTAGTTTGCTTTTAATTTTAGGGATTGCCTCTTTTTTTGTCTTGATTTATTTTTGTTTTTAGATTACGAAAAGCATGTACATGATTACAAAGTCAAACTTGTGAATAAGATTCATGCAGAAAGGTCTGGCTTGCCTCCCTGTCCCATATCACTTCCTTCCTTCAAGGAAATGATTTCTTAAAATCAAAACGAGGTCATTTTGGTTAGTTAGCTTTATTTATCTCTGAAAATATAAGAAAATATATATTACATGTTTTTGTACTGTCTCCCCTTCTTACACACACATACGCTGTTGTAGACATTGATTATTTTTAATTTAACAATATGAAAACACCAGGGATCTCTCCATAGCAGTATGTAGGCATCTTCATTCCTGTTTATATCTGCTTAATACTCCATTATGGATATAGAATAGTCTCTTAAGCCAGTCCCCTACTAATGGACATTTAGATCATTTCTAGTCTTCTGTTACATTTATAACCTTGTGTATACATCATTTCATACTATTGCTAATGTCAAAATCTTTCTATAGATGTGGTACTACTTTGCATTCCCACCAGCATTGTATGAGAGTTAGACCTTAATTTTAAATTGTGATCTAAAGAACTGAACTAATCTCTTAGGTATTTACTAATTAATATGACATTTCATTCTAAAACTGCATAAGTCTGGACAGAGAGGGTTGTAGATAAATTCTGATCTGTTTGTATGGCCCTTATCCGTGTCCGTGGACTTGACCAGAATGCTGTTAAATAAAATAGATTCCATATCATTGTGAGGTGACTGGGCTCAAGAGAATTTGTAATACTCAGAAGTAGAGATAAAGTCATTTGCCCTTCCGCCAACTGTTGACTTGAGTCAGTAGGCAGTGTCTTTGAATATTAGTATTTGTTCTTTTTGCTAGACTCTAGAAAGTATCGCTTGTCTTAAGGATATCCTTCATATTTCTTGTGCACATTATTGAGGGCTCAAGAGGTTCACAAGAAATAGGGGCAAAATCTTGATGGGCCTTTTTAAGACATGGCAAAGAGTTTGGATTTTAAAGTTGTGGATGCCATCACAAGCAAACTTACATGATCAGACATCTTTTTTTAACCATTCTTTGGCCGCAGTATTGCTGTAGGGTTGGATTTGGATGTGGGGAGAATTCGGAGACCGTTACAGTGATGTAGCATGAACATTGATGGCTAGGATAGATCAGCGTCAATAGAGATGAAAGAGAGTGAATAGAACCTCAAGATACTTAGGAATTAGAATGGACAGGATTTGATGATTGGATAAAGGAAGTAAGGAAGCAGGAGACAAATTTGACTCTGTTCACTGGCTTGAGCACCTGATATATATATGGTGGTGCCTGGAATTAGATCGTGAAGTACATTTTGGACATGTTGAGTTTGAAGTTGCCAAAGACGAAGTGGAATATGTGGATTAAGAGCACAGAGAGAAATCGAGAGGCCTGGGGATAGTCGCTGTTCAGATGAGTTAGAGTATAGAGAGGGAGAAGAAAATAGGTCTTGAGAACTGAGGGTCTCCCAAATGTGAAAGGTTTTAGAACAGGAGGAATAGCTAACACATGAGACAGAGAAGGAACAGCTGAAGAGGTGGAAGGAAGATGATGACAGCAAGATGTCAGAGAAGCCGGGTAGAGAGACCAAATCAAGAACAATATTGTGGGGAAATGAAGTTTAGGCACATCTTCGTTTCATCCTTCACTAAACTCCCTTATTCCTCAGCCGGGGCCCCGCACTCCTGCTATGTAGAGCTCCCATTCTGGCTCAATTCTTAGACATGCTCCCTGTTTGCTATCTCTCCATATCTCTTTGCTCCCTTGGTATCTCTATGTGGTAGCTCATCTCCTTAGGGAGGGAGTGAGTGAAATGTTACAGGACAAGTGGAGAGGCCTGTACTGTTGTCCTAACTCTGCCACCAACTTTATCCTTTTAGTAATTTTGTTTCTTAATGTCTCCTACCTGTGAGACATAGCTAGAAGCACGAGGCAGAGAGGGATAGACAAGAAAATAATTACACTTAGAAGGGAGGGAGAGAGGAAGGAAGGGAGAGGGCCTTCATAGAGGAAGAATACTGAGACTTGAAGGATGACCAGGAGTTTGTCAAGTGGTAATGGCAGGGGTGAAACTAGACGAAAGTATTAAAGAGGTCAAGATACAGAAGCCTCATGAACTTTAAAGAGAATACAGCCAGGCTTCATAGGAACTAGAAAGAAAGACCTCAGGGGGCGCCTGGGTGGCACAGCAGTTAAGCATCTGCCTTCGGCTCAGGGCGTGATCCCTGCGTTCTGGGATCGAGCCCCACATCGGGCTCCTCCGCTGTGAGCCTGCTTCTTCCTCTCCCACTTCCCCTGCTTGTGTTCCCTCTCTCGCTGGCTGTCTCTATCTCTGTCAAATAAATAAATAAAATCTTTAAAAAAAAAAAAGAAAGAAAGACCTCAGGAGCCAAGGTCACTGCTCCATTCATTTCATGGGGCTTTGCATCTACTTTACTCTGGAAAGAGCAGCTTTCCTTGTTTATTCAGGGGCTTGCATATAGCCCCCAGACAGGCTCCCCAGTACCCAAATCTGCATGACCTTCAAGTCCAAGTTATTTCTTTCTGCTTCTCTTACTTCGTGACAGACAGACAGAATGTGAATGAATGAGTGAATGAATTTATCTGATTTTTCTCAGTCTCCTTCTTTTCTAGAACCCTGAGTATCCTAAGTTGTTGACCTGACCCTCTATGGATAGCCTCCTTTTGTTTGGTTGGGGTTTTTTAAAGATTTTATTTTTAAGTAATCTGTATATCCAACATGAGGGTCGAACTCACGACCCTGAAATCAAGAGTCATACACTCTACCAACCGAGACAGCCAGGCGCCCCAGATAATCTTTTGAATCAGGGATCTGTTCCATGTCCATCCAGGGGCAAATAAAAGCCCACTGCTGTTTCCATGCTTGGGCTGGGGTTCTAGGTGGGAGAGCTGAATAGAGCATGGAAGGCAAACTGACCATTAGTGGGAAAGGAGGTAAGCATTACAAGTAGAGCAAAGGGCATGTGGAATGGCCAGAAATGCGTGTCAGTTTATATGGTTAGGGCACTATTAATAATGGTGGGCTCTTACTTTGGAACAAGGTGCAGGATGAAAAAATGACCACAGATAAGTTCAAACATGTACTAATAAAACCACCAGTGATGTAACTACATGCTACACTTTATACTTTTTGATAATCTCTCATTTCCTCTCAACTCACTAAGATTAGTCACCATGCCCATTTTATAGATGAGAAAACTGCAGCTTAGGAGGTGGTGACTTGTTCAGGGTCACAAAGCTGGTATGCCGCGGCCCTGACTCTAGTGCCCTCACTCCTACTTGCGCTGATGCATCTAGGGCTTTGTTTTTTTCTTAAGTTTGTTTATTTATTTAAGTCATCTCTATACCCAACATGGGCCTCGAACTCACGACCCCGAGATGAAAAGTCATGCTTTTCCAACTGAGCCAGCCAGGTACCCCACATCTAGGGCTTTCGATGCCACGTTAAAGATTTTAATTCATCCATTCACAAATATTTATTGAATTCCTACGATGTGCCAGACACTGTTCTAGGTGCTAAGGATTTAACGGTGGGTAATTCAAAGTCCATGCCTACATGAAACTTACATTCTAGTGGAAGAGACACACTGACAAATATGCAGTAACAATAGCAAGTAGTGTTAGGGCTATGAATAACAAGGACCAGGTCAGGGATAGAGAGTCATGAGGACAGGGTGTTCACAGGAGCCCTTTCTGAGGAGGTGATGTTTGACCGGACTTTAAATTTTATTCTATAGGTGATGGAGACATCGAAGTAATTTTACCAAGGCAATAATATAATCAGATTTGTGCATTAGAGAGAGACCCTTTAGACTCGGTATGAAAAATGTAGTAGAGGGTCCATAAATAATTCCAGGCAAGATGGGATTTGGAGTTCAACTTCATTGTAATAGGGACCAAGGGCCCCCCAAGGGAAGGGAACTAGAGTCTGGCTCACTGCCATGAAATCCAGGGATGGGACAGAGCCCCCCAGCCTCAAACAGTGGCTGAGAAAAGCTGTCGCCATCATAGAAGGCTAGGTAGCTAGCTAAAGGGGTACGTACAGAAGGAAAAAAAAAAACAAGAATCCCCCATTTAAGATTAATGTTCAAATGAAAATTTCAAAGCACACAAGGAAAAACATCCTGAAACAGACTCAACAGATAGGAAATTGGGTCTAAAGGAAATGGAAATGATAGAAGAATCTGAAAGGGACTTCAAAGTCCTCAAAAAAGATAGAAGGAAGGGGTAACATCCACAGAACAAGAAGCTGTTTGTTCTATTTCGTAAATATTGTAAAATCCTTAAGAGAGCATGTGTGTGCACTGTGTGTCTGTCCTGGGAATCAATATGGCTAAGTCGAAAGACCGTATTGAGAAACCAGTAAAGAACAAAGCACAGTTCGAGATGATAAGTATGAAAGAGAAGCTAATACTCACGCAGGCCGTATCGAGAATATCCAATACACATAAACAGGAATTCTGTAGAACATAGAAGGAATGATAAAGAGGAAAGGCCTTACTCAAATAACAGCCCAAAACTTCCGCAAGTTGAAGAAAGACTATCCCCTTCAGATAGAAAGAAGGCTTGGGGAAGAAAATTACTATTAACTTTTGGATCATCTGAGTGTGTGGTGATTGTGGGACACCTGCCTGTAGGTGGCCAGTACTCAGCTACCCATAAGAGTTTGGCCCCCAGAAGAAGACTCTGGGCTAGAGATGGAGTTGAGGAGTCATTACCATCAGGACAGGGCCCACCTCAACGCTTGGCACCTCAGTTTCAACCTACTAGCTTGTGAGAACAAAATGAAATGTGAAAGTACTCTGATAATCAAAGCTGTAGAAAGTCTCAACCATAACCTTCATTGTCATAAATTCTATTTATTGTCGAGCCTCAGGAATTCTGGAGCCAGGTTGCTTAGGTTCAAATCCTGGCTCTGCTACTTTCTAATCGTATGACCTTGGACAAGTTATGTCACATTTGTCTTAAGCCTCAATTTCCTCATCTGTAAGATGCCTGTCTCCTTGTGTTGCTATGAGGATTAAATAAGTTATTACATGTAAAGCACCTAAAATAGCACTTGGTGTGCAGTTAAATGCTCAGTAAATCTTTGCTATTAGCTATTAACATCTCTGCATTTAACAGGAACCTTCAGGATCTTATCCCAGAGGAGTGACTAATGTGAAAATCCTCGTCTATGAGGGTATAAATTTAGGTATCTGTGTCTTCCTGTAATACTCAAAGGATCAGTCTAGTTAACTGCTGACTTTTATTTGTCCACACGCAGAGTTTTGTTGCTGTTTGCAAATTGGCCATGATATTATTTGAACATTCAAGAACTCCCTATTTTTTTTTCTTGTCACGTTAGAAACTTCAAAATAATTCACGGGTAGATGGAATCTTCTCGTGAGGACACGGTAATGGTTCCATTTTTCTTGCTGAGTTGGAGCAATCCAGTCTTGGACAGAGACCCATTCTTATGCCTCTTTTCATTTATATCTATACATCTGTAGTTTTTTAAGTACCAACATTAACATTTTCACGTTAGCTCGGAACTTGCCTAGAAATAAGGATTATACCGGCTGGTTTGATTTCAGAGTGCAAATGGCAGTAAAATGAAAACTGAAAATCAGTAATTAACCGTGTGATTATTTTTTTGATCTGTGGTCTGGTTATTCGAGATGAGATCATTTTCCAAGTTAGCCCCCCTTTCTCATCTCCAAGGCCAACCCCATCAGAGTCTGGCATGATTATTTACAGTTCTTTAGATGTTCTGTGAGGTGGAAACAGAGGACAAGTCAGAAGAATTGTCAAAGAATGACCCTGAATCTTTGAATTCCACAAAAGGCCAGGAGGAACCTATTATGAGTTTCCTATCTCCATCTTTTGAAGGGCTGCTGCCTCCTCTAGGCCAGCAGCTCTACTGTTGGGATGGTAGGGCCTGCACTGAGGACCCCGCGTCTGCATGAAGACAAGGCTTTGAGGAGCAAGAGAGAGAACTGTATTTCTAGAGAGAAGAGGCCAAAAGAAGAACTAGAAAGACTTCAGAAGACCCATAGATAGTCACCCACCCCAGAGTTAGAAGAACTTACGCAGGACCGAAAGTAAACTGATATGATTATTAGGATTGAGTTGGTTTTGAGTGGCAGCTCTCACTTGCGAAGGTAAGTTAGGACTAGATCGAGGTCTAAGAAACTTTAAACATGTTTTGCTTTTTTTTTTTTTTTAAACAAGCTGAACTAATACATCCAGTAGATTAAAAATTACATGTAAGGTATTTGCAGCAGTAATTATTTTTTTTAGAATTAATGAAGTTAAAAGATTTACAGGAGGAGAAGGTAGGGTAGAAAAGATAGTTCAAGGACCTCTTGACCTTTGGACACTTTGCACTGTGCAGACATTACTGGGGCCACACAGTAACCAACGTCTTGGTTGAACTCTGTAGGCCTCGAATTGACAACAAAAACAACGCTAGCTTGGAAAGTTAGTTCCTACCTAGCACTGTGAAACCCTGTCTCCTGGTCAGTTGAAAAGAAAGTACAGGAGAGATTCCCTTCACTTGTGAGGATTTGCAGTAATTAAAAAAGCCCCTTGAAGTAATAGCCTATCATTGTGCTCTCAACAATGCATGGAAGTCCAAGTGAGGGGAGGAAAAAAGTATAACCACCTCCTTCAAAAAGGTGAGCAGAAAACATGGAGTTAATACAGGGGGGGCCAAGAATCAAGAAACTGAGATTCTAGTCCCAACTGCCATTAGTTACCTAAGGAAGGTCTTTTCATTAAACTTTCAGTTCTAAAATTCCCTAATGTGTCTCATCATGATTCTCTCTGGAGCCCTCTTCCCCTCCTTTTCTTTTCAGGGCCGTAACTGAAAGAGAAAAAGCATGTGTGTGTGCACATGCACACATGAGAGAGAGAATATGAATGAATGAATGAACGAATGTGTGTACGTATGTGTGTATGTTGGAGGTTGGGGAGGTGTTTAGCTGTGAAGATTAGTGAGCACACTGAGGGCTAACAGTAAAGTTCCTCCTTAGTAAACAGAACAGGGCTTGTTCCCAACTGCCTGCCTGCCTTTCCTGGGAGTTTCAGAAAACCATACAGAGACATGTTAACATAAACAACTAATCCAGACATCTGGGGCTCCTCCTATCTTAGGAGCATTTGCTAGCTCTTGTAGGTGGAGTTTCTTCATCCACTAGGAGGCGCCATTGTCAAGCAACATTGATATGGGTCGGGAGATCTTGGTTGGTCCTTTAAGCCATTGGATAGGAGAAAGGTCTGGCAAAAAGAAAAGAGTGGTAAATTTAGGACCCTGGAAATGGTGACAAATCAACCTTTGATATCTAGACAGGCATTAAAACAACATTGTTTCTAAAATGTGATAAACAGTATCTTAGACTACATTTTAATTTTAGAAGTAGCAGATTCTTTCAAGCCAGTCTTTTTTCAAAGAATCAGAATTCTGTAGGATATCAAGAGACCTTAGAGATTACAAACCAAAGCCCGTCATTTTATTGGGGAGTCACTGACAACCCAGAAAGGTTAAGTGGCATGATCGAGGTCCCCCGGGCAGTTAAAGGTAGGCTTGTGAACAGAACTCATGAATAGGAGACATTTCTCATTGTTTTGGCTGTCCAACACCTGAATCCTCTTCCAGTATTTGGAGAATCACCCATCTTAAGAGTCTTGATGAGGGACAGAGCCCACCTTCTGCTGTAGAAGCTAATAATGCCAAGTACTTGCTCTCCTTGGCAGTTAAGATATGGGCATACGACGTAGGTTTCATGAGTCAGACATAGCCACCCAGGATGTAATAGCTAGTGACAAAAAAACAAGGACCATGTGGCACTCTCAGGTGACAGCAGGGATGATTACTGGACTAGTCATAGCAGTGATAGTCGGCACAGCTTCCAACATCTGCCATTAACAGGGACAGCGGTGCAAGCTCTTGCAGCTTGTAGACATCAGCTGCCACGGTGCCTTCATCAGATCAGTTCAGGGCTTTGTGTCTGACTGCAGCACAGTCTTCGTTTGACAGGCCTCCCTAGCACTCTGAGCAATCCACGGTCCCATTAATCAACTCCCATGCTGCTTAAATCAGCCAGAATTGGTTTCTGTTTCTTGTAACTCAGAGCCTTAACTGACCCAGCATGAAGATTCCAGAATCAGTAGAGAAATGGCAGAAGATGACCCCGCTATCAGGAGAGTCACTGGTCTCTGAAATCTGCACTTAGACTGGCAGCTCTTGCACCTTGGGATATCAGCCCTGGCCTAAGAAGGCTGTAAGCTGAGGCATGGAGCTGGGAGTGGCAAAAAAGATACCAAGGGCCAGATACCCCAAGATGCCATGTTGTTTGTGGTGAGGAATTCTGAGGAACCCAAGAATTCCTACTAGAACATAACTGTCCAGGTCCTTATGAATCTCTATTTGTCAAGGTCAAAGGTTAGAACACATTTAGCAGTAAGTTTGTCGTATAACTTTTGAATATTGAGGTGTATGGAGCCATGGGCTCCCACTTGTACACCTGCCTCAGGTGCTGCGACTGTTAGGGGTGAGCCTAGACGGAGGGAGGCCACCTGTGGCATGTGGGCCCGAAACAGCTTTGAAGCTGTACCCGGCTGGTCCCCAGCAAAGTCACGAGGTGGCAGGATTTGTATGATGTGCTCTGCCTTCCCTTTCAATGACCTTTCCCTTCCTTTGCTCTGTCTCCTTGTGTCTCCTCACTCTCACTTGAAGACCACCTTAGCACGCCCATTCCCTCCGTGAGCCATGAGAAATCCCCTGCAGACATTAGCAAATCTGGGAGTCGTCGTCTTAGGCGCTACTAAATTTTCTGAGCCACAAAACTACTGTAAGCCACACTCGCCAGCGGATCCACCTAGAATGAGACAGGCCAGGAAGCACTGCTTCCCAGCTGGGTAACACCAGACATTCCTCTTCAGCAGAACAGATGCTCAAGTGCAGTAAATATACTAGGGAAAAGAAAGATTTTTTTATAATAGTGTTGAGAAAACTAATAAGCAATTCAGAAGTTGATTTCGATTCGACCCCCTCTCTAAAAAAGAAAACCACAGACAGAACAGTTTATATAAACAAATCATAGGAAAGCTAGCAAAAAATAAAATTATTTAACAGATCTTTGGAGAGCTTTTACAACTTCAAAGGACTGGGATTCACAGAGGAAAACATCAACAGATTTAAAATTGAAAAAAAACCTGGAAAATTAATTTGCCTTAATATTGACATAAAAGGGTTCCATTCTACTGAACATCGATAAGGAGAGCTCACCACGATGGAAGGGACGATATTAAGCTTCATATACAAACGGGCAAGGACAGAAATGGTCAGTTCCCACCAAAAAAAATACACTTGGTACATAGGCGTATGGGGATATGCTCAGTCATTTTAATGCTTTTCACGATATATCAGCATTAGCTTTATTAAGCAATTCGTGTTACAGTGAACCATCCTCTTTCCCCACTGAGAAGATGAAGGTTTCTATCTACTTAGATAACACAGTTAACAATCCTGTGTCAGTACCTTCTCTGGTCCCTACCCAAGTACATACTGCAGGACATTGATTGTATACAGTTTACAGTAGAGGTGAGAGGGGAAAGCTCAGCGGAGCTCAAATTATAGTCCCTTAAATATTTCCACAATCTACCCCAAACCCACCTAACACGTTGACTCATTTCCTAGTGCTCCAGGCCTTAACTGTTGTTGGCTTGTCAGAAGAAACGCCTTGAGCTGCTACCCTCTTAATTACCTTGCAGTCCACACCCTCTCACTCCCATTCTCCTCTTCTTCCTCTCCCCCTGAGTCTTCTTTGGGACCCATCTCAGAGGCTGCTTGCTCCCTGTCTGAATCCCTCAAAGATGTACTCTTCCCTTCCTTTGAAACTCTAATATGCACTGTTGTGACTAACTCCTTCCCCAAAATGGAGTAGTTCAGAGTAAGGAAAAGGTAAAGAAAGGTCAAGTGTGCATGCTTCCTCTTTCTTTCAGAAATGAGTTTACCACCAACAAATATTTGTAAATATTCATCAATATGTGAGATTTTATGCTGACCACGAAAGACCTGTTTATGGCCTCAAGTTGCTCATCGTACAGTTGGGCAGACCACACAGGTGCCTATCCATGAAATAAATAATAACCGGTAGTGTAGGTCTAAATAAGCATAGAGAGGCATGGATTCTTAGGTCCCTGGGAGATCAGTGGAGGAAACCATTGGGAGCTGCAACAGGCAGGCATGCAGGCTTGTAAAAAACTGGCAAAGGGCATCAGTGTCAGTGTAGGAGGGAGACAGGTGGAGAAGTGGAAAGAGGTCATCCCTAGCAGAGGCATAAAGAAAGAAAAAGTATTGGGAAAAGGTGGTGGTTACAGGACATTTGTGAAGACATCCAGACAGTACCACAAGCAAAGCCCCGAATTAGAAGAAAATAAAGGAGAATTCAAGTTTTTTTTTCTAATCAATAGAGATTGATTTGTATATGCCAGGATTAAAGCATTTATTGGCAAACTTATTAAATATGGAGAATTCATTTAAACCATATCAATAGTACAGCATTCACACATGTATCATCGGGGACAGTGGGGACGGAGGCTCTGCGTTTTGAAGATCTCCCTGGGTGATTCTGGAGCATGGGGCCCTCGTAACAGGCATGAAAATGGATTTGTTATACAGAGCCCTCCCTTGTACTATGACGTTACCTACTTAGCTGTAATCCCTTTTTTTCCATTGAGTAACTCAGAGCCTTGAGCAGAAGTTTGAAGCTTCCCTCTTTGTAACCTGAGCATTTTTGCAGGGACGAGGCATGGATTCTAATGCCAAACTGCCTGAGTTTGAATCCTGGCTCTCCCACTTACTAGCTGTATGATCTCTTGGGCAGGTTACTTAAGCTTTGCTATTTCTCAGTTTCTCATAAGTAAAATAGGGGTAGTAATAACACCTATCTCGGAGAGTTCTCATAACCATTAAATGAATTTATGCATGTAAAGCACTTAGAAAATGCCTGTCACGTAGTAAGCACTCAGTAAATGCTAGCTTTATTTATTATGACAAAATAAGATTATTTCTGGTTTTGAACCATATGTAAAAGAAATCATACAGTTTGTGTTCTGCTTTGTCTGCTTCTTTCAGTCACTGTTTTATCTTTAGCATTCAGCCAAATTCCTTTGTGTACCTGTAGGTCATTTCTTTTCATTGCTGTGTAGTATTCTGTTGTCTGAATATACCAATGCTTCATCCATTCTACTGATGGACATTTGGATTGTTGACACTTGGTGCCTATTGTGAACAGTGCTGCTGTGAACATCCAGGCACGTCACTTCTGGTCCACATGACCAGGTGAGCACACACTTATTTGAAGAGAGTGTCCTTGCCCAAAACTCTCCAGTCACCTTTTTGTCATAAATCAAGCATCCATATATGTATGGATCTGTTGCTAGGCTCTCTGTTATATTCTCTCCTGTTTGTCCTACTGTCAATAGCATAGTCTTAATTACTAAGCTTTATATTGTGAAATTTTGAAATCAAGTAGAGTCAATCTTCCCACCTTATTCTCCCAAAAGACCTTGCATCTTTTTGTCCTTTTATAGTGCCATATACATTTTAGATTCTGCTTGACAGTTTCCACAAAACCTGCTAGGATTTTGATTGGAATTCCATTGAATTTTCGCTTCAATTTGGGAAAGAGTGGCTGTTTACAATATTGAATCTTCCGGTCTATGAAAAGGATAATTTTCTCTCCATTTATTTTAGTTGTTTAATTTCTCTTAATAAATATCATACTCTTCTCCTTTCAGGTCCTACACATCTTTTTATTAGATTTATTTCTACATTCTTAAAAAAATTTATCCCCAAATTTTAAAATTTTTTCTTTTGATTTATGAGAATAATTTTGCTAAAATCTGATTAATTCTAATTTTACCTTAGATTATTTTGGATACTCTATATGTGCAGTTTATGCCATCTGCAGATAATGGCAGTTTGTTTCTTCTTCTTCAATTCTTACAGATTTTCTTCTTTATCTTGCCCTTACTGCACTGCCTAGGACCTCCAGAATAGTGGTGAATATAAGTTTTTGGAGTGGGCATTTTCATCTTGTTCTTGATCTGACAGTTTCATAAAGTTTAAATACATAATTTTATTAAATTTTTGGCATCTATTGAGATTATCGTAATTTTTTCTTCTTTAGTCAGTCTCAGTGTTCAGAATTATAATTGAATTCCCAATGTTTTAACACAGTTTTGCATTCCTCTGATAAATCCAGCTTGGTCCTGATATAATTTTTATGTATTGCCGGGTTTGATTTGCCATTGTTTTGTTTGGGTTATTTGCATCTATGTTCATTAGTGAGATTGTCCTTTAATTTTGTCATGCTGTCCTTAACGGTTTTAGTGTCTAGGTGAAGCTCGCTTCGTAAAATGAATTGGAGACTGTTCCTGCTTCTCATTCATTTTATTTCTCCTCCAAATGTTCAGTAGAACTTGTCAGAAATGCCATCTAAGCCTAGAGTTTTCTATGCCAGAAGGTTTTTAATTACTGATTCAGTTCCGTTAATCAGTAAAGAATTATTCGGGTTTCCTAATTATTTTTGTGTTCACTTTGATGAGTTTTATTTTTCTGGGAAATTTGTCAATTTCATATGAATTTTCAAATCCATGGCATAAAGT
The DNA here is from genome assembly GCF_024610735.1 of Ursus americanus. Classification (NCBI taxonomy): domain Eukaryota; kingdom Metazoa; phylum Chordata; class Mammalia; order Carnivora; family Ursidae; genus Ursus; species Ursus americanus. Next base: position 87,586,525 of record NC_142164.1, read on the forward strand.
TTCAGTATCATCTTTTTAATGTCTACAGGATATGAAATACCTCCTTTTTCATTCTTAATATTGGTGGCTATGTGTATCTTCTCTTTTTTTTAAATCAGTCTTGCCAAAGATTGATCATTTCATAGGGAGCAACTTTTAGCATTTGCTAATCCCTCTAATATGTTTGTTTTCATTTCATTAATTCCTATTCTTATTTCCTTCTAATTTGTTTGAGTTTAATTTGATGATCTTTATGTAGCTTTATGCAGATGGAGGCTGGGTTCATTAATTTTCAGCCTTCTTTCCTAATATATGCATTCACAGCAGTAAATTTCCCTCTAAGCACTACTTTACCTGCATTTTACAAGTTTTGATGTGTTTATTTTTGTTACTCAGCTTAAGATATTTCCTTATTTTCTAATGATTTATCCTGAGATCTGTATAATAAAAGTATATTGTTCAATTTCTAAACATTGGGGATTTTCCAGTTCAGTTTCATTAATCTTTTCAAAGAACCTATTTTTTGCTTTGTTCTTGCTCTGTATTGTTTATTTTTTCATTAATTTCTTTTTTTTTTTCATTAATTTCTGCTCATTATCATCTCCTTCTAGTTTCATTGGATTTACTTTACTGTTCTTTTAAAACATTTATCCTGATAGAATGTCACTTTAGCTTTCTTATTTTCTAATATTTTACATCAGTCTTTGTAATATTTGTTATATTTCAATAATTTAAAGTTTAAAAACATACTGTTTTAGCTGCATTCTCGAGGGGTATTTTTGCATTTTTTTTAAACATTTAGAGCTGTTTTTAGTATAACAAAAGTGGTAATACCTGTTTTTTTTTTTTTTAAAGATTTTATTTATTTATTTGACAGAGATAGAGACAGCCAGCGAGAGAGGGAACACAAGCAGGGGGAGTGGGAGAGGAAGAAGCAGGCTCCCAGCAGAGGAACCTGATGTGGGGCTCGATCCCAGAACACTGCGATCACGCCCTGAGCCGAAGGCAGACGCTTAACCGCTGTGCCACCCAGGCGCCCCTGTTCTTTTTTTTTTTTTTTAAGTAAAGGATAAAACAAAAAAATTTCAAATATCCATCAGCTCTTTAACACACTGTTGATATCCAAAAATTTCTCAGTGTATCTGCATACACATATATATATGCATATATGTATATGTATATGTTTATACATCTTAATATATTGTGACCATCTTTCTATATCAATAAATACACTCCTACAGCATTATTTTAATGGCAGCATAATATTCTACTCTGTGGATTTACCACAATTTAACAATTCTCCTATTGTTAGACATTTATTCAGGTTGTTTCATACTTTTCCCTATTATAAATAGCTATCATAATCCCCTGGCATGAAAGCTTGGCAAATATCCCTGATTATTTCCCTTGGAATGAAATTATTGGGTCAACGGACATGGCCATTTTTAAGGGTTTTTGTCAAGCACTATAAAATTGCCAGGCAGAAAGGTTGTATTGATGTACTTTTCCATCAACAGTGGACTACCTGATTCAAGAAAAGTCTCTCCGATGCTGAGGCATGTGTGTGTGGCTAGCTTCTCCTACTGGAAGATTGGATCTATGCGCCACCTCCTCCTCTCTGCTATTTCTATATTTGTGGGTCTAATGATGGCAGCATGCCAATCTTGAAATGCACAATTTTTAGATATACTTCTGTCATTATCATTGTTAGAAGTATTTTCTAGTTTTCAATTTGATTTCTCTTCTGATTCATAGGTTATTTAACATGCACTTCTCAACTTCCAAGCAAGCATTTGGGGGATTTCCTAGTTACTGTGTTAATTGATTTCTAACATAACTCATTGTGATTATTGTGATTAAGAATCATACTCTGAGTGCTCACAAGCCTTAAAATTTCATTGGCTCTCAGAAAAGCACTTGTGTGCTATCTCGAGTTGTAAGCTGAACTAGAGTTTTCTGCATATGTAACATCATTTTTACTTGAAAGAATGACTGACAGACCACGGTTACTCAAACTTGGGTATGTAGCATACATTTAATCAAAAATGAAGTGAGCCTGCTGCTTCAAGGGAAACCACTCAGAGTAGTTGTCACGAATGAGGAAATTGAAATTTTCAAGTGAAAATTATAATTTTGGAAAACTTGTACCTGCTACCATGAGCTGAACAGCTTCCCAGGACTTAATGTTTCTAATGTAATCAATGGTGATACAAATGAATATGGATTTTTTAATACCATATAATGAAATGTTTCCATATTTAGAAAACCTGCATAACTCAGTGGACCAGTATTTTTCAGATGACTAATGTGTGATGTTACAAAGTCATGCACAGGTAAAAGAAAGATCCATTCAAAGAACAAGGCAGAAAATGGATCCATTCAAAGAACAAGACAGTACCAAAAGTTCATTGACATGGTTTCAGAATCCACATTGCAGTTTACCTTTAAGAAACTACCACTTTGAACAGATGACTGGATTAAGAAGTTGTGGTCCATATATACGATGGAATATTACTCAGCTATCAGAAAGAACGAGTTCTCAACATTTGCTACAACATGGACAGCACTGGAGGAGATAATGCTAAGTGAAATAAGTCAAGCAGAGAAAGACAACTATCATATGATTTCTCTCATCTATGGAACATAAGAACTAGGATGATCGGTAGGGGAAGAAAGGGATAAAGAAAGGGGGGGTAATCAGAAGGGGGAATGAAACATGAGAGGCTATGGACTATGAGAAACAAACTGAGGACTTCAGAGGGGAGGGGGGTGGGGGAATGGGATAGACCGGTGATGGGTAGTAAGGAGGGCACGTATTGCATGGTGCACTGGGTGTTATACACAACTAATGAATCATCGAGCCTTACATCGGAAACCGGGGATGTACTGTATGGTGACTAACATAATATAATAAAAAATCATTAAAAAAAAAAAATAAAAAAAATAAAAAAATAAAAAATAAATAAAAAATAAAAAAAAAATAATAAAAAAAAAGAAACTACCACTTTGGGGGGTGCCTGGGTGGTTCAGTCAGTTAAGCATCTGCCTTCAGCTCAGATCATGATCCCAGGGTCATGGGATCAAGCCCCACATCAGGCTGAGCAGGGAGCCTGCTTCTCCTTCTCCATCTGCCTCTCCCCGCACGCACCCCCTCCCTGCACTCGTGCATGTGTGCTCTCTCTCTCTCAAATAAAAAATTCTTTAAAAAAAAAAAAAGAAAGAAACTATCACTTTTTGAGTCTTGGGTGCAGTATCAAAAAAGAATATTCACACATATCTGCAAGGGCTATTAAAATACACCTCCTTCTTCCAATTATATATCTGTGTGAGGCCAGATTTTCTTCAAACAAATAACATATTGTAACAGATTGAATGTAGAAGCAGATATGAGAATCTAGTTGTCTTTTATTAAACCAGAAATCAGAAATTATTTGCAAAATATCAAACAGTTCCACTCTTCTCACTAAATTTGTTTTGTTTTAGAATACTTTTTTTCATGAAAAAATATTTCTGTTAACATGTAATGGGCTTATTGTCATTTTAAAATAAATGTTTTATACATTTCCTGTTTTTAATTTTTAATGTGGCAAATATTGATAGACAAAACCTACACAAACACAGTCCCTTTGGGATTCTCAATAATCTTTGAGTAGAAAAGAGTTCTGACATCAAAAAGAGAACTTAGCGCTTGTCCTAGAAATTACAGTATGCCTCCTGACCCCTATATGTTATCGTTATCAAGTATTTTTATTTAAGATCAATCTGTCTCAGAATAGTTATTGCATAATATGGTCTCTCTCTCTGGAGAGAGAATGAGAAAATAATTGTTTTGTATGATCATTGTTCATTTAGATTCACTTACATAGTTACCACATTTTATGTTTTTCATGCCTCACTGCATCTCTTGAGTTTTCATTCGACTTCATTTTATCTTCTACCTGAGGAATATTCTTTTGTGTTTCCTTTAGGGATAGGTATGCTGCTGGCAAATTCTCAGTTTCTTTGCTTATCTGAAAGAAATTTTTTCACCTTTATTCTTTAAGGGGTTTTTTGGTGAGAAGAGAATTTTATTACGTTGGCAGCTAATTTGATTTAAGATCCCTTTCTACTGTATTCTGGCTTCCACTGTTGCCATTGAGAAGTCAGCTGTCAGTCTAATAGTCCATTCTTTTCTTTCACTGTTTTTGAGGTTTTCTATTTTTCTTTGGTTTCCTGCAATTTTTACATATATGTGACTAACTATGGATTTCTTTACTGCTTAGTGTTTATTGAGATCTTTAATCATTTCTTGGTTATTATCAGACATTATATTTTCAGTATTGCTTCTTTATTTTCACTTTTTTAAATATATTTATCTATCTCTTTATTTATTAATAATCTTTGTACCCCTTGTGGGGCTTAAACTCACAACCTAAAGATCAGGAGTCACATGGCTCCACCAAATGAGCCAGCCAGGCGCCCTTCTTTTCACTTTTGAAACTTCAATAAAAATAGATGCTGACCTTCTCACTGTAATCCTTTCTTATCCTCACTTTCATATTTTCCATGTTTTGTCTCTCCGTGCTTCAATCTGACTACATTTTCTGGTTCACTAATTTTTCCCTTCAACTACCTAATCTGCTTAAATTCTTAATTTTGGCATTAGATTTTTTCATTCAGAAATTCATATTTGCTTTTTCAAATCTATGGTGTCACTTTTTTTTTTTATAATTTGTTGATGCTTGCTAAAGTTTTTAAGTGGAGCTTTTTACTTCATGGTAGACATTGGGATTTTTCTATGCTACTAATGAGAAATACCAGAATATATTCTGTACCCGCTTTTCAAAATACAACTCTTTATCACCCCAGCCCAGAGCATGGGGGTGTTTTATCACATCCTTAGCCTTTGGCAGGCTCCTCTGGGGTAAGCCAAAAGAATAGCTCTGTGTCTCCTCTCGGATCACCCTAGTACAAAAGCAGTTGGACCCTGTCAATCTGACATCTGACCCTCCCACAGTCAGGACCCACCCTGTCAGTCTTCCTCCCCCATTCTTCAGAGATCCCCAAATATGCACCCTGTCCCTTTCATGGCTGCCTCCTTTATGTGGCCCACTGCCTACCCCAGGGCAGAAGCAGCTCTTATTCACCTCTTTGGACTCAAAACCTTTCCCATACTCACTAGTTTTTCACTCACTATACTGTTAATTCTTTAAGCTTTAAAAAAAAATTTTTTTCTAATTCCATCCAGTTCTATAGTTGTTTTTGTCACCTTCAGAGGAAATGCTGGTCAGAGAAATTCAGATTTGGTCTGGCCTTTACAGTGTTCCTCAAAGAATAGTTTGCAGATGAGTTCCAATCTACCAACTGTTACCAGTCTATAATGAGGTAAGTACAGAAATTGAGAGTAAACGTTTAGAAGCTGTTAGAGCAATTTGACGTTGCTGTGAAATCATAGCATATGATTTTGTATTTTATAAAAGTACCAATTCATAACATACCTGAGGAGGAAAAAAAACTGGTCCTTCACCACAGTTGAGAAGCACTTCTTCATATAATCAAGTGTGAGTCTCTGTACTACAAGCCCCCTCTTTCTCTCCTTTTACAGAAAATACATTGTAGAAGAGGAAAAAACCTTTTCACTGCCCTCTTTAGGTTAAGTGACTAGGTCTGTGAATTAAACTGACCGACACCAGACTAACAGGAGAAAAGATTTATTTTGTCTGTACACGGCAAGACCAGTGGGGTTGGGGGGCAGCCTCACAGGAAAAAAAGGAAAACCACAGAGAGGTAGTTAGACCCAGACGCTTATATACCGTTTTAACAAAGAGTAATAAAGGATGAAGAGACTAGACAAGGGAAGAAGGGGGGAATTTGGGTGTCTCGGGTTGGAGGTAAGTTGTGGGAAGGCGACTAAGAAATGTATGGTAAATAGGAGTTGTTTAGTAAAGTTTGTTATACAGATCAGAGTAGTTGTCTTCCTAGTACATGAGAGGGGAACACCTTTACAAAGGGACATTTAAACCCTGTTTTTAGGCAGAAGGGAGGAGAGGAAAGAGTTCTTCTTGTTGTTCCTGTTCTTCCTTCTGTTTTTCGATGGCCTTCAGCTCAACATCATCCTATGCCAAAGTGGCATATTTTGGGGTGGCATATTCTGATCCCTTCCACATCCGACCAGCCATACATTGTGCCTCTAGACCTGTGATCTATTTTATTGGGCAAATTTGTTTGGATATTTTTTTAATTATATAAGTAATGCATGTTTTATTGGAAAATTTTAAAAATTCAGACAGACAAAAGGAAGGGACAGCTAAGGTCATTCATGATCCCACCACTTTTTATAAGTCAGAGTAAACCTCCCATAGTTTGCATATAGGATAGAAGCATTTCCCATACCCTTCTAACACAGGGATTCTTCTCCCTCTTATTTTACTCCCTCGGAATGGAACTAAGCAAGGAAATTTAGAACATGCTTTTTGAAATTTCTTGGCAGCCTCACAAACACCTTAAGATGGGAAGCAAAGAGAAGAGCAGTAAAAGAAGACTTACACTTGTTTTTAGAAATATTAGCGAATAAAGATTATCAAAGATTTGAGGCATCAGACTTTTTGTTCAAAGTTGTTATATACGGATTATATTATGAATATATATTTTTAAAATTTTAGTGATGAGTAAAATTTGCATAAATAGTATTTTTAGTTTCTCTGTATCTCATAAAATTTAAAATTAATGAATTGCTTCTTTTACTTATTATCAGTGTTACAGATAACTAATCAAACAGCTTTAATAGAAGATTACTTTCACAGTGATGACTGACTTTCAGACTAGCTCCTCAAAGAGCATGGCTGCATATTTAAAAAGTTACACAGATGATTTTGTTTGGCACCCCTGGTTATGAACCATTGTATTAAAAAAAATGTACAGTGGCCAGAAGATCCCATTTATAAGAGCCAACTAAAAGTGTCCTAGGGGGAAAACCCCAATAATCAGTATTTGGAGCCAATACAAAGACAATCTTAAAACTGCAACTTAGAGACGTGAAAGGAAATGGAGAACATATCATATTCATAGACGAGAGTTTGAGAAAAATGTTAATTTCTAGAAGTTAACCTATAAATATACTATCTCCACCGAAATATTAAAAATGTTTAGCATTTGACAAACTGATTTTAAAGTTCAGCGGGAAGAATTCATAAGAAAATATTGACGAAGAATAATAATGAAATGACTTATTTTTCTAAATATTGAAGTACACTATTTACAGGGGCGCCTGGCTGGCTCAGTCAGTAGAACATGGGACTCTTGATCTCAGGGTCATGCGTTCAAGCCCCGTGTTGGGCATGGAGCATACCTAAAAAAAAATTTTAAAACACTATTACAGTATTAAAAATGGTATGGTACTGGATACAAGAATAGATGGGTCAGTGGGAAAGAGCAGAAACATGACTATACATGTGTCTGTACATGTGTAGAGACTGTCATTTCAAATAGCAGAATTCAGAAATGACCAGGAGAAAATGGGCTGATCTGTGCTGGTAATTATATTATAGGGCAGCAAATAATTTCCAGTTGTTTCTCACTAAGTGGTTTCCTCTTTAGGCATTGGCCTCTCACCACTTGACTACCTTCTACCCCTAAGACTCCTTTTTTCCCCTCTTCCAGGTCCCTCCAAAAAGTCTTCCTCCAGCTCTCAGGAGAGCCCCCAGACTCTTCCCGCTTGGTGATGCAATCAGTTCAGCTCTCCTTTTTTTAACTCCTCTCTCATCTGAGCTGAAAAGTGCTCATCCTCACATTTCACAATTAAAAAGGAAGCCGCCTAAACAAAAACTGTAATTCCGTCACTCTCAGGAGTCTTTTAGTGCTCCTAGATCAAGCAACCAGCTTAAACCACAGACTACTTTAAAAATAGTATTTTTTTTCCTCCCCACAATACAAAGAAATGAAAAATATTCACCCTCTAGTAATCAAGGAAATGCAAATTAAAGCAATTGTGACTTTTTCCCCCTCCTATCTGATTGGCAAAGATTCAAAAGGAATAGTCATCCTAGTGGACGTGGGTTGAGAGGAAAGGACACTTTCACAGTTAGTGGGGGTAGGTATAATATGTTAACTTTTTGCTGGGAGTGTATCAGAAGTGTTAACTGTCTGTGCCCCTTGACCTATAGGACAAGTACATAGGACTTCTAATGAATTGACTCTTTTATAGGACTTTTATAACTTGGTGTGGTTTATAGGACTTATAGGACTTCTACTCTAACAGGTGATCAGGATTGTTCACAGGTTGTGTGACCATGTTCATTCAGGCTTTATTTTTGATGGTGGAAAATGGTCACTACCATACTTCAGAGTAGACGAGGCTATCGCAAAGATCATTTTATGAAGAAGAATCCTATTTGACGTTGGAAAATGTTCATTAGCTATGAATTGGAAACCAGGCAAATGTTGCAAAGCCTTGTGAAATGTGAAAGTGTTTTCATTTATCTAAAAGCACAACAAGTTTTAAATAATATAGTCAATTATTCATTAATATTTTCTGTGTGCTCAGTCTTCTGCGTATCAGGTGGAAGTATTTTGAAAGTATAAAACATACTCATTCTTTAGGACTTTACACTATTGTTGAACTGTTGAGCTTGAATATGTGCATTTGTTCCTTGCACACCCAGCAGGTGTAGCTGTAGATAATGGGAAGAACACTGAATATGGATACAGATTTGAATCCTGTCCCTGTCACATACTTGTCTACTTACTTAGACAAATTATTTGAGAATGAGAAGGATGCTGATGTCATGGGGTGACTGTAAGAATGGAGATATAACAAGGAGTGTTTCCCGTAATGCTTGGTGAATAATATTAGTAATGATCATTTTATTATAAATGCCTAATTAGTAATTATTAGTAATAGTAATGAGTAGTTTCTCTGCTTTCCCTTCTAGAAGTCTCTCTCTCTTCAGTGTAATACCTATAGCAGATATACTGGAGTCTGAGCTCCTGAATAAGTGAATGGATGAAATACTGGATTTGAAAACACTTCATAGGCTTGAAAGCATTATGAAGATGTTGGCTAACTATTAATATTTGAATAATTTCATTAATATAATCTAATAAAGTTTCATATATATGTATGTAAATGCTTAATGTGTGTAAGTGCCAAATGCTACGATACGGGCATATAGGGTTGTTACAGAATTTAAGCAAATGAAAGCCTTAATGGGGCTGGTAATCCACTGAGGAGGCTTTCTGGGAAGGGTGGGATTGAAATGGGACCTTGGATTAAGGTAGGTTATGAATATAAGAAGCAATATATGCAGAATCATGTGACAAAAAAGAAAACAGCATATTCAGGATATAGTAATAAGATGAGCCTGCCTGGAGAGTGAGGTATCCTTGAAGAGCCATTTGATAGGATAGGTAGAAGAGGCAAGGTGTGGCCGACACAACAAGAGGCCTTACCGATCTGCCGAGAAATAGAAAACCATTTTTAAGTTTGGGGCAAGATAGTACCCATTCCATCACCAACACATCAGTGTGTTAGAATATGTTTGTAGCAATTGACTTTGGTAATGGAACTGTAAGCAATAATAAATTATGAATTAGCTACTTTTTTCCTTCTACAGTATATAGCCTGAATTCATTCCCATTTAGTGGTGATAAGAACAGCAAAATATTTTAGAATTCTTGTTGAATTCTTAAAATATTACGTGACATGACTAGGTACTGATAATTTTGGAACTTGACTCAAAAATATGCCCACAAACCCCAGCATTCCCCTTTTCTGAGACTTTTTGTTGCAATAACTTACAGGAAACTTATGGTCAATTTTCTACACCTTAACATTATTTGATGCTACCATTTGCTTGTTCTTTGTATTTCTTTCCATGTAGATTTTCAGTGTTAAGGTGGTTATAATATCCTTTATAATTGTCTTTTTATCATCAAAAGAAAGGAGATTGAAATGACTTATTAGAATCACTAGCTGTAAGCCAACTAATAACTTCATTACAGTGTGTTCATTTTCAGTGTTTTGTTCCTGGAATTTCCTCTTACATTCTTTTTCACATTTCTCCACAGTATGGATGGAGCAGATCTGTGTTTTGAAATCGTAAAGCGAGCTGACGCTGGTTTTGTATACAGTGAAGCTGTAGCCAGGTACGTCATTTGTATGGACTCCACAGAGGTCAAGGTGGAAATAGAAGAAGGAAATGACAAATCACATGAAGTGACCTCCTTTGTGAACTGATGATGAGCGTACTGCCACCCTTTCCTGCAAGGAGCATGTCTGTTTTAGTGTGCGTTAGTGGAACCAAAGTAGCTACTGGAAATGGAAAGTACTGAACAATGCATTTATCTATTAATACGGGTTGACAACTTAACCTAGTACTGCTGTCTTTCCCATTTGTGATGACTTTTGTTCAAAGAGGGATTTGGTAGCTCAAGAGCTATGAAGAATCAAATTTGGGGTTTTTTTTTTGTGTGTGTTCAATCTTTATTTTGGGCAGATGTGCCTTATTAGTTCTTCACTTTGCCTTTTAGTGATAGCAGATTGTTATGTGACCAGTTAATCTGATGAAATGCACAGAAGAGTAGAAGGAATAGGAGTAAAAGCACAGTTCTCCTGCTAAATATATTTGCTTCAGGCCTGTGTGTGATCTCCCAAGCAAATGGTGGCCATTGTTCTAAGTCAAGTTGTTGTCAGGAACTAATGGCTCAAAATAAGGAGTAAAGCTGAAAAATCACAGGAGCCATGCCCCGGCCACTTGCTTATAGATTTAGAGCAATATAGCCTTCTGCTTTGGTGGCATTCACTCATATCATAAATACCCACTTCAGTGGGTTGCCTTTTTAATTCATGGGGTCTCCTTAGTCACCAACCATAATGTGTTGAAGGATTCAAACCTGCAACTCTAGTGGGGGGTTTTTTTAATCCCATTTTTCTATTAGTTTTGAGTTCATATCACAATTTGAAATTTTTCTGTATTGTGCTTCAGAATTTAAAAGCATTCTTTAATACCAAAATAGTCAATGCCATCTTGATTTTTCTTACGATACAGTGGTAAGCCACTTTATCCAACTAAATGAAACTCTCAGACCCTTGCGCATTATTGTTCATATTTACTTCTTCAAGAATTTGAGGCAACCTGCCTTTTGAACTTTCCCACATTGATCTCTTTCAATAGCAGCATCAAATAAGGAAAACTAGAAAATCTGAACATTGATTTGTATAGAACAGTGAAGCTTGATGAAGAGGACTTTTGCCCCTTTTGAACCACGGTAATGCTTGGGTACCTGGCGCATGTGCTGTCAGGTTGATGTTAAAGCACTACCACTTTTATGCTGTTCCCCACTCGTCTGTATGGCTTTTCCTCAACTTTGAGCCTGTTTGTGCCACTGGCCTGGGCGTCAGGATAGGGAGAATAGTCATATGTAGAGGTGATGCCATACAGTGAAACGAAAGGAACTTTCCAGAATGGTCCAGTAAAGAGTAGCGTCAAGACCAGTCGGCAACACTGCAAAGAGAGAAATTTGGCACAATTTATTAAAGACCCTTCCTAAAAAATGACAAAAGGCAGGGAGGGGCATCCTCAGAAAGTAGTATTAGGTATGTGCCCTTTTGCAGAGGATCAGTGACCGTGCAACAGGGGCATGGAGAGCCTTCCTTGGGCTGTAGAGCATTCAACCAGGTGACTTCTAACCTGCCCCCCTCCTCCTCTGATTCTGTGATTCCTTACTGGGAAATTTAGCTTGCATCAGTATTCTAATTGAGACCAACTGCAAGAAGACTCCGAGGCACCAAGTAATCAAATTGATAATGTTTTTCTCCAACTGGCTGAGCTTCAAGAGAAGCAGCAAAGCATGGCATAAAATAAAACTGCATACGGTCCTTACAACCCAATTAGTGATTACCTCTGTTCTTTCAGGGGCGATGAGTTGTGGAGTATGCTAACATACAGAATCAGATTATCATATCAGACTCTTACAAATCAGAGCGATCTTACCTAGTACCAAGTTTTACTAAATAATTACAAGGATACAGGCAATCAAAAGGCTCAGCTGAAACAGAGAGGTCTGGGTTTTCAAGGACAGCTTTCCACAGCAGAAATGCACCTGTGGCCCAGAGTAGATGAGGTCTCTACCTGAGGTTTGTGGGATCCCACACACACAGGGGAGCATTGCAGTTACGAGACGTGTCCATTGTATGCCTCAAGGAGTCGTATAGCTTCCATGACCTCCTCCAGGAAGCCGGCCATACCTCAAAGATCCTGGGTTCTATTTACCATAGGTAATCCATAGCCCAGGACATTCTCTTAAGAGCGTTTCAGAAACAAGGTCTCTTCGGCCTAGCAAGAGTGTTAATCTCTTTACCTAGAGTCTCCTCCCCTCTTTTCTTCCACCACCCTGGAAATGCAGGCTTCATAGGAAGTGAGTGGATTTCAGGCCTCAGTTCTTTCCTTCCACTGAGTTGTCTTCATTCCTGATCGTTACAGGAGATAGAGACAAACTTATATACTGTGAAGTTTCTCTGAAAGTATAGGCCACCATGATGATTCATGAAAATGAAGCTTTCTAATTAAAGTTTAGTCAGCAATTCTAGGCCATGTGGGTGGATTTTTGCTTCTCTCTTTATCCTGCTTGCACACTATTCACGTGCACAGCCTCCCAGAGTCATGACTGGGAGGGTAGAGAAAGATCGCTTTAAATCTGTAATATCTGGGGAGGAAAAAATTGTATCCTCCCCCAACACACTCCAGAGATTCTGATATGTATATATATTTGGGTCAAATAATTGAGTTCTCTGATAATTAGATTAAAATGCTCATTCATTGAGTTTTTTTCGTTTCTTAATGAGGCTTTGAGAGGAATTTTCTTCAGGCTGAAGATATATAAGTGGCTGTCTTAGTACTATGTATCCAAAGTAGTCCATACTGTAGGTATAAGCTATATCCACATTACCTAATTTAAACGTACCCACTATTCACATCTAGATGCACAAATAGGCTGTTTGTAAACCTTTGACTAACAATATTAATAACATTGTAATAATAATGACTTACCCATTGTAGCATGGTTTAGAGTTTACAAAGTACTTTCACATTTGTCTCTGCCATTTCAGGGGGCCTTCAAAGCCTGATTTGAGCCAAGAAAGGACCAAGTTAAGAACCCCTAACTTAAACAGAAACTTAATTATAGACTGCACAGGCCCAGGCAAAGAGTATATGACCACAGCCCCTTTTGTGTGCATTTGCTAAGTAAGAAAAATTGACGTGACTAAGAACGGCATGAACCGAGTTCTCTCTGCTTTAGAGCCCAGGTGTGGGGAGACGATGATAAGTATAGGAACAAATTCTGGGGTTGTCGTGGGGTCTTTTTTTCCTACCTTTCATTTGAAAAATGGAACCTTCTGATCGATCGTAGTACATGAAGTAATACACATGCCAAGGAGAGGGCCATTCATGTGAGTTTTGGTAGTAGCATACCCAAGAGGGAACTTGATAGAAATGCCTCTTGGTTGTATAGCAGGAACAGGGATTTTTTTTTTTTTTTTTTTGAGTCACAAGGATACACACAAGGGTTTTTGCAAGTACTGGTAAATTATTTCATTTTTATTTAAAGTGTGAGGAATAGAAGATCTGGAAAGATAAAATTAAAAAAATACTATACAATAAGTAATGTTGCATCTGTTGCATTTCTATGTCATGGCTGGTTGGGGAGGAAAGGGGGAAAATGAAAAAGGAGGGGGGATCATCGGAAAAAGAACGATATGAAGGGAGTAAAATACAGAGGAAGAGAGGATAAGACACTCGACAGAGAGAAATGGCAGAATTAGAGGAAGAACTTTAGAATTAACAGAGGGAAGTCAAAGTAAGCTCTGAAGTAATACTGAATATACATCTTCCTCTGGTCACGCCCTGTTGCTAGTTGACCCTGTTAGCACTTTTTAAGGACTGTTCTTTAAACCGCTGACTCCTGTGTTTTTCACCTGGACCTGGGGGGAGGGGAGGGGGGCTCTGCAGACCCCTGCTGGCCATGTGATGAGTCCCACTTTCTATGATTTCGGCCCACAACAACTCCACTTTGTTACAATATGCCCCAGCTAAAATTCAGTTACGTTGCAAAGAGAAATTGTATGCATAAAGAGGTTCTTTCCTCTTGTTTGCCCTTAAAGCTAAATGGAAATAAGGCAGAGAGCTAGCCTCTGCTGGCAGGTAAAAGGCTCCCACCCCTTTAGTCAGAATTCGTGGTGTACCTCCGAGCACTGTTCACTTAATAGCAATCCACTGTAATTCAGTAGAATTAACTGAGTGCCGGAGACCTGCTTCCCCCCCCCCATGTTTTCAGCTTGAATTTTTGATTTGCAGAGCTATTTTACTTATGAACTGTGTGAAATTCTTTTGACTTGGTTATCTTAGAAAATATAGAACACGTTATTTCTTCATGAAGCTTATAAACTCAGGGGTGTGCCAACTTTTCATTATTAAGCCTCACATTCCACCAGTCTTGTCTGCTCAAATGAAAAGTGTCCATGGACAGTGAATATGAAGGTGGGAACTACAAACTAGGGACGCTGTATATTAAATTTTAAAAATAAAAAATTTTTATTACAGTTTTAGATTTCTTTTGTTTTTCTACAGTCATTACATGAGACAGATACTGGAAGCTCTACGCTATTGTCATGATAATAACATAATTCACAGGGATGTGAAGGTAAGTCATTTTTATCACTAACTTTAACGTTTATGAAGAGAAACTGGTAACAGTGATAATGATCAGAAGTGTTTCTTTAATATTCCTATAGAGAGCATCTTAAGGTTAATTTTACTTCCAAATAAACATTTATTTAACTACTTTGTATTAGAAGAGTCATACTCATTCTTAACAGGAATACTTTTATCATTTCAGTTTCCATATTCTTATTAAAATGTACATGTATTCTGAAATTCTGTTATTCCTCTTTTGCCATTATGTGTGTAAGAGAGAAATGAAAAATCCAACAAATAGGAAGACCCAAACAATATCCTATCCTAAGTTAATTGGGGGGGGGGAGGTTGGTTTATATTGGTTATTCGGTTTATATAGTAGAAGTTCATCATATGCTTATATTTTTGTAGTGTTGCAATACAGAATAGTCACCATTTTTTGCACACAGTTTTTTAACATAATCTGAAATCATAATTAAAAATGTAATACAGTTTTGTACCTTTGGGAATGTGCATATTACCATTATTCAGTCTTTCTGACTATTTGCTCCCACTATCAAGTTCATGAGAACTGTCAGTTCCTGGCTCATAATGGTGTTAGGCAGAACATAGAGGCAGGCCAGGAAGTAAACCAGTGGGCCCTTCCAACGCCTCAAATCACTAAGAGCCCCTGAGGTCTCTCTAGCCCTATTGTCAACTTTCTCTCTCTGGTATTTTGTTGCTGGCCTCTAACACACAGCATCTACAGACATGGGGCTCTCCTTCCCTCAAAATGTATTATCAGAGGCCTGGCTTCTTCAATGTATTTTAATGGTTAAGAAAATTAAGTAGAGTTTAGTTAAATTTTCTAGAATGTTTGGGAAATTTTAACTAAAATTTTTGGGGTTATAAGCTGAGGTAAATCAAGAGCAATTCCAAAACAGTCTAGTGGAATATCACCATAGCAAATAAAAAAATCATTGGAGAAATATACAAAATACACATTAGTTGTAAAATATCTTACTCTTTTCAAATGTGGTGATAGGAAAAGGAGATTGTTACTATTGATCCTCAGCACTGAACAACCCAATAGATACATAGCACTTTTATAAAAAAGTATTTTTCAGTTATGCAAACAAAGAGAATAAGAAGTATAAAAAAATTAAAGGAGGGAAATTGTCAATGATAGTAGCAGGCTGTGCTACTCTTCTGCATTTAATTAATATAAGAAAGTGCATATGTAAAGAGTAAAGTATATCTCCTTGTATATATTCCAAAATAGATGATAAAAATGACACTTCAAAAACTTAAAATGTATAAACAGATTCTTAGTTCATGTAATAGCACTGCGTTAGAAACACTTGGGCTCAAGAGGCAATTTTATTTTGAATTCTGTTCTTGAAGAGTAATTATATCAACATCATATAATAAATAATGATTGACAACATACTGTACTGTGATACTTTCAATAATACAGTCAGCTTTTGATTAGTCTTGGTATTTGATATGATAATCCAAAACCAAATAAAATCCCAAAGTAGTTCTATTTGAATATCGTGCTTCAGCTTCTCATTTACCTTCTGATTGATTTATTCAACAAATATTCGAGTGCCTACTTCATGCAGAATGCTGCGCTTGGAGCCCTAGAGGTATTATGATGGTCTCGGTAGGGGGATGAGGCGGTGTATCTGTTACCGACGGCTGCGGATCCAACACACAACTAGACTTGGTGACTTCAAACAACAACTGCCATTTATCTGCTCACAGTTCTGTACTTTTGGGCAGAGCCTGATGGGGACTGCTCCATTCTGTTTGACAGACTATGGGCTGAGGCAGCATGGCTAGTACCCACATAGGCTGCACTCTTGTGGCATGTCCGTTGAAGTGACCAGAACAGCTAGGAGCTTGCTGGGCCCTCTTCGTAGTCTCTCATTCAGGGTATTCCTCCCTACCCCCAGTCCTTCTTCCTTCTCTCCCTGTCTTCATGGGGCCCCGTCTCCATCAAGACGGTGTCTCAGGGCTCCAAACAAGCAAAGGTGGAAGTTGCCAGTCCTCTTGAAGCCTAGGCGGAAAGTTGACACTGTGTCATGTTCTCTGTGTTATGTTAGTCAATAGGTTACAAGACTCAAGAGGAGGAAAAATAGATCATGCCTTCTGGTTGGAGGTGCAACATATGTGCACAAGGATAGGAACTTGTCTGTTGGCCATCTTTACAGACAAGCAAAACAAATGATTATTGTCCAAGATAGAGGGTGGGAAATACCATTAAGAGACAGAGCCGGAGAAACTTCACGGAGGTCATGTTTGAGCCTGGTCTTGAGTCATAGGGAAGTTACATGAAGACAAGAGGGCATTTCAAGGAAAGGCTCAAAATTAGTTTTGCATTGGATTTTATTAGTTTATTATCCCTAAGGCACATGCCAAATAATTTTGAGGAAGCACCCAGAAACATGCTGAGGAAGGGAAGATAGAAGTAATTCTCAAGCCGCAAGTAAGAAGAAACCACCTGAAAAGGTACCATCATCCAGTTGGCAAGTGGACTCAACACAGAGCACACATTAATGTTGACATTCGTTGTATTTCAGTGCCTGAAATCTATACGTTTTGTGTGGTAGATGGAATACTCACATTTAGCTAATCAATAATTTTGAATTTGGATAAATTTTTCTTAAGACATTCATCCAAAACTATGCATCGAGTGCTTCCTGGGGGGGGGCACTAGTCTAAGAACTGGAGCTCTATCAATGAACAAAACAGACAGAATCACTGCTCCCGTGGAGCAAGCTGACTTCCTAGTTCAGGAAGACCAACCCTAACCAAGAGCATAAATAAGTTAACTATATAGTAGGTTAGAAGGTGAAAGGGACTGCAGGGGGAAACAGCGGCCAAAGGGATAGGGACTGCTTAGAGAAGGGGTTGCAGTTTTAAACAGGTCGTCAGAGCAGGCCACATTGAGAAGATGACATCTGAGCAAGGACTCGCAGGAGGAGAGAAGGTGGGCTGACTGATATCCAAAGCAAGAACACTCTGGGTAAAAGGAACAGCCAGTGCAAAGGCACTAAAGCAGGAGCATAACAGACCTATTTGCAGAATAGCAAGGAGGCCAATGTGGCTGGGGTGAATTGAGCCATGAGGAGAGTAGATAGGTAGTGGGGTTAGAGAGGAAAGGAGGGGAGGGGCTTTGACTTCTACTCTGAGAGTAATGAGGATTCCCCGGAGGGGTTTGGACAGACTGTGATCTGACTTTCCACGGTAACAGCAGTTCATTGCTTTGTTGGTGATACATTGAACCAGGGACTCACAGGTGGAAGTGGGGAAACAGGAGAGGAGATGGTCTTGCCTGGCTAGACTAGAGTGGTAGCAATGGAGGGAGTAAAAGCGTAGATTCAGGATATATTCTGAAGGTTGTGTTAACAAGATTTGCTAATATATAACTTCAGTAACTCAGGTAACCCAAAGTAGTTTTATTCAGGACCTTGTCACAGGAGTTTTCCAACATCGTGGTCATTATAAAACTTGAATAATGGTACATCTCACACGGCTAATAGTTTCAAATTTCAATTTGACCTGTTGTTAATGTTTGCTAATAAAGCAGCCTATTAGCTTTTCTTCACATTCAGATAGCCTATGTTCAGTGACTGGCCAGTGTGTAGATTTCATTTGTGTATAGGTTTTGGTTTCTGTAGTTTGTTTTTATCAAAGTTTTCTTCCCTTACGCTTAACTAAAGAAAATGACGAGTATTGCGATGCTTTATTCCTTTTAGAAGAATTTAGATTACTTAATCATCTGTTTCATCTCACCAAGAATATTCTCATATTCTCTCCCTTTCCTTCTCTCTCATAATCCTTGGCACTGATCCCAAAGCATTAGGTTTTTCCAAAGGTCCTGGCATTTTATTGCTTAGTAATACTTTTTTCTTAACTTGATAGGCATTTCTTTTTGAAATCATTATAATTGAGTCTAACAATGTTTGGTCATATCAAAGCTAGATTTGAGTATATGGTACCTCGTGACCTGCAGTGGGAACTTGCTTTGGAGAAGCATAAATTGCGTAAAAAGCAATTGTGTAAACCTTTAAAATTCAGGGAAGCATATCTTCACATAGTACAAGTTTCTCCCGACTCCCAAATGTCCCACACTAGTGACATTTTGTCAGGTACTTTGTTGTGGGAGGCTGTCCTGTGTATTATTGCCTCTACTCACTATATACCAATAGCATTTCCCCTTAGTTGTGTCAATCAGAAATGTCTCCAGTTGATGCCAAATGTCCCCTGGGGCACAAAAGTCACCCCTGGTTAAGACCCACTGTATAATACTACATCGTTCCTGCTTTACCTCCCCACAGGCATTAATTAAGGCACGCATGCTCATTTCCTTTTTTTTTTCTGTCCTCTTCCATTTCATTCCTCATTTTCTTGTGAGAGGATGTGAAAACTTTCATTATGTTTCATGTCTTTCTCTTTTCTTCCTCTCACCCAAAATTAAAAGAACTCTAGAAAGAAATAGTACAGTTGCCAAGGTAAATGCAAAGCCTGGCTCCTTGCCTGCCTTCTTTGGCCCTGTTAAGCATTAAGAGTCAGTGGGTTTTTCTTGTCTTCCCCAACTCTTGGAGACAGCTTTACACTTGGGCGTGGAGAGACGTAGCATTCTTAGACCTTTCTGTGGCTCTGACCTACTGACATCCAGTTTTAATAGCTGAAGTTGAAGTTACACCGCTTCTCTAAATGCAAATAGCCATGCGCACAGTCACTTTCTGTTCCGAGTGGGACCTGTGCCCAGGAGGTTTGGGGGCTTGGTGTTTAGTTCTCAGAACTGTGCAAAACCCCATAGCCAGACAGTCATAGACACTCAGCCAGAAGCCTCCACCCAAGCATTTCTGCATGTGCTTCCTTGAAATGGTTTTCCTCCTAACTGGTGAACACGCCTGGCTGCTCTCTGGTCCCCTTCTGTTCTCAGTTCCCCTTTCACCTGCGTAGGGCCAGACTTTATAAACAGGTGTTCATCACATCACACTAGTTGCCATGGCATTGTGGATTTCATACAGTATTTCTTCCCCTATAGCTCTTGGTTGCTGACATTTCTTCTGTGTCTCTTATTCCAACTTTCAAGAGGTCACTCAGATTGTATAAAGAAATTGAAATTCTCATTAAAATGAAAACATGGGTTTTTTTTTATTCCTTATTATAAGAGGCACACTGATTCAGCTTCTGCATTACTTTTGTAAGGTTGAACATAATCCACATGTTCAGCTTGAATGTGGGGTTTTAATAATTATACTTGGAAAAATCTCTTGAATTCTAAGATCTTAAATTTGTCTTGTGTTTCTAACTGCTATGCTTCTCTTCTCCCACCCCACCCTTCCAAAAAAAAAAAAATCAACTCTTTGATTTAGAAAGAAAAGAATGAGGGCCGCCTGGCTGGTTCAGTCAGGGGAGCATGCAGCTCTTGATCTTGGGGTCATGAGTTCAAGCCCCATGTTGGGAGTAGAGATTACTTTTTAAAAAAAAGAAAACAATGCCTGTGTCTTTTGCTTATTAGATGTGAATTCTTTCACTGCTGCTCTCCTTCTGAGCCAGGGCAGCAAGCATGTATGATATGGCCAAAGCGTTTTCTCCTGTCAGGTATAAAACCTTTCTAGCTGTCATAACTCTTCCCATCGGTATCAATTCAATTTGAATTTGGGGGCAGTCAGAGGAAGGTCCGTGGCATTAGACTGCGGGGTTGAAATGCTTAGCAAATTACCAGTGTCCCTCTGTGCTGCCTTTGCAGTTTGCCAAGCCAGATTTCCTTTCAGCTTGTCTTCCCACATTTGTTCTCAACAATCCCCACCCTGCAGACTGCGAGCCCAGGGATAGGCTGGGAGAGTCCTTACCAAATAAAGGAGATTGACATCTTCCTCTTCCACCCAGGAAGTAGAAGCTCTTCCAGGTTGAGTAGTCTATCCATAAGTTTGCTTGTCTAGTCTTAATGGTTGTGTTCCCAATTAGTAGTTTGAAAGCCACCTTAATGAGAGTGTGTATGTGGAAAGGATAAAAGGGAAAACAAACATTTGTCATGCCTGTTTTCTGTAGTGAAGATATCTTGTTGGCCAACAAGCCAAAATTTGGGGCTTCTGAAATTATGTTTGACTGTAACCCGCGCATTAAAAACATTGTTTTTCTCAAACGAGTGGTTGCCAGAGGGCAGGGGAGCGAGGGATTGGGTGAAATAGGTGAAGGGGGTTAAGAGGTACAAACTTCCAGTTATAAAATAAGCTAGTCATGGAGATGAAAAGTACAGCATAGAGAATACAGCCAATAATATTGTAGTAATGTTGTATGGTCACAGATGGTGGCTACACTTACTGTGATGAGCATGGAATAATGTACAGAATTGTCGAATCACTATGCTGTGCACCTGAAACTAATCTAAATATAACATGACATCGTATGTCAGTTATTTTAACAAAAATTTTTTGAGCACAGTTTTTCTGAAATCCACACTTTAAAGGTAATTTAGAAAAGTAGTATTTCATATAAAATATTTACCATGACATTAAATGGCCAGTTTGTCAATTACACAAAAAATTCAACATGATTTACAGTTAAACCTGTTCAGAAAAGTATCTGTGGTGTAAAGATAAATATGGTGATAATAAGCTCAGGACAGAGAATTAAAATGGGAGTTTCCTGTCAGAATGAGTAACTTAAAGAGAAATTGCATACCTCTTTTCCTGCCTTTTTTAAGTATAGGAAACTACTTTGATAATATTTTATATCTTTTACTTTAAGTTGTGGCAACGTAAAGTGATGTTTTAATAATGATTTTTAGAGGAGATATATAGTGAGGTTTAGTACTATGAGATTTAATACTGTGTCGCTTACATAAAATGAAAGCAATGATTGGACACCTCTGTTTACAGCCAGCACTTAGGGAATCACCTAGAGTTCCCAGGTCTGCCTTTGTGTCTGCAAATTAACCCACCAGAGATCAGATCACTGCTATAATAGATGTACACTGTAACATTTGAAGCCAGCATGCATTTTCTTCAGGCTTTTTTCTGAACATTTTCTTCTCTCAGTTAAGCATTGAACTAAAGGGAAGTGGAAGGGAAATATTTACTGTTTGTTTTCTATTCTGTTTTAATGAAACTTACGCAGATATGTTAGAAAAACCTCTAGTGACGTTGAACACATGGCTCTTGGGGAATCTGTACAAGTGTATTGTTTCTACATTTTTAATTCGGGAACAAAACATGCTATGAGATTAAAGGCTTGGAAGTGCTGTGTGAACTTACTTTAAACCTCTTTCCAAGCACCGAAGAAATGACCACGAAGAGAAAAAATGAGTCTTTAAGCAGTCTGTAATGAAGTAACAGGTTACCATTAACATTTATTCAACTTCAGTTTCATTTAACTATTTTTGTCTGGTTCTTATCTGAGCAGAGAAAGTAAGTACCGTGGGTGTAGAAATGAAAGCAGACTACAGCTCAAAAGGCGCTGATGATCTTTTTGGGAAAATAAAACACATTAAAAAATTTTTTTTAATTAGACTGTATATAGCACAGAGTATAGTCCCCATCATTTAGCTTCCTGACAAGACTACATGAAAGAAAGAAATGACTGAGAAATGTTTACTGTTTAAATATTTATTTAGGTATTGGAGAAAATTGGGGTGACTTATCTATGCACTTCAGTTTTTCATTAGCAAATTGGCATCCTTTATAGTGGTAATCATTAAAGTACATGCAAAGCGTATAAGCAGAGTGCCTGGCACATAGCAAATGCTTAGTGAATGAGAGCTACTCAGAGTAGTAACATCATCTGATTTAGTAATAGTACCTATGAATTACGTAGTATTTTTCCATTCTACAAATGATGAAATTAACACTTTCAGAGGGTAATTTACTGAGGATTGTCTGGCTAAATAAGAGGTTCAGCTAGGATCGAACCCAGGGAATCTAACTGCAGAGCCCAGTCTCTCAACAACATTACTCTTATACTGCCCTTATTATTCATTCATCTATTTTCAAAAAAATTAATTGAGCATATCTACATGCCAGGTACCGTTTGTCATTAATCACATTATTTATATTGAATACAGAGGGAAATTTACAAGATACAATGAAGATAGGCATATAATGACATCGTATTTGCTCTTTATTTTGACCAAGCTTACCCCGAATATTTAAGTATACTTATAAAAACACCAGCTTAATAAATACTGGAATCAATGAATATTGCTTCTTGCAGTAACATAAGCAGATGACACAAGATACTGTGTTTATAAAACCTTGGATTTTTACACTTGTTATTCCTATATCTAGATAGGACATAAGCGAGATAATTTCTGATTCACTTTTTTTTTCTTACTCATTTTTAAAATTACCAACAAAACACTAGCCTTGGATGGGCCCTTATATTGCAACTACAAGAAAGCAGAAAAGTCATAAACCATTTGCTGCTTTATCCTACAGTCATGACATGTTGTGTTCTAAATAAAAGCATACAGTTGAGTTTAAAGAGAAAATGGTCTCTGTTGCTTTCCTATGCAGTGAGATCCTTTCATATGCTTGATTTTTGCCTCTGAGCATCTCTGCCATCTCAACTTGCAGTGTTAGTAGAGCTGTAAAGTGAATTTTATGATTATTTCTAAAACCAAAGAGGTTTTCCTAGTGCCTGCTTTCAAGCAAGCCGTGACCTGTTAATCATGTAGTTCAATATCCCTAGTAGCCTTATAAACACTTTTCTATTTGGTGGTGGTTTCTATTCAGAAGTCAACTATAGGCTTGTATATGTGGGGAGTCAGATTTTGCAAAGAGATTATATAGTGTCTTTTTGAACGTTTTATCTAAAAACAGAAATATAATGGGGTCTGTGCTACTTCTGGCTGATGCAAGACAGGTGAGGACATTTTTAATTTCAATTAAATAATTCAGTTGCTGACAGTTCTCGCTTCGGTGTAGAACATAAAAAATGGGTTTAAAAATGCTATATGGAAGGAAGCAAACTATTAGTAGAACCTGGATGACCAAAAGATGCCTTCTCACAGAACTGTAAGTCAGATCTTTCTCTATAATGGAGGTACAGGTCCTTATTTTTCTCAGATGGCTGACAAAAGAGTAGTATGATGTTAGTACGATTAAAAATGAAAATCCGATAAATGTGGTTCCAATGAGGCCTGCGGTCTGCGAGATCACGGCTCCCAGTTCCGTCTGCCGGTTATAGCACACACTCTCCTCTCCGTCTGTAGCCTCTACAACTGAGTAGTATATGATAACTGGAATAATTACGCCTAGTACGACTCCCCATATGTAAACACACAGTTTTCTAGCAAAGTTGGGCTGGCGAAATTTTTTCAGTAAATGGCCATAAAACACTTTCTCGTAGCATGAAGTGGTCTCTTGTACTGAATCCTTTTTCATTAAGGTTGCATAGCGGCTTATGGCAATCCAACTTAAAATTAAGAGGCTGACGAACATACTTACATGCATGGATAGAGTTCCCAAAAAATTGACCACCGTGCATTGTGCAGATCGATATTCCCATTGAAAACCTTTCAGGAAATAGATACCCATGAAAGGCATGGCACTGCACACAAGTAAGTTTGCAGTCACGAGATGTGCTAGGTAGATGTGCGTTGATGTTTTCTTGCCTATTTTTGTTAAAAATACCCATTGAGAGAGGGAATTTCCAAAGAGACCAATGATACAAAGGAAGGCATAAATGATAGGCAAAGCCATGGAAGAGATCCTGGATGGTTGAACACATGTTGAGTTGTTACTCATTTATATCAGATTTTCTTGCAGTTTTGTCCAGGAGCTAGAACAGAATGGCATATAGTTAATATTAAAATTATAGATGGTATTTACTGAATAGTTTTTTAAAAGCATTGGGTGAAATAGTCATGTAAATGTACTGAATGGAAAGGGGGAGTATAGATGCTTTCTCACCTTTTCTAATCACAGTCGTCCAGTGAAAATAAAAGTAAGACTTGATTATGGATAGCACCTTTGTCTAAAAAACAATTTGATACAAATAGTTAAAGGCCTGAGATTTATCATTCTTTGATTGGTTTTTTGCCTAGAAAGGTAATTAAAATACTTTAAGGCACGTGCAAGCAATACATGCAGGCCAAAGGAAAGTGTTGCAGAAGTATTTTGTGGCCACCTTCATAGAAGACTGATTTTTAATTATCACCTTAATTGTACATAAACTGTACATAAATACTTTTAAAAATGGTATCTTTTCATGGTGAAGTTAAAGCACCTCTCTATAATCTGGTACCATTAGCATAGTCTCATTTAGTATTTCAGAAGTAAACTTAGTCCTACACAAACAAATACTCAGACCAGAACCTGAATCGAACAGAAGGGAGGTATAGTGACCAAGGATAGGCCCCAAAATCCCAAGGTCTTTACCAAAAGGCATCAGTAATTTCCTATTTCAAATACTTAATGTTAAACCGCCATACTTTAATTTTTTTTAAGTTTTAAATTCTGTGTCAAAACCGTAGCTGCTATGCTTGTTGGTTAGAGTGCCCTCATGTATCTTTGTGTATAATTTTAGTACCTTGGTTTTTCAGAGAATATGATTTTTTTAGAAGATATTTTAATCACAGCATAAGTGCAGGCACGGTTTCTGCTTTTTTATGTCTTACTTTTGTTTTTAAGTATTTTTTTGTAGTAATCTCTACACCCAACACGAGGCTTGAACCTACGACCCCGAAATGAAGCGTCACATGCTCTTCCAACTGAGTCAGCCGGATGCCTGACTTTTTTTTTAAATCTTTCTTTTTTTTTTTTTAAATCTTTCTTTTTTTTTTTTTTTTAATCTTTCTTGCATCGGATGGTACACATGAAGTGTTGAAGAGTCACATACAAACTCTTTTTCATTATTTTGTTCATTCCTTGTTTCTTTCAGGTGGGAATAACAAGTTTTTGGATTCTGGTCAAGTAAGAATCATGAGCTCTATTCAGAACATGCCACGTTTTCTCTGTGTTTATCACCATAGCTTTCTAGGTACCACATTCTCTTTTATAAAAATCTAGAGTGGGGATTCTTTAAACCTTTTTTTTTAAGATTTTATTTATTTATTCGACAGAGATAGAGACAGCCAGCGAGAGGGAACACAAGCAGGGGGAGTGGGAGAGGAAGAAGCTGGCTCATAGCAGAAGAGCCTGATGTGGGGCTCGATCCCATCACGCTGGGATCACGCCCTGAGCCGAAGGCAGATGCTTAACCGCTGTGCCACCCAGGCGCCCCACTTTAAACCTTTTTTAAAATCACATTCTGTCTTTTGGTAAACACAAAAATGTTACCACACATCTGCCTTCTGAGGTGCCCCCAGCTCCTCAGAACTATTTCACTCTCTTCCCCTCTTCAGAGTCACCATTTCAAGTTTTGCATCATGGATTACAGAAATAAAGAGGGTTTTCTGTTTCCAAATACAATGTTATAGTTTTTAAATAATTTTTTAAACCAAACAATCCCCACACAAGGACTTTGAAAGCTTGAGGGCTGTACAGTGTCTCTAGATTCAGATATGGAGACCCTTCACTAATGTCTGCCAGTGTCTATCATTTTATTTCTTTGCAATTTTTATTTAGAAAACTGTCTAGATGCTTCAGAGCGAGTTTGTATCTGAATCCAGTGCAGCCTAGGAAATTGGAATCTGGTTGCAGTTAGTGTACTACCAGTTCTAAATACGTAAAGCCTGATCTGTACCTTGACTGATTTAAAAACTAGTCAGAGAGTGAAATAAGCCAGTTTCTTTCCTAAGAAAAATTTATTCGATCCAAGTAGATTTTAATATAAGAAATGGAGCTTCTGGGGTGCCTGGGTGGTTCAGTTGGTTAAGTGTCTGCCTTTGGCTCAGGTCATGATCCCAGGGTCCTGGGATTGAGCCCCACATCGGGCTCCCTGCTCAGCAGGGAGTCTGCTTCTCCCTCTCCCTCTGCCCCTGCTTGTGCTCGATAGCTCTCTCTCTGTGTCAAGTAAATAAAATCTTAAAAAAAAAAAAAAAAAAGGAAAGAAAGAAATGGATCTTCCTTTTATGGTGATAGTAAAGAAAAACACTACCTCTGCCTTGTGTAGATAATGCATTAAATACTAAAATCTGAAAAGGTAATAGTGCTTCTGTATTCACAGATCGTATTCCCCTTGTTTCAAACTAGCCCACCTCATATGGCATCTGCCATCGCCTATCACTGTCACCTCGCTTTGCTATTTTACACTAGCAAATACTTCCAAACAAAAAGGAGGGGGAAAGTCTCTGATGATCAGTTTTCAAAATTTAAACATTTTAGTTCTATTAGAGTTTTTATAGAGTTTTAAGCTAAAAGTAAGTGATCAATCTTACCTGCACAAGTAGTTTACACCAGGCAAGGCTCTGTTGTTCAGGGCAGGGGTGCTAAATTTTAGACTTAAAATTCTCCGACCATCCAGGATCTTTCAATTCCAGCCAGTGTAACCAGATTCTTGCATGACACCAAGTACAGTGGGGGAAAAAGGAAATTAAACAGAGTATTGAAGAAATTCAATAGTTATGGTAAATGTAGCAACTACCTCTCAAAAACCTCATTTCTCTATTTCTGTGGTGGGAGGAAGTTGGTGGACAATATATATATTGTACTTCCTTATGATCATTTCATGAAGCAGCTCTACCTCAAGTAGCTTTATATTAGCATGTTTGGCTGAAGTTAAGTTCAAAGGTTTAGTCCCCATAGCTAGTTTTATCCTTCACCGTGGTAGAGGGAACCACTTCATAGTCACCAAAGAAAATATTGGTACAGACTTGTCTGTAGAGTCGCTTGTGGACGTTATATTTGCAGTTCATCTTTATCAAGAATAAAAGGAAACAAAACCCAAAGTTTTCTTACCAGTAGCAGCTTACTAGAATTAGGTATCATAGAGCTAGAATAGAACTTCATGATCATCTATGGGTACAGACCCTTCGTTTTAAGGATAAAAAAGTGAGACCCAGGATGCCTGGGTGGCTCAGTTGGTTAAGCGTCTGCTTTCAGTTCAGGTCATGATCTCAGGGTCCTAGGATCGAGTCCCGCATCAGGCTCCCTGCTCAGTGGGGAGTCTGCTTCTTCCTCTGCCCCTCCTACCCATTCGTGCTTGCCCCTCCCCCTCGCAAAAATAAATAAAATCTTTAAAAAAAAAAAAAAAAAAGAAGTGAGACCCAGAGCAGCACACTGTAAGTACAGACTGCACTCAGGGATTTGTGTCCCAACTTGGTTACAAAGTGAACTAACCGGTTCTACCTCCAGCTGCCCTGGGAGCCCCCATTCAGATTCAAAGTAATGTACATTGTTTGGAGCATTTCATAATGGATTTGGGGAATCCCGGAAAGTGCCAGAATCTGAAGACCAAATATTCCTCATAAAATGGATAGTTACATCATGTTATAAAGAATCCAGTTTTATATATAGGATTGTTGAATGAGTCTACGATCTAGTAACAAAAGGAAAGCTCAGTGTGCAGCTGAGGAGCCAGACTTGCTTCACATGCAAGTGAAGTATGTATGGTGAAACCACCGGGAGGGAGTCTGAGAATGGGAACAGAAATCTAATTTCATCAAACCTGAGCACTTCAAGTTATCAGTAAATCTTCATTTAAAATTAATAGAAGGACCTTCACATCTCACAGCCAGTCAATTCCTGCAGCTTCTCCCACCACCACCACCAGTAGTCGCCATACTTATTGAAAGCTTATTATGTGCCAGCCATCCTGGTCTGTTTTATGTGTCTTATTTCATCTTCACAAGACTGTGTGAAAATAAATAGTATGAAATATATTATAATAAATATATATTATATATATTCAATTTAAAGGTGAGGAAAACAACCTCAGGTCACATAAGTTGCGTAAGATCATGTAGCCATCTGTCCTCACAACATGGTGACTGGCTTACATACACACACACAAACACACACACAGCAAATGATTCAAGAAAACAAGACTGTCGCCGCAATATCTTTTTTTTTTAAATCTACCCTCTTAAGTCAGCACTGTCACTTCTGCAGTATTTATCTTGGTCACACAGAGCCAGCAGTGATTCAGTATGAAGAGGTAAATAGCAGGAGGTGATGATTATTGGGAGCCATCTTGGAAACTGGCTACCACAGGATGTCAGTCAACCTTTGGACCAGGGAAGAGTCAAAAGTACTTCTTAAAATGATTGTCAGGCAACTAACTGATCATTTATTGAGCAAGAATGCCTGGATGGGTGTACGTTTTGGCATTTCTTCCTGTCTCTTGATTTTAGTGCTCTGTATTAAACAGTGTGATTCATTTAATGAATGTTTATTGGAGTTCCTACTATGTTTCTAGTGGTGTGTGGAAGTCACAGAAGGATATTAGCCACAAGCTAACATAGGGTCTGTGGAAATTCAAGAGCGATTCCACAAGCAAGCCAAGAATTCAGATTAATACTGTGATGTGTGATACAGACTTTAGATGCTTTACAAATTAGAAAAAGGAGAAAACCGTGAATCATAATGGTTCTGGAAGGCCAAAGGAACTAGAAGGAAAGAGAACACATGCTAAGCTATAATTCTGTGCTAGGTAGGGGCTGGGCAGAGCATTTTACATAAAAGAGCTCTAACAGTGGGTAGTAGAGGTCCCATTTCACACGTGAGGAAATTGAGTTTGAAAGAAGTTAAATAGCATGCCCAAGGCGACACAACTGGTAAATTAACTTGAAAGCGTGTATATTTATTTTTTTCAATCTCATCCTCTACCTTTGAAAGCGGAAATAATTGGCCTTTCTCGAGGGTTAGTTAGTTGTACCTGGTGGTATTTCCGGTAAGTAAACTGGGGTCCAGTTTAGAATACTTTTCACTTTGTTCAAACAGGGTTTCCTGGCCTATGCTCTAAGGTAGCAGAATCGACTATGGGAAGAATCAAGCCCAATTTCTAATCTTTGGACTTCATGCTAAGTTGTATCCTGTCATTAGCACTATAAATTCTTTATGGGGTGGTTTTTTAATTCCTTAACTGAAATATAAGGAATTTTCTAAGAAATGCTACAACTGGAAGAAAAGTATAAATGTCAGAGCATACAAAATTAACCAAAATATAACTTGTCAGGTGGAAATTTCGAGGATTACAAGTGCTCTGTACAAGTGGCCCCCTTGGACTTTTCTCACTCAGGCCACCAGTAGTTCTCTTTGGTTTCTCATTCATCTTTCCCTTCCATGCCCTCTGCTATCCAAGTGCAAATGCTCTTGTCCAACACTTCTAATTCCTTCCTACATCATCCGCCAAACACTGATCTCCTGGGTGTTCTGCTCTGACCCTTATGATTTACTTCTCGAGGTGTTAGAGTAGTTCCCCCGGAGTATAAGCCCTGCCTTTTGTTAAGTTTCCTGCTTTCAAGATATTTGTGTGAGTGTCAAGTGAATGTTTTTCACTCTGGCCCAGGAACTCATTTGGTGTCGTTCAGGAAGAATGGTTCAGAGGGCAGGCATGTGGTCATTTATTCTGACAATCTGTGGTGAGCTGTGTACAGCAAGGGTACATGAAACTTTTCCTGACTCACGTGGATTATAGGGGTCAGAATTAGAGTCCTTTATCAATTTCCATCAGAGCCAGAACCCAGAGGACACAAGACACATCACTCATACCTGAACCTTACTGCATCAACTAGACAGTTATTTTAGGCTGGTGTCTAAACTGGCTGCAGTTAGCCTTTTTGAGTACTTTTTCTGACCAGTCAGGAGTTCGGGGCATCGGGAGGCCTGTGTGCAGAAAGAGCAGACAGGCCTCACATAGTCTGTGTTAGATAGAGCATCGCATTCAAAAGATAAGTGGTTCTCCAAAAGGGGGAGGGGCAGTGGAAGCCTTTTATCCAGTTCAGTGCACACCCGAGGCAGTGGTTACCTTTAGGAGGAGTGAAAGACAGACCTGTTACTCAAAGCTGTGGTTTGTTCAAGGCTCGCTGAGCCCCCTGCTCCCTTCAGGATGTGGTGTCTGGCCACAGCCCCATCTCCACTGCACTGCTCACAGGTCCTTGCTGCTACTGCGAGCAGCTGTACTTACGGCTGTCCCACCCTTAATCAGGGTTTCAAGAACTTCTACTTTGAAGAGCTGATTTCTCAGCAAATCGTGGGAGTATCTCCCTCAAGAACTATTTTTAAAACAGCAGAAATTACAGTCCAGAGTTTGAAAGTTTATAATCATGCAGAAAAGTGATTAGCTTTGTAAGAAGGGTCCAGTGACAAAATGTAAAGGGACCTACTAATCAAAGTTTCATTATACTTCACCTTTGGCTTTGTCTTTTCATATAGGTTTGCATGCACCAGATAGACATGGTCTTCTAGAATTGCACACCACAATAACACTGTAGCAGTCTTGGTGGCAGTCGTAAGAACTGGAATGCCCTCTGAGGCGGCAGAGGGAAGTAGATGGGAAATTAGGTTTAGGGAAGGGAAGAAACTTCAGCATTGGATTACATGAGGCAAAATCTTTTTGAGGACAGTCAAATTTTGAATTTCAACATCTTTGAGTCAATTAAGTTTAATTCATTCATATCCTGCTTCAGAACCTACTATTTTTTTTTTAAGGTTCTTTGAGGGGCGCCCAGTCGGTTAAGCGTCTGCTTTGAGCTCAGGTCATGATCCCAGGGTCCTGGGATAGAGCCCCACATCGGGCTCCCTGCTCAGTGAGGAGTCTGCTTCTCCCTCTGCCGCTCTCCCTGCTCGCTCGCTCTCTCTCTCAAACCTTTTTTTAAAAAGGTTCTTTGAAAAGCCAAAAGTAGAAAAATTTCTGAAAATGAAACATTTGATGATAGAATTCTAAAAATAACTTAGGCCATCATATTTCCTGGGTTCAAGATATATCCCTACACCTCTGTCCTGGGAAACAACACCTCAGATTGCAGTGAGATTTGGGGAACTGAAAAGGCATCCTACATCAGTTCCCTGGGACTCTCACCACTGTCCGTTTCTTCCCAAGACCAAGGTTTCCTGGTCAGTTTATTACCAGTCATTTCTTTTGGATTTCTAGATACAGTTTTCTTGAGGTTAAGTCCCCTGCTTGATGTCACTTCCTCTCCTTATTCAAGGGGCAAAAAGAGAGATGTGAAGGGAAGGCGAGGGACAGTTGGGTGGCTGAGGTCTTACCTCCTGTATTGTTAGTATCTAGGTTCAGTTTCTCTTATTAAGAGCCCCAAGTACTGAAGTATCGAACTTTCCCGAGAACTGCTTTTAGGAAACTTATTTATAAATGGCAGCCACTGAAGTGCTTTTTATATATATTCAATCAGTTTTTAAAATATCTCTGAGCTAGATACTATTCTTTTTTTTTTAAGATTTTATTTATTTATTTGACAGAGATAGAGACAGCCAGAGAGAGAGGGAACACAAGCAGGGGGAGCGGGAGAGGAAGAAGCAGGCTCATAGCAGAAGAGCCTGATGTGGGGCTCGATCCCACAACGCCGGGATCACGCCCTGAGCCGAAGGCAGACGCCCAACCGCTGTGCCACCCAGGCGCCCCTGAGCTAGATACTATTCTAACTACCATTTTCTAGATGAGATTTAGGCCGACAGAAGAGAAACAACTCGCCGATGGTAATAGAACTGCTATAGCGTAGGGCTTCGATTTGGACTCGGGCCGTGTGACTTCAGAGCCCATATTCTTAGCTGCCACCAGAATCTGGTTTATTGTGTGGGGTAAGGTGACCAAGTATTCCCAGTGACCAAAAATGTATCTCACTTTTATACCTGTGTGCAGTTTTCAACCTGGAAGTTTATTAACTCCTGCCAACTCCCCATTGTAGAGGTACCTTTTTCCCTTTGTAACGTGGTAAGTAATCAGAGGGTCCTATTTTGAGACTATGTATTGTTTACCTTTCACTCAGTTGATTTTAGCATTCATTGATGATCCTTGCCTAAATCAGTTCTTACCTTGGAGGCAAGATATATCAGATTTGAAGCAGTCACTTGAAGGCATCACTCTAAACAGATCTTGGTGTCAAGATAATTCTCAAATGGTGCTATCTGTGGCATGGCTTCTAATATTACCATATTTTCTCTTCTTCCCTGTCCTCCATCAAAACCCAGCCTAAAAGGTATCGTTTTAATAAACCAACAAATAAAGCATTGAAGCCAGGAAACATAAGTTCTCTGGAGTGCCATACCTCCAGAAATACCTGGTAGAGAAAATTGGACAAAAGAAACGGCAGTTAAATGCTTGTGCGTGAGTCTGCAACTCATGCCTTTGGCGGTGCTGTGGCCAGCAGAGGGCAATGTATTACCAGCCCTAGTTAAACCTCTCTTGCAATTAAAGGCTGAAGCAGAAGCTGCCCACGTTGCTCTGTTTTCCAGCTAGAAAGTTAAAACCATTTAAAAGCTTGTGTTTTTTTTTAAGTTCTAACAGCATGATAAACATCATTATTTTGCTAGCTGAAAAACATTTTAAATGTGATAGAGTAAAAGTAATTGTATGGACAAGGATTTCTATCCTTAAGATGAAAACCCATTACCACGCCTCTGCCTTTAACGGGATATGTCCTTTGGGGACCTTTTTGTTTTGTACCGGTGATTATCACAAGAGTTGCCTTTGTAAAACACTCACAACTACAGTCATCCTAGCAGTAAAAAGAAAGGCTGACATTTTAGTATGTGAAAGTTGTAATCATATCGTCTAGTTTTATTTAGCTTTTTTTTTTTAAATCACAGCAATTCTTGGACATAGTTTTTAAAAGTCACAGAACACTGAAAGGCTTGTAGTGAAAACATGTCTATTAATAAATATAATTTAAAGCAAATTTCAGCTAATGAAGAAAGTATAGGAGAAGTCGCTGTTTTCTTCCCCTGTACAAGTCCTTCCTCCTATTGGCTTAATGAACTCTGCAGATCCTTTCATTTAAGAAACCCCCTAACCAGTTGCCTCGTTATTTCCTTCTCTCCATCAGGGGGGAGCATATGCTTGTTTTTATCTCCGAGAACACATGGTTTGCTTAAATCTTTAATAACCCTGCCACTCCCTACCCTACGCTGGCTTGGAAAATAGGTATCTCTCTCTTCCTCACACACACAGCTTTCAAGTAAAAGAATTAAAGGCATTGTCTCTCTTGTTAATGAAATTACTTACTGTATTCATTGTTGCCTTTTTAGAAATAGTACGCATACTTTTCGTTTGTATTTTATATGCATCGCTTATCTCTTGCTGCACACCAAACCACCCCCAGACTTGGTGGCTTAGGAGAACAGCCATTTGTTCACTCTCAGTTCTGTAGTTTGTTCTGGGCTCAGCTGGGCAGTTCTTCTGTCAGTCTCACCTGGGGTCATTCATGCAGCTAGGTAGCTTCTTAGTCAGCTGGCAGCATAGCTGAGAATCGGTGGTCCAAGATGGCCTCACTCTTATGTCTAGAGCCCCAGCTGGGATGGTTGGGCAGGCTGAGCGTCTCTCTCCATGTGGTCTTTCTACTGGGTTTATTTATAATGTGATGGTCTCAGCCTTCCAAGAGGGCAAAACCGGAAGCTGCAAGGCCTCTAAAGGTTTTGCTCAGATGTCCTACAACGTCCACCACCTTTAATTGGTCAAAGCAAGTTGCAGTACCTGCCCAGATACAAGAGGTGGGCAAAAGACTCCACCTCTGAATGGGAGGAGCTGCAGAGAATTTTAATGTACCATCTTTAATCTACCACATTTTTTTAATGTGCTTGCAATAATAATGTTTTAACGAGCTTTTTATCTTTCCCTGAAAGTGTATCTGCATTGGCTCTTTCCTTGCGGATTAATATAGTATGTGTACCTCAGAGTTCATGGCTTCTTCAATATTTCAAAAAAGAAAAGTTGAGGTTATTTGCAAAGAGGTCCCCACTGTGTCCCGCTTAGGTCTTGGAGCTATCATTTTGTTTTGATTATTTCTTATATTACGAAGTGCGTCAAAAGTATCATGAATCCATTCTGTTTCCCGAATGTTAACCTAGCTTTTCAGTAAAACTAGAAGAAAAGTCTGTGTTCTGCTAGTGTGATCCTGAAAGCTGGATAAATTCATTTACCTTTCGAATACCAAAGCCTAGAAGGATGTGGGAAGACAATTAGTCTAGCTCACCCCTTTGGTAGCTCCCCACTACCACCACCCCCATGCTGGTTTGTGCTCACTACTCAAGATTTCCTTATTTGCAGGATCATAAATGAAAACTACCAGAGCATGAGACCTACATTTACTTACTTAGCTGATTCCTCTCACTAGTTGCCACATATATTTGGAACTCTGTAATCAGTCCCCAACACGAGCTGACCTATGCGTTCCAGTGTTTTTCAAGACTCACTGGCCACAAAGGGGAACTGAATATGAACATGCATGCAAACCTCATCAGTTCCCTTTGCAACCAGCTGAAAGTTGTTTTTAATATAGAGGAAACTGTGTTTTTTTTTCTTGTGAGTACAAACAATTTCCAGCATTTCTGCTTCTGACAGATAAGGGGACACACAAGAGAAGACCACACTAAATTGTGAGAAAGGCAGTTTAAAGAGAAAGTAGGAAAAGAGCAAAATTTGAATTGAGGAAGAGAAAGAGGTGCTGCTCTGTATAGGAAAGGAACAAAGCAGAGGTGGCAGACTGGGGTACTAGAAAGTCTTAGTAAGTAATGGAACACGAAAAGAGGCAGGAACTGTAGAAAGGAAATGTCTGTAACAGGAAAAGGCCTATAGCAGCATTGCCAGTGGTATTAATGGAAGGCTTTAAAATCTGTTGGTCCAGAAGTTTGCCATTGGATAAAATTTGAAAATATAACCCATTCGAGTGATTACTCTTCCCACCTGAGTTCATGCTACTGAGCCAGGTTTATAGCAAAGGTGCCATGTCCCCATTTCAGAATGCAGCGTGGTGACCCGTTTGGCCACTCTGGTTACTGAACAAAACCAACGGTCAATAAGAAAGCAAAGAAACCTAAGCACCTAACATGAATGTCACAA
Organism: Ursus americanus; assembly: GCF_024610735.1. Lineage (NCBI taxonomy): Eukaryota > Metazoa > Chordata > Mammalia > Carnivora > Ursidae > Ursus > Ursus americanus. Next base: position 87,622,068 of record NC_142164.1, read on the forward strand.
AGCTCCTAGAATCCATCAACTTATTTTAGATCTAGTTTAAACAATCTCTCTAGCAATAAAAATGCCTACTACGTGCTGAGCAAGAGACATAGGTCAAATTGAGATTTGAAGAAGATTGACGGAAACTGCTTGGGGACTACTGACCATACATCAAGCAACACCCCCCCCCAAGTAGGCGTGCTTGTCTGAGTAGCCCTGAGGGCATTACCGTATTAGCATATATGGCACAACTGGACTGCAGGTGGCACCTGCTTGCCAGTCATTGAGGCGGTGAATGTTCTGCAAGACCCAAAATTTCTATTAACAGGATCAAAAGAACATTTCATCCAAACTTTATTAAATGCCTGAAATACTTTGCTACCTTCCCAGCCTACTGGGGATCCATTCTATATTGAAATGCTTCAATTAACAAGTAACTCACCGGCTTTCTATTTCATTTGAGATCTGTAATTATTAGGAAACCCTCTCTTACGATCTGGTGAAACATGCCTCTTGAAACTCCCATCCTTCACCAATCTTTCAGCTTGCTCTCTGAAGCTACACACACACGTTTTTGCTGTAATGTCTTTCCTTTAGTCTTCTGCTCTAAGGCTACATGATCTCAATCTCTCAACTCTTTTTCTGGTATCCTGAGAGGTGCCCTCACTGTCCTCTTCTACTTGTTCAACTTTTAGAGCATGGTTCTGACGGGCATGTGACCGATCTGTTACCACTCTTGTCCCGGACAGTGCTGTTATTCATGAAAGCTGAAGTTAAATTACCCTTTGTGAGTTACTCCCTGCCCCCCCCAACCTCACTTGTTACAGAACAGCTTCCGCTGTCTATCTTCCTAGTTCCGATATTTACCTTCAGCTTCTGGCCATTCCATTTTGTATATTTTCCCTTGACATTTGAGTACTTGGATAACATATATTGAATGTTTCCTCTGGGCTAGGTGTATTTATTAACTCATTTAGTCCTCATAACAACACTATGAGTTAGGTACTCCTTGTTTTCTCAGTAGAAGAAACAGAGCTTGTCCAAGGTTACATAGTAAGTGGTGGAGCCAGAAATTGAACTCAGGCAGTCTCACTGCAAGAGCTGCCTTTCTAACCTGGCTGTTATACTCTCAGTTCTATTATTTAATAATGTTTAATGCCATTGGGCCAAGAAGACCTATTGGATCCAGCCCCACCATGATCCCTCCCATGGCCTTACCGTGATGGGAGGGTGATACTGCTCCAGTGCTCGAGACTGTTCTCCTGGAGGGCACGTATTGCATGGTGCAGCGGGTGTTATACGCAGCTAATGAATCAGCGAACTTTACATCGGAAACCGGGGATGTACTGTATGGTGACTAACATAATGTAATAAACATTAAAATAAAAAAAAAAAGACTGTTCTCCTGGACAGTGTCTGGATGGTCAATACCAACATCATCCTATGTTAATACATTAACAGGTCATCTCCTGGCCCAGGAGACTTAATGTGCTTTCAAATCATTTGCACATCTGTACTCAGATGTTTGATTTTTGTAGTTTAAGAAAACACTTCTGTGTTCTCAGGGAATGTTTCATCTGGACTCCATTTATGAAATGCCAAGCTAATCATAATTCTGTCTGCAAATTCTTTAGCGTGCATGGTCTTTGAGAGCTGTATATCAAAAGGCCAGGGCTTATCTAGATTTTTTATTAGAAAGTTTCTTTAAAGCAAAAGAGAAAATGTCTTACTTTGCTTGTGGTGTCTGGCAAAAGAAACCATAAGGAAAGGAGAAGGCAAGGCCCACACCAACAGAAGTGATCAACAACCCATACAAACAACAAAAGATTCGTATCTAGAATACATGCTATTTCAGCAATTTGAAAGAAACGAGTAAGAGAAGCAACTAATTAAGGGGGAGAGGCCCATATATGAAAAGGCCATTTACCCAAGAAGAAACCTGAATGGGGGGGGGGGAGACAAAACATGAGCCAATGCTCTATTTCTTTTTTTTTTTTGACTAATCATGCATAAAGTAATGTTTTTTTAATTTCAGATTTATCTTTTTTTTATTTTAATGTATTTTTATTATATTATGTTAGTCATCATACAGTACATCCCTGGTTTCTGATGTAAAGTTCGATGATTCATTAGTTGCATATAACACCCAGTGCACCATGCAATACGTGCCCTCCTTACTACCCATCACCGGTCTATCCCATTCCCCCACCCCTCCTCCCCTCTGAAGCCCTCAGTTTGTTTCTCATAGTCCATAGTCTCTCGATGCTCTATTTCTATTGTAATCAGGGAAGCACAAATTAAAACCACAGGGAGGGGGCGCCTGGGTGGCACAGCGGTTAAGCGTCTGCCTTCGGCTCAGGGCGTGATCCCGGCGTTATGGGATCGAGCCCCACATCAGGCTCCTCTGCTGTGAGCCTGCTTCTTCCTCCCCCACTTCCCCTGCTTGTGTTCCCTCTCTCGCTGGCTGTCTCTATCTCTGTCAAATAAATAAATAAAATCTTTAAAAAAAATGTTTAAAAAAAAATAAAATAAAATAAAAAATAAAACCACAGGGAGATGCCATTCACACCTACCAGACAGGCAAAAGTTAGTAAATATGAAAAAAACCAAATACTGAGAAACAACTCATGTCTCACTAGACTCCTGTCTCAACTCATGTCTCTCCCTAGTGGGAGAGGTATGTAAATTGGTAAAATCACTTTGGAGAGTGGTTTGTCACAACAGAGATCGATTGCAGATGCACATACCCTTACAAGCAAGCATTTCTATCTCTAGGTGTCAACCATAGAGAAATTCCGCACATGTGCACAGGGCGTACAAGAGACCATCGTTTCTAATACTGAAAAAGTGGAAACCACTTAAGGGCCCACTGTCAGGTGAAATGGAGAATTGAACTATTGTTTGTTCCCACAGTGAAACACTGTGTATCAGTGCAATGAATGAATGAGACCTACGTATATCAACATAAACAGAAATTGAGTGAAAAAGTTACAAAAGGATGTAGTAGTAAGATACTCGTTGTGTCCATTTTAAAAACAAAAACTAATGCATATTGTTAGATATACCTGTGTTATAAAAGTATAAAAATGCACATCAGAATGATACTACTAACTTCAGGAAAGAGGATACCTCAGGATGAGCTTTAGTGAAGTGAGCTTTGGAAGTTATGTCTGGGTACAAGAGAACAGTTAAGCAAATAAGGCCAAGTGTTAACATCTGTTCAGTTTGGGTGATGGGTGCTTGCTCCTTGCTATGTTGTGTTTTCCCCCTTTTTTGGATGTTTGAAATGTTTTAGAACTAAAAAAAGATTACACATGGAATGACCCCACCAGAGTAGAACTCTAACAGTTGACTGTGGATCCTGCAATAACTGTATGACTTACTAAAGCAAAAAGAGAGTCTATGCATCATCCACACCTGTTTTCAAACCGTAATTAGAAACTTCTTCCAAATCTCATCTTAGGATGGTTCTTAATGCATTTCCTTGACCAGAAGCAAAATTAATAAGGGTGAGGTGCTCTAAAGCTTTATTTTTCCCCCCATTCAGCCTGTTAAGCTTTTGTACTAGATTACTGTCCATGTTTCAGGCAGAGCTTTCCCGGTACGTGCAAATGTGCCACAGCTAGAAAACCAGTCTTTAAGATTTTGGCTTTTTGACCTCACACAATTTCGACGAGTGATAAGCAGAATTTTTTTGTCCCAAATATGTATTATTGCCAATTTATGGGTGTTTTTGTTTTTGGTTTTTTTTTTAAAGACATCTCAATAGCTAACCATTGGGCTTGGGCAGAAGGAAATGAAAACAAAAAGCATTGTCTTAGCAGAGGCATTGTCTATGGAGTCAAAGTCTACTAAGTCGATCCCCTCCTATGTAAAAGGCAGTTTTCCTTACACAACTGCAGTGTAGATTAAATAATGATGTGTGTCCAGCGCCTAACAGTGTCAAGGGCACATATAAATATCTCTGACCTTGCTTCTCATTTTCTTGCATGTGAACTTGAAGGGGGGAAATAAGAGGCATAGCAGAAGTTTAGGACAAACCTAGCACTTCCTTTCCAGCTCTGAGTCTGTTGTTACCACCCCCCAGCCAGCCCTCTTGCTTTGTCTGCAAACCAGACTGAACGGACGCACTGCAGCAGCCACGTACCGACGTGTGTGCTCTACAGGGCCGCATAGCTATGATAAAAGACGCTGGCCTCAGCCAGCGAGAGAGCGTGCCTTCGTTTCTATCTCATCTGAGTTGACACAATTCAGATTACGTTCTGAGTTTCGAATGCTTTCTTCTGGTGAAAAATAGAAGTTTCTTGGCAAGTTATGGCATCTATTGGTGCCTGACCTAAAAGCTCTCCTCATAGATGTCACATATGTTGTGAACGTTTTTCTCACTCTGTTTTTGCATTTATGTTTGTGTGTGGTTTTTGACAAAAAAATAAGCTGTGCATTTTCCCTAGAGTTATTTCTATTGTTTTATTAATAGGAAGTTCTTTCCCATCCACGGATGAGTTAGTCACCTATTTTTAAATCTTTTCATGGTTCCATTATTTACATTTAACAATCTAACTCACTTTATAATGTTTTGTGTGTGACAGGAGATGAGGCTGTAAACTGACTTTTGATTAATAAGCACAGCACTTTTTATTAATCCATCCCTTCCTTCCCCTAACTTCAAAAATCCTCTTAACCCCACTTTGCAAGATTCTAGCACATCTTGAGTAACAGAATCTTAGGTTTCCCTCTGATTGTTCCTGCCCTTACTCTTTTGAGAGACATTAATTATGCCATATAATTTTCTCCTGTATCATTGAGCTTCTGCTTAGAGGTGTGTATTCTGTTCCAGTGATAAGCTTATCCTTGTATCTGCTGCACAGAGTTCTCCTTAGTGAAGGATAAGAATATATTTTAATATCTGGTAAAATAAGTTTCCATTCATATTTCAAAAACCTAGGGCACCCGGGTGGCTCAATCAGTTAAGCATCTGCCTTCGGCTCAGGTCATGATCCCAGGGTTCTGGGATCGAACCGCTCAGTGGGAAGCCTGCTTCTCCCTCCCTCTGCCCCTCCTCCTTGCTCATGTTCTCTTTCTCTCTCACACACACACACACAAATAAATAAAATCTTTAAAAAAAAACTTTAAAAATAGCCTGTTAATACGTTTCTGCAAAAAATCCAGGTTGTCTGTTGGGAGAACTCTATTTCATGCTGTTTTTCTCTCGTGGGTAACTTTCAATAAGGCTTTGCTTCCAAGAGTTGTAATTTTATTAGTTCTACTTTTATACTGGCAGGACTGAGGAATCCATTTTAGAAAGAAGATGAAAATAAAACCTTCTGTACTTGAACAGAATGTCCTTTTTCTATTGACCTGATCTTAGAAAGTTAAACTGTCATCAAACCCAGCTCTGCACCGAATACTTTCCCAAAATGAACAGCAGAACTCAGCATTCGGTCTCAGTCTGGCAGCCAGGCAGTTAATTTTGCCTTTGTTTAGTTTTGCATATGTGAGATGCTATTTAGAAACTTGTTCTGAGTATCTTTTGCAAGGTGAGGATATGTATATACTTGGGAATTTCCTTTTTCTACATGCTTCTAGAACTAAACGTTGGGTTGGGGGATGTAGGGACAAGTGTTTCCTGCTTGCAAACACTAACGCTTAGTAAGAAATAAAAGATTATATATAACAAATAGCCTTAAATTCAGTAAGTCAGCAGCATGTTAAAAAATTTACAAACATTTGCAGTATTCAGGTTACTCTAAGACGTGTTAGTAGTGAAACTTCTATCAATAAACAAAATCCATTATAAACTTATGCTCACATTGACTTTTATCAAAATTTATTTTACCACAAATATTATACCAAGAATTAACTCAATGTGCTTTTTAATTTTTTTTTTAAAGAATGCCATTGTGTGGGGCACCTGAGTGGCTTAGTCAGTTAAGCAGCTGACTCTTTTTTTTTTTTAAGATTTTATTTATTTGTCAGAGAAAGAGAGTACAAGCAGGGGGAGCAGCAGGCAGAGAGAGAAGCAGGCTCCCCACTGAGCAGATCCCGACATGGGACTCGATCCCAGGACCTTAGGATCATGACCTGAGTCGAAGGATCTGTCCAACCATCTGAGCCACCCAGGCATCCCAAGCATCTGACTCTTGATTTCCACTCAGGTCATGATCTCAGGGTTGTGGGATCTGCCTGTGTCAAGTTCCTTGCTCAATGGGGAATCTGCTTGAGAATTCTTTCCCTCTCCCTCTGCCCCTCCCCCGGCTCATGTGGATGCTCACGCAATGTAATTTAACCATTCAAGCTGTTATGTTTATAGTAGAGACATGTAGGGATATAAAATGCTTACCAGTAATGTAAAAAAAAATTTTTTTTTACCTTTGAGAACATGAGGGAAAATTAGTATTGTCATATTTTAAAACCATATAAACAAATGCTAAATTTCAATTTGGTGGTATTTGCTAACATTGTCAGAGCAAAGTAATATAATTTTTTCTGAGCTGCTAATTTTTCTGCAAATTTCCATTTTTACCCTCAAACGTTTCTTTTTTTTTTTAAATATAATTCTGCTTTGATCTGTTCTTTATTCAATCAATCACATGCACTTACTGATATATGGCTGTGCACTAATTGTATACAAGCCAAATCTCATTAAAATACATTCAACCCTAACAAAATTCTTCATACTCTTTAACTTTGATTTCCCAGCCACTGGCCCACCTGAAGTTTGAAAAATTATTCTAACTATAAGAAATTTTCTTACTCTGTGACAAACTTATGAATGAATCCTTGGACTTTGTCGTAACCGCTTTTACATATTTACTCAATGGCATTCTGGTTCTGTGTGTGACCAAAAAAACTGAATAAATGCTGGACAAACTTTTTAAGAATGGTTGCCTTAATGACATCTCCTGATTACAATCATATGATGTTCTATGCAGCTATATCGAGATACATTGGCTAGGAAAAAATAAAATACACCCACTTTTTCAATTCTGTTAGCACCCCCTCCCTCCCTCCCTCCCTCCCTGTCTCACTCATCTGCTCATTCGTTCACTCATTCAGTTATTCAACAGATACCTGTTGGTCGCCTGTGTGCCTTGCAACGCACTAAGTTCCCAGGAGCCCTTGCTAAATAACAGCCCTTTCTCTTAGAGCTTACTCTCCAATTAATTTTGAGCACACATGAAAATTTCAGAATTTGCTGCCTTTAATTCTAATCTGTAAGTTTTCTTTATTATAATATTTCAAACACTCAGCAATATACCAAAAATAATATAACAAATACCCAAGTACTATCACACAGGTTTAACAGACATTAACATTTTGCCATGTTTGCTTCAAATCTCTCCAGCTATAACCATTAAGTTGGTGTGTTATGCTGTGTATATTATGCACATTTTGTAATTTTATTGCATATTTATAGATCCATAAAGAATATGGTATTTCATGTGTTTTTGTATTTTACATAAATGATTTGACATGGTGTATACCCTTTTGCAGTTGGGTTTTGGCAGGAGATTTCTATTCAACATTGTTTTCGATAATTCTCCACATTGATGCATGCAGGTGTAGTTCATTTCATTGAAGCGCTGTGTAATACTCCATTTTGTGAACGGTTTATTTCTCCATGCCTTTGCTGACGGATACCCAGCGTAGGTTGTTTCCAATTGTTTGATATCATCAACAGTTCACTGAGCATCATTATGTAGAAGTTTTCTTGTAAACCTGTTTGAGTGGTTCTGTCAGAGGTGTACCTAGTATCAGACTTGGTGGATCATAGGGTGTGCCTGTTTTCAATTTTCCTCTATCAAAGCCTGGTCCAGGATGGCTGAGTCACTTACAAATCTGTTTTAAGTAAGGTGTGGGTTCAAGTCCTGTTGCAAGGTATCAGATTCTTAGCTCATCTGCTGTTTGATTTTACTGTACAGTATTTAAATTCTTTCTATTTGATCTAAACAATGATAATGGGTGATTTCATTTTTTAATTAGAATTTTATTATTTCATCTGTTATAAAGGTTTAGGCATAAATGAATATAGTAGCAAATTATACAGGCTTTTTAAATGACAACATACATTTTCTGACATTTTTGTCAGTCTGCCAATCATTTAACTTACTTTTAAAAACACACTTTAAGTTAGTATTAAGTGCTTGATTTTGAGTAACTACATTAGTGACTTGAGAAACCATGACATTTTAATTATCCTGTTAAAACCATATATTTCACTTAACTTTATAATCTATGTTAAGAGTGTTAGCCTAACAGCATATTTTGAAAAGACTTTACATACAGATTTAAAATCTAGTGATGAGTATAAGCTTTTCTTTCCCTTGAAATAGTTTACAACTAAGCAAATGAAATATCACAAATAAGCAAAGAGCTTTGAGCAGATCTGAGCTTTGCAAATGCTAAAGCTTTGTTTCAGAATTTTTAGTTCTTTATGGAATTAAGAGGTATTTTCTCATCCTTTTTAATGTGTTTACCTCAAGCGCTTTAAGAAGTAGACTGAATTTTAGCTGCAGCAGATGTATCATGCAGGGAGTATCCTGGTTTAAATTCTGAAGTGCTTTCGCTTCTGCTTGCTTCCCCTTGAAATCGTCTAGAAAGAAGTTGGCACATTATTTTGCGGATGTTACTGGACATCAGGAAATACATGACTGGATCTAAGCAGCTATTGAAAGATGAGAAAACCAACATGATCTCGTTGGTTTTGTGAATGATTTCCTTCCAATAGCAAGACGGCCTATTTAGCTGTGAAGATATATAGACAAATCGGAAGGCATGATAGGGAACAAAACATACAGTAAAAATGATAAGTACGATAAAGGAATTCCGGGCTGTTTTGGCATATTTACCAGAATTGGGAAATTTTGACCTCCTTTTGGAAATCCTCAGTAGATTCTTGCCGATCTTAATATATGAAAGGATTATTAATAAGAAAATTAGCCAGAACATTACCACAAGAACATAGTTAAAAATTGCTTCTCCTTTGGCATTATGCTTCTCTCTATAATGAAAACACACTGTGGAATTATGATCTCTTTTCTTAAGGGTTAAAGTAATCATGGCTAAAAATCCAGCAACAGCAACTGTCCATACCGTACAGCAAACGTAAATACTTTGTTTGGTTGTTACTGCCCTCCGTTGTTGTATAGACCGATTAATTTTTATGTAGCGATCCAAACTGATAAATCCAAGCAAAATAATGCTAATGTACATATTCATATAAAATAGTGTTCCCACAACCTTGCAGAGGATTACACCGAGTGTCCACTGGTTCCCGTTAATGTGATACATTATTCGGAAAGGCAGGCAGAAGATCAGTAAGAGATCTGCAATGGCTACGTTCAGTAGGTAAATCTGTATGGAATTTCTTTTGCGGTGTATACCCAGAAATACATAGAGGGCAATTATGTTTCCAACCAGTCCCACGATGAAAATAACAGAGTAGGATATTATTAACACGTTCGAGAGTAGTTTCTCATCCATGGAACAGGTGGCATTATCTGCCTCTCCTGTGCTGTTCAGCAATTGGGTGTTGTGATTAGCCATAGGGCTCACTTTCTGGGAGGTGGAAGGCCAGCTGCGGGCTGAAGTGGTCATCATTGTTACCATGTGACTTCTCATTGTCCGGTGTAGGGATCAAAAAGCGGAGGTGCTAAATGACATGTTCCTTGTGTGTAGCTTTTATATCTTCAGATTTTTCCTACAACAGAATGCAACATCGAGTCATTTGCCATTTTAATAACAGTCACTTTAACTCAAAGCCCAAATAATAAATGATTTATTTTTTGACGTGAGAAACTTTGACTATCTACGCTAGGTATGTAACAGCATTATGATATCACAAAACAAGCAGTAAATGTAGTAGAGTGTTAGGGAATGTCCTTCTCTAACCTTTCCTATGGCTGCGGTATACGTTCAAGGTTTGTTTTATTTAACCTTCCATGGGGAGTTTTTTATGGGAATAGAGATGGAGGTGAAGAGAAATGACAGCTCACATTGCTCAAAGATAAGGGTCAATTTCCCTAAAGGTAGTTACAGCCATGAGTGAGCGGGGCCCACTGCTGACCCCTGCCCAAGTGGGCCCCTGCCCAGCTTCCTGCCTTGACGCCTTCCCTTGGATGTGGCATTCATTCATTTTGACAAGGGTTACCACACGGCATGGGATAGAGAAACTGTGGCAGTCTCCCATTCCAGGGTGGGAAGAGAGAAGAGTCCTCAATCTCTTCCTTTGTAACCTAAGACTAAGTTGGACGTATTAAAATCATTTGCCTATGGGGCAGGCAGACCAAGAGAGCAGAGCACTTGCCTCCTTAGGCAGACTGTTGTAACACTGCAACAGGAGAGCAAAGTAGCCAAACAAAACCAAGTCAGGTGGCAACGGCAGCCAGTTAGGCCAGGCAGTCTCCTGACCTAGAAACCTAGAGTGGTAGTGTAGATGGAAAACAGGATGTGCATTCCAGGATTTTGAAATAACTAACTGCAGCTTACTATGCCCTGGGTTAGGTAATTTGCAATTGTTGCTAGAACCTTATAAGGAGCTAGAAGACATGAAGAGAAGGTTCCAGGTCTCATCCCATTCCTTTCTTAGAGCGACTGCCCCATTTCTCTGCAGCAGCATCTTAGCAGATGTAACATAAAGATGTTCAGAGCAAGGTTCCCAAAATCAGACCTAACTCTGTGACCTTGATCAAACCAATTAATCTTTTCTAAGCCTCAGTTTTCTTACTGTAGAAATGCACGATGTGTATGAAGAACTAAACCCTAGCACATAAAAGTGCTGCATGAAAATTAGCTTTAAAAAAAACCCTACCTTTGGACTATTCTTATTTTAGTAAATATTTCACACCTGGCTAAATACTACATGGAAAACAAAGGTGAACAAGACCAAGATCCAGCTCTCAGTAAATGTTTTTATGGGCATGTGCATTCAAATTCTGAATGCTATAATGTAAAGTGGATTTGAATTACAGTAACTTCTTGATGTGGCATGGTACACAGAGAAGAAAACATTTGGAAGAACTGAGCCTTTCTTAAAATTCTATCTATAATTTGATTGAGAAGAAACCATGTCATTGAGGGCAGAATTCCAGTGTAAAATGTTGTCAAAGAGGGAAAATTGGTTCCAGAGAAGAGGAACCGACTGGTGAAGAGGAAGTTATGTAATCCCTGGTAAGAGCCTGTCTGCAGAGTTCAGGTCTGTGGAGGGAGGAAGGCAGGAGGACCAAGTCTAGTCTGTCCTGCGTCTCAACTGCAGGAAGACCGATGTCGGCAACGTTTATAGAAACTTACAGGCATGTTTCTGGTGATCTGAGGTTCTAAAAGGAAAGGGCAATCTAGGAAGAATGGCAGGCTGCCAAAAAGTGAAGCTGATAAATGTGATCTAGATTACCAGGAAGAGGAAAAGGGTGCCTGAAGGAGGGGTTTGCGTTGTGTGGTTACGTGGGAAGCTTGCAGAAGCTCAGGTGGAAACCTCTCAAAGCCCCCGATGAAAAGGAACTTGATGGCAAATGATAGGATTTTGAGAGCTCAGATAGCCAAAATGACTGTGAGAACTCCTTTGTAAGTAATTCTTTTTTTTTTTTTTCCTTCTTCCGTGCCGTATTTTAAACTCCATTAGGGTTAGGAACCAAGTCTTTTTCGTTTGCCTCTGTGTACCAAGTGCTCAGCCCAGTAAATATTATTGAATGAAAGAGGGAATGTAGTAAAAAAGTAGGTGAAGTTCTGCATGTGGATCTCAAAATCAGCTGTTCAAGTACAGGAAGGGCTTTAGCTGCAGTAAGAAACGAAATTGCATTTGACTGTGGTTGCTGTGTTGGTAGCATGATGCGGCTACAGCAAAAACTAACCCCCTTCTTCGGTTGAATTCATAAATAGGGAGTGTCTTAAATGAGGACCGTTACTACTCATCTGAAGGGTGTTACTGCCAGTCCCAAGCTGAGAGGGCCTCACCTGGAATGCAGTGTTCCATCCCAACAGCACACTTGGAAACTGCTACAGAACAAAAGGGGAGAAAAGCCCAAATCATGTCATAGGAGCAAGCTGAAGGAAACAAGCACCTTACCCTGGAGATGGGAATACTTTACAGAGCCACAGAGAAAAGGATTTTACCTTGTGATCTGTGTTTTCAGAAAGCAGAACAAGGACTAGTGAGTAGAAACTGCAGAGACAGATGTTGCCTCCTATTAAGGAAATGCTGTTTTAGAATGAAACAGTCTATCTTGGGAGGCAGTAGGGGTCTTAGCACCAGAGATCCCAAGACTACCACTGATTGGGTGCTTTGTAGAAGAGACTCTGGGTGCCTCTCAATCCAGGCTGCATATTAGAAGCCCATTGAGGGGGGCGCCTGGGTAGCGCAGTCGTTAAAGCGTCTGCCTTCGGCTCAGGGCGTGATCCTGGCGTACCGGGATCGAGTCCCACATCAGGCTCCTCTGCTATGAGCCTGCTTCTTCCTCTCCCACTCCCCCTGCTGTGTTCCCTCTCTCGCTGGCTGTCTCTCTCTGTCAAATAAATAAAAAATAAAATCTTTAAAAAAAAAAAAAAAAAAGAAGCCCATTGAGGGCTTTTTAAGGATACCAAATGCCTGGCTGCAACCCCAGATCTTCTGATTTAATTGGTCTGGAATGGGCTCCAGGCAATGGTTTCCTTTAAAAGCTCCTCAGGGGATTCTAATATGCAGCCAGAATTGAATCTTGGAGCTAGATGGCTGGACCATTAACTAATATTTATTTAGCAGTTGCCGTGTACCGGGCAGTGTGTTAAGCACATTATTTTACTTCATTTTCATAATCCTTATTGTAACCTTGTGAGGTAGGTATTACAAAAGAGGTAATGAGAGATCAAGAAGTTATGAACTTTACCCATGACCACACAGCTCTTAAACGGCAGTACCCAAGCTGGGACTCAGATCTGCCTGGCTTTTAAGGTCCATGATCCTTTTCACTAAACCGCACTCCTCCTAATCACATAGGATCAGCATTTTCTTTTTCAATGCTGAGTTCTGTCCGCAGTATATAGACATGAGTCCTTTTAGATTATACACATTCGCGATTTTTTTTTTAAAGATTTTTTTAAAAAATTTTAAGTATTCTCTACGCTCAGTGTGGGGCTCCAACTCACAACCTGGAGATCAAGAGTCACATGTTCTACCGGCTCGTCTGGGCCAGCCAGGTGCCCTTCACACTAGCAATTTTAAGAAGAGATTATACCTTCTAGCTTTACTTCTTTGGAAAAAGGTATTACTCTTTTCATTTGCTCATCCATTTCAGTAAGTAAAGAAGTTGGGAGTTTACAGAATCACAAATTATTCATCAGAATGTTCAGCTTATCTCCCAGAGCATATCTTTTCAAACTTACTTCCAGGCCTATAAGCCATCATCAGGATATTTCTAGAAAGCCATCATCAAGATATTTCTACAAAGCACATGTCCTGAAACCATTCGCCCCAGCTCTGATCTGCCAATAAAATAAATTAATAATAGTTGGACAGGGTTGCCAATAAACCTTTCTGGTTTTGCTTTATTTGTAAGCGTAAAGAAAATAAAGCAAAAGCAGTGCATTTGTTTAAGTAGTAATATTGGCCATCATTAAGACCCATGTATTAGATGGCTAGTGTCCAGTCATTTATTAACAAATTACCAGATTAGATTCTGTTTTACACTTGCTGATTTTCACCTCCTTTACAATGTGTCAATCACTCACTGTTCTTAAGGCCATTTATTGATGTTTTAGAAACTACTCATTTGATTTGTTAAGAATGGCCAATGAGAGGGGCGCCTGGGTGGCTCAGTCATTGAGCGTCTGCCTTCGGCTCAGGGCGTGATCCCGGCTTTCTGGGATCGAGCCCCACGTCAGGCTCCTCTGCTGGGAGCCTGCTTCTTCCTCTCCCACTGCCCCTGCTTGTGTTCCCTCTCTCGCTGGCTGTCTCTATCTCTGTCAAATAAATAAATATAATCTTTAAAAAAAAAAAAAGAATGGCCAATGAGAACAAGAAACAAACCACTGTGTTCGCATAGTGGACTGATTTCCCAGTGGGCATTACTTGTGACTTGTGTGCGATATTGACATGGTCATAATGGTTTTCTGATAGTAGATGGTAAAAGGGTTTTTTTAAGGTTGTTACTTTACAAATCCTGAAGTTTGTCCCCCTGTGTTAGTGCTGCGTTGTACCTAGCACCACCACCCCCCAGCCAATAGTTTTCAACCGGCTCATGTCAGAGCTTCTGTAGTGGAGGGCAGCGCCCAACAGATTCCACTGTGGCCTCCAAAGAGCACAAGATTTTTAAATGCACTCTGGGTATGTTTGCAAAAACATCACATTGCTATGTGAAAATACATACCTATTTGGCAATGGAAACAACCTTTCACTGTAGTTTGACTTGCTGGCAACTGAGTCATTCAGGCCATGCTTCAAAAATTGCATTAATTGCTGCATACAGAATAAAAATTGGAAGCATGTTACTGTGGAAATAATACTATTAGTAGTTCATTAGGTTTTGTTATACACTTAACTGTGTCTAAAATAAATTATAAAAAGTTTCAGCTGAATTAACTAACACGTATTTTGCTTTTTCTTTTTTCTAATATTCACCTTATTTACTTCTGAAACACCAAACTTAAAATTTAATTCTTCTGGCAATTATCATAAAATAGTAACAATATGATAAAGTACAACTGGTGCAAATAGGGAGACAGCAAAACAATAAAGTTAATAAGTGATCATTTATAATACATTGGAGATAAAATATGTTGCATATGAAAATAACTCTTAATGGGTTCAAGTAGCTCTGCAAGTCTTTATGGCAACATACAAAAGACTGTATAAGCAACATGACAATATTGATAGTATGAGCTTCAGTACCCGCAGTGACCTAAAGTACTTCCAGTAACTAAGAAGACAGCCTCATTTTAAGTCAAATCAAGGCAGAGAGGTATCATTCAAGCAGTTCACTCAGGTCTCTAAAAAGCAAAGCACTGCTAGTCACCGTGGAGCAGGTTTCATTTTTAGTATTCAGACAACCAAATTTTTACTGAAATAATGGGTCATTTATAGAGTTGAAATCAAGGAGTACTCACAGGTCAGGCTCTCTTGCAGTAAAAGGAGCAGAACCCCAAGCTTCCCTAAACACAGAGACTCGTCTTTGTATGTCAGCTGGGCTCCTCCATCCGGTCGTGGTACAATTGGTTGAGGTTGTATTTTTTTTTTTTCTGCATGTGGTAATAATTTTTTTCCCTTTTCTTTCTTTTTTCGATATGCCATCCCTCTGATCCCTTGTAAAAATGTTCAAAAGCCCACCAGCATGCAACCATTTTATGCGTAAGCTCAGTCAACACTTCACTTTAGAAAATTATTTCTATCTTTTTATATGAATACCTTTTACCTTGACAGTTGTGGGAAGTTTTCCCTTATCCCCCCCAAATAAAGAAGTTTTATAAATTCTAAGCAGAATTATGCATTTTCTATTTTTCCTAAGAAGTGAGGCATAGTAAGCACTGAATATCTGTTTCTTTCAAGATTCACTTTAGAAATTAAGTTATTCACATAAAATGGCATTCCTGTATTGAATTGTACTAACATCAGTAATGAATTATTTTATTCCTTAGTTTTTTTTAAGTTTTATTTGAGCTGTACATTATTTTAGTAGATTTTCGTGTATCCCTTTAAGACCTTGGATTTATTTTCTAAAACAATGTTACAATCTTAGGACTAGATGAGCCTTAAGATGGTATTCTCCCCTTTTTATCACTACGATAATAAACTCTCCCAAGTAAATTGAGATCTCTGTTTTAAAGAAAATAATGAAGGGATTCTACAGTTTTTATTTTGGTCCTAGTCCAGTATTTAATGACTGTCTATCCATCTATGTAACTGCTGGCCCTGCAGTTTCATGGCATTTCCCTTTTTTCGTTGTCATCTGAAATGAAAGATTAGTTTTTATCCTCCCCATAATTGTTACCCTGCAGCTTTGTTTACCCTAAATAATATTTAACTCATTGGGCTTTATCTAACATTCTAATTATTTCTGGGTACATTCATTCTTCTGAACTCATATTCTCCAGAGCTTTTGGTTTGTTATGAATATGACACATGGGACAGAATATTTTAAAATTGCTAGAATGAAAATATTTCGTAGCTCTTACTTCCCCTTAGAACCCCTGAGAAGGAAGAGGATTACTGTGTTGGTCTGGCAGGAATTTTGTGTGTGTGCGGTGTTAAAAAAAAAAAAAAAAAAAGGAAGAAAGAAAGAAAAAGGAAAAAAACCCATAAAATTAAACTTGCTTTCTTAACAATTTTTAAACAGTTCAGTAGTATTAAGTGTATTTATATTCTTGTGCGGCAGATCTCTGAAACTTTTCATCATGCAAAACTGAAACTCTGTACTCACTGAACACTAATTCCCTTTCCCTACCCGTTGGCAGTTACGTTTCTACTTTACATGATTTGGGCTATTGTAGATCATTCATTTGAGTGGAATGATACTGTACTTGTCTTTTTCTGGCTGGCTTTTTTTCCTTTAGCATAATATCCTCAAGGTTCACCCATGTTATAGCATGTGACAGGACTTCCTTCTTTTTGAGGCTGCATAATGTTTCACTATATATATATATATATATATCTATATATAGATATATATAGATAGATATATCTATGTATAGATATATATAGATATATCTATATATAGATATATATAGATAGATAGATATATCTATATATATATATATATATATATAGTGAAACATTATATATATATATCTATATATATCTATATATATCGCATTTTCTTTCTCCATTCATCTGTCCATGGACATTGGGGTTGCTTCCACCTTTTGGCTGTTGTGAATAGCGCTGCAATAAACATGGCTGTGCAAATACATTTTGGTGATCCTGGCAGAGGTTTTTTTTTTTTAAATAACTAAACAGCATTCTGTTTCACTAAATCTAATATAAATATTTTTATGTTATAGTACCTATTTTTCCACACCTTAGCCTCCCCTTGCAAATACTAATTCTGTTTTAATCTTCAGTGCCCTGGTGACCCTACTGTGACCGGATTTGAGTGTACATACAGTCCCCAACTTACAGTGGTTCAACTTAACGATTTTTTGACTTTGCAGGGGTGCAGAAGAAATATGCATTCAGTAGAAACTGAACTTCAAATTTTGATCTTTTCCCAGGCAAGCGATATGTGGACCAATCCTCTCTCGTGTTGGCTGGGCAGTGGCAGTGAGCCGCAGCTCCCAGTCAGCCGTGCCATCACGAACGTCAGCAACCAATGTACTTACAACCATTCTATACCCATGCAATCATTCTCTTTTTCACTTTCGGTATAGTATCCAATAAATCACCTGAGATACTTAGCACTTTATTATAAAATGTGCTTTGTGTCAGATGAGTTTGCCCGGCCGGAGGCTAATGTAAGAGTTCTGAGCATGTTTAAGGTAGGCTGGGCTAAGCTATGAGATTCAGGAGGCTAGAAGTGTTAAATGCATTTTCAAGTTACAGTATTTTCAGCTTATGATGGATTTATCAGGACATAACCCCCTTGTAGATTGAGGAAGATCCATCATCTTTTTCTGGTTCTTCCCTCACTTGAGCTTTTTCTTATTCATTCTGAACTTTCTACTTTCTGTCTCTCTGTTCTTAGCTCATTCTCATGTGTCTTCTTCCTCCTTTATTGGTATCTTAGCTTGTTATTTATATAAAGATAGAAGTAGAAAAGCATAAATAAATGGATACGTTTGTCTGGAACCATCCATTACTTATTTCACCATCCTCTCTTTATCTAAATCCCAACCCTGGTTAAATTCAGCTCACCACTTACTCCAGATCTGAACCTTGCCGGCTGAAATGAGGACTCCTAGGTACACACCCAGTCGTGTTGATTGTTCTCACTTCACATTCATGACCACAAACCTCAAGTGGGCCCCTGTGCTGCCAGCAGTCCTGCTGTATTTCCTTAGTCTCTTGGTTCTCAAAGCGTGGCTCCCAGACCAGTAGCATCAACATCACTCAAGAACTTGTTAGAAATACATGTTCTTGACCTCATCTCAGACCTTATGAATCAGAAACTCTGGGGGTGGAAGCCAGCAAATCTTTGTGATTCTGAGGCTGAAATTTGAGAACCACTGTCTTAGTCAATTCATTGTCCCATTCTTTGAAAATATTTTTCACACCTTCACACTTCTCAAGTTGCCAGCAACTCCCTCTCCTTCCCCACTCCCGCCTGATGATCACTTTTATTTCAACGTAAATAGAAAACAGAAGTACTCAGAAGAGAACTTCCTCATATTCCTACATCCCCATCTGCTTGCATCTACAGGTGCTCCCGGACCCTGCCTTCCTCACTGTTGCTGGGGCCAACCCCCCTCCCCACCTGCACACTACATTCCATCCCTTCCTTCTCCTGGGGTCGTGTTTTCCTCTCCACGGGGTCTTTCCCATCACCACACAATGTCTCTCTCTCAAAGACAAAACAAAAGCAAACCTCTGAAAATTTCTCGCTCCTGCTGTGGAGCCGTCAATCATATTGTTATGTGAAACTTTTGAATATTTATATGTATTTTCTTATTTTCATAAAAGATAAAACAATGGAAGGATAAACCAAAAACTATTACAAATACTTACAAAAGAGGAAGAAGAGATTAAGGGGAAGGAGAAGGTACAAAAGCTAGGCCTCTCTGAATGAAATTTGTTTACAGTTTCAACTTTGGAATTATGTACATGTTTTATTTTTTTTAAGATTTTATTTCTTTAAAAAAAATAAAGATTTTATTTCTTTATTTGAAACAGAGCATGAGCAAGGGGGGTGGAGGCAGAGGGAGAAGCAGACTCCCTGCTGAGCAGGGAGCCTGATGTGAGGCTCAATCCCAGGACCCTGAGATCATGACCCAAGCTGAAGGCAGATGCTTAACCGACTGAGCCACCCAGGCGTCCATGTACATGTTTTATATAATCCAAACATCAAATCAAGTCAAAATCTAATTCAAACAAATTGGCCTCACTGGGTAACAAACTGAAAGTATAACCACAAAGAGATTTCTTTTAAATGACTTTAAAATAGGGTGGGTTTGGGGGCACCTGGGTGGCTCAGTCGGTTAAACGTCCAACTCTTGATTTCACCTCAGGTCATGATCTCAGGGTTGTGAGATGGAGCCCCACATTGGGCTCCGCACTCAGCGAGGAGTCTGCTTGAGAGTCTTTCCCTCTCCCTCTACCCCTCCCCCCACTCGTGCTTTCCCTCCCTCTCTCTGTCTCTCTCTCTCTCTCTCAAATAAAATCTTTTTAAAAATAGGGTGGGGTTGGTTGGGTTTTTTTTTTTAACGTATTTTAGACTTACTTAGAGAAAAGTTCTGATAGTAATACAAAGAACTCCGTCACCTCTCACTCAGATTCCCCATGTTAACATTTTTCTACATTTGTTTTATCTTTCTCAGTTTTTCACTCTTCTCTCTTTGTCCATCTATATAGTTCCTTAAAAATAAGGAATTCTCTAAATAGCCACAGTAAAATGATCAAAATCAGGGAGTTTATGTAATCTACAGACCTTGTCCCAATTTCATCAAGTGTCCTAATATCCTTTATAGCAAAAATAAAAATAAGATTATATATCACATTTTAGCTGTTCAGTCTCTTCTGTCTCCTTTGATCCCTTTCATCTGAAACAGTATTTGAAGAATATGGGCATGGGTCCAGTACTTTCTCGAATGCCCCTCAGTTTGGGTTGGTCTGATGTTTCCTCATGATTTGACGCAGTGAAGTCCTTTGGCACGAATACCACAGAGTGTTGCTGAGGGTTGTCAGTGAAGGAAGCACATGCTCTTAATTAGTCCCACTATTAGCAGTAGTAACTTTGCTAGGAGTGTCTGCCAGGTCGCTCCTCTGGAAAATTACTATTTTACCTTTTGTAATTAATAAGTATCCTGTGGGGAGCTACTCTGAGATTACACAAATATCCTATTACTCTTCAAACTTTTACCAACTAGTAACTACCTTTTGATGGTTCTCACTTGAATCAGTTATCATGATGATAACTGCCAAATGGTGATTTCTAATGCCAGATTTTCTTCTACATTCATTAATTGGTTTTCTCCTTACATGAAAGTTTTTCCTTCTCTCTGTTCATTTACTTATTTACTTACATCAGCACAGACTCATGAATTCTTACTTTATTCAATAGCAAAACAGTAATTTGACTGGACATCCCTGGTAGGATATATCATAAGGACAAAAAGAACCACAGAAAAATCTTAAACAGCATACGGTGGTTTTGTTGTTACTGGTAATGTAGGTACTTTTATACACACACCCTAGGGGATAAAGCAAATGAGTAATTATGTTAATGTCATTAGGTACCAACATTACTTGACAAAATCAAAGAAGTCAGGTAAAAACTCTATTTTAAAAAAACCTATGTATCAGTATGAATTGATTTATTTTTCTCCTTCTAAAAAATACATATTTTTGTTTAGCTCTGTCCACTGAAAAGTCAAAGCAGGGATAACCCAGTAATAATAATATACCTAATATCCATATTGTGAATTTAAATACCATTTCCCACTATACAGAAATGGGACTGCTTGGAGAAATGGTTGGTTCCAGATCTGGGGCAAGAAATGCACAAGACAAACCTCAGACATCTTCTGCCTGAAAGCAAGGAACTTACCAGACTTTTAGAGTCTTACAAAAGGGCATAAGAGCTGTCTTAAAGGAGGTCCTGCTGGCTAAAAAATGGGATGATTTGAACATCAAAATGAATAATGACTGTAATTGGTTAAAATGCATCAAATATATAAAAACCTATAAATTCACAACAATAACAAAAAAGCCCTTCATTGATCATCTTTGAAGGTTGCCTGGCAACCAACTTATTATTCTGGAAATCATTCATAGCAGCTTTATTCATAATATCCCCAAACTAGACACAGCCCAAATGTCCCTCAATAGGAGAATGGACAAACTGTGGTTTCATACAAGGGAATTCATACAAGAGAATAATTACTCAGCAATAAAAGAACTGAACCACTGATCACAACAAAATGGATGAATCTCAGAAACGGGCTGAGTGGGAGAAGCCTTACATAAAAGCATACGTACTATATGATTTGTGTATATGCAGTTGTAGTATAAGCAAAACAAACTTGGTTTTTGTTTTTGTTTTTTTCAGAATAAGCAATACTATATCAGAATAGTCATTTGTACTGGGGGTGTGGCAGCCAAGATTGAGTGGTAAGAGGGCGAGGGAGGTTTCTGGGACCATAACATCCTGATAGGGATACGGTTACACAGTTTTTTGCAAGCTGTCAAAACTCTCCAATGGTACTCTTAAGATGTGTGCATTTCACAGCATGTAAATTTTATCTTAAACATAATTTTAAATATTAAACTCAAGGGGCATCTGGGTGGCTCAGTTAGTTAAGCATCTGACTCTTGATTTTGGCTCAGGTCATGATTTCAGGGTCATGAGATTGGGCCCCACATCAGGCTCCACACTTTGAGTGTGCAGTCTGCTTAAGATTCTCTCTCTGCCCCTCTGTCCCCACCCTGCAAGCACACTAGCTCTCTCTCTTTCTCAAAAAAAAATATATTAAACTCTAATGACATGTGCTGAATTATAGTGAAAAGTTGGACTGATGGTTAGAGGAATGAATAAATATTTGATAAAGCAAATGTAGCAAAATGTTCGTTGTAGAATCTATGTGGTGAGTATGTGGCTATTTACTGTTCTTTCAGTTTTCTCTGTGTTTGGTAGTCTTCATTACAAAATACTGGGGAAAACCTCCATTTTGGAACCCCTAATTATGGAGCCGGGCATCATTGGCTGCTAAAATCATGAAGAGTCGATGGTGAACTTTGTAAAGATGGATCAAGGCAGACAATACCTGAACCCACTGACCAATCCTGTTGCTAGAAGTAGGACAACCAGACATTATGTTCTTCCTGAGGTGTTACAAAAAACTGAAGTATTAGTGTAAAAAAAAACTAAAATTGAATGTTAATCTAATCAGTCTTCTAGATCTAACTACCAGTTTACAGAAAACACAGGAACATATTCAATTTAAGTAGGTGCTTTTAGCCAAGTCTAGACTGTAGGAGATTCCACAGGGAAAATTACCTAGTATCTTAATAAATCAATGGCATGAACATTTTGAAAAAGGTAAGAGGAGAATATGATATAGAGTCAGAGAGATGTAAGACCTATAACCATCAAGTGCAATGTATGGACCTTAAATACCATTTTGAACTAACCAACTGTAAAAAAATAAAAAAGTCTTTGAGATAGTCAAGGCAAATTGAATGCGGATTGGTATTAGATGATATTAAAGGATTGTTAATTGTATTGGATGTTGATAGTATGGTTATTTTTTCAAGTCATTTGTCATAAATACTGAACTAATAACAGGTGAAATGATACTTGTTTTAAAAGACTTCAGCAACAAAAAACAATGGGGATAGGCGAAGCAAGAACGGCAGATGTCAATAACTATTAAAGCTAGGAGATGGGGGGAGCACCTGGGTGGCTCAGTTGATTAAGCGTCTGCCTTTGGCTCAGGTCATGATCCCAGGGTTCTGGGATCAAGCCCCGAGTTGGGCTCCCTGCTCAGCGGGGAACCTGCTTCTGCCGCTCCCCCTGCTTGAGCTCTCTCTCTCTCTCTCAAATAAATAAATAAAATCTTTAGAAAAAGGTACATGGAGGTTTAATAATCTATTTTCTCTAATGACAAATACTAAAAAGTTTTTAAAAGGAAACTTCCTTGGCTTCTCCTTCTCTTTTAGCTACATCCCATTCTCATCTCTCTGTTCCTAGTACAGTAAGGTTTTGAAAGCTATCTGAATTTACTATCTCCACATCATCTCATCCCATTTTTTTTTAAACCTAGTCCAATGAGATTTTTGTCTATATCATCCCACCAAAACCCCTCTTATCCAGGTCACCAGGGACTTCCAGGTTGCCAGATCTAATGGTCAGTTCTCCGCTCTCATCTGAAATGGCCTCTCACTAGCATTTCAGGACACCAAACTGCTCTGGTTTCCTGCCTGCTTCACTACCCAGGCACTCTCTTTCCTTTGCTAGATTGTCATCTTCCTGACCTCAAACATTGCCGTGCACCAAGTCTTATTCCTCCGACCTCTTCTCTTTTCTCTTTTTTTAAAGATTTTTTAAATTTATTTGAGGCACAGAGAATGAGCAGGGGAGAGGGAGAAGCAGAAGCAGACTCCCCACCGAGCCAGGAGCCCAACATGGGGCTCGATTCCAGGACCCAGAGATCATAACCTGAGCCGAAGGCAGACGCTCTAACCATCTGAGCCACCCAGGCGCCCCCCCCCCCCGCTTCTCGTTTCTATCGGTAGTCACTCCCTGGGTGATTTCACTCATTGCCGTGGCTGTAAACACTGTGTGCTGTTGATCCCAAATTTATATCTCTAATTCCAGCCTTCCCTCTCCCATCTTTTAAGATCTTGCACTCAATTTGTACAAACCAGATTCTTGATCCCTCTTTATAAACTCTTCCTTCTGTGTTCCCCGTTTTAGTAAATGGCATCTTCATTTTCATTCAGTTGCTCAGAACAGAAACCTAGTTGTCATACTTACCTCTTTCTCTCACACCCCATATCCAGTAGCAGTTCTGTCAGCCTAACCTTTAGAATGTGTCCTGAATTTAACCACTTCTTGCCGTCACTGCTTCTGTCACTCTAGTCTGATTCAAATCCCCATCTTCTCTTGCCTGGACAACCACAGAAGCCTCCTACCTGGTATCTTTTCTTCCAGTGTCATGCCCTTGCAATCTCTTCTCCACGCAACAGCCCAAGTAATTCTTTCAAAACCTGAAATTGCACATAATGCTCCCCTGCTCACAACTTTCCAAGGGTTTCCCATCTCACTCAGCATAAAACCCAAGGTTCTGGCCATGGCTTCAAGCCCTGGACCGTAGAGCCTTTGATCATCTGGAGCACATTTCTTACCACTCTTCCCCTTGCTCATTTTCCCCCCGACACACTGGCTTCCTTACTGTTCCCCAAACACACCAACCCTCCTCGTACTTCTAGGCCTTTGTACTTACTATCCTATTCCCCCCTTCTGGAACCTGCTTCCACATGACCCATTCTGCCCCTTCTTTCTGGTCTGGGTTCAGATATTACACTATTAAGCCTTCTCTGACCCAACCCCCTTACTAAATACCAGCTCCCTAGTCTCCAAACCCGTAACATTGACCTCCACCAGCTTTTACCTCATAGCACTTAACACTACCCGGTCTCTTATATTCATTTATATGTATTGGTTTCTTTAGTTTCTGTCTTCCGATTTTATGACTTAAGGATTTATTGAGAATGATAGAATCCACATTCTGATGAGAATTACATAAATCTCAGTGTAACATTAACTTAAGAATAAATATAGTCAACAAACTATAAAGGGTATACTTGAGGATTCTGATTTAAGCTTCTACTTCTCCTTAATAAGGTGACAAAACTGGCCAGGAGACCCTGTCTAGGTTTAGTTTATAGTTTCTTCTTCTGCATCATGCCCCTCCTTTTCTAGGCTTGTTCACTTCACCCCACACTAGAATCATGCTAGGGCTGTCACTTTCTTCTTCAGGTCTGTTGTCATCCATCTCTATTTGAACCAACCGAAAGTTCTTACGAAGAGCAGTCTTTATCTGTTGGTTTCTGCGGAGCTTTGCTCACTCTCCCATAAACCCTCTTGGCTACTTTGTGTCTTGCTGCAGCTCACTCACCATTCATGTACACTTGCCTTCCCTCTCCTTCTCTCTCTCCTTCTCTCTCTCTCTCTCACACACACACACACACACACACACACATTTATATTTAAGGGCTTATCTTTCGTTGTGCTGGAGCCTCTATTATAAGGTCTTTAAATGTCTTTGGACAAAAAGAGTAACTTCCAAAGTAGAACCCTGATGCTTTCATTGAGCAGAGTAAGGATCCCTTCCACTTTCGTGTATCATTATCAAACGTCTGTCTGGGTGCGCCCGTTCAGAGTTTTATTGCGCAGGATTTGGGGGGCCACTATCATATAGGCTAAAGCTGAGCTAAAACTGTGTCATGTTATAAATGAGCAAGTATGGGAAAGAACAAAAATACTTTTCTCTTCCATGCCTGAAGAAGCTTGCTTTTTTCTTTTTCACTAACCCATATTTTAAAAGCAGGTCACATGGAACATCAGTCATATTGGGGAGCATAGTATTTGAGCAGAGACCAAAGGTCCGCACAGTTAAATGCTTCCCTGAGACCAGGTCCTACAGAGAAACTCTCATTGTGACCACAAAGCATATGATTCTTAGGGAGCCCTGGTCACACAGCTACTCCTTGGGAAGGATGTCTTTGCCCTGGACCAGAGGCCAGCCAAGTCATCTCCTTTCTCCCATCCCATTCCCACAAAGAGGAAAGGCAGGTCCAGAGAAAAGACATGCCCAGAGAGAACACTAAATTCTCTGAGACGAAGGTTCAATTAAAGTCATTAAATCTGGCTCCTCTTACTTGGGGATGGAATGAATAAAGAAAAGCAAGAGGATGGTGGGAGGGTAGAAAAAGAGCCATTAGCATCCCCTAAGGACTAAGACACAGTGGCTCTGTAGGTCAAGTTGGAGGTTTCAAGAAACATTTTGGCAAGAGGTGTAAAAAATATTTTCTTTAAATGTAGACTATCACTCAAAAAAAAAGAACATTGCATGAAAAGGTAGAAAACACATCTGCCATACTTGAACACGCTTTGCTTCCTGAGTAATTCTTAGCACCGTACCCTAATCTTAGATGCAAATAATCTCTGAAAAACATTGGATAAAACAGGTAAGTCTTTGGAGAAATCAACCACAAGCGAGAACAGCACAAGTAATTCAAGCATCCAAAATAATTGCAGGAGTTTTTAATGTATGACTATATGATCATGTTATTCAGTTTTGTGTAAATTGCTCATCTCCAATTAATCTTTATCTTTGGTTTGTTGTTTGTCTGTTTTTCCTTCCAGCCCCACTGTGTTCTCCTCGCCTCAAAGGAAAACTCGGCACCTGTTAAGCTTGGGGGCTTTGGGGTAGCTATTCAATTAGGGGAGTCTGGACTTGTAGCTGGAGGTAAGAACATTTTTTTAAAAAATTTCCTTCAAAACCTGGTCACTTTCAGATTGGTGTAAAACTTCCAAAGTAGGGGCGCCTGGGTGGCACAGCGGTAAAGCGTCGGCCTTTGGCTCGGGGCGTGATCCCGGCGTTCTGGGATCGAGCCCCACATCAGGCTCCTCCGCTATGAGCCTGCTTCTTCCTCTCCCACTCCCTCTGCTTGTGTTCCCTGTCTCGCTGGCTGTCTCTATCTCTGTCAAATAAATAAATAAAATCTTAAAAAAAAAAAAACTTCCAAAGTAAATATATTAGCCCATCCTCAGTGTTTCATACCTGTTCCACCCCCCACCCCTCCCCATGAAAGTGCCATCATAGTTTTGAATTTAATAACTGTAGTTATAACTAAAATTTTAGTATCTTGAGAATAGACTCTGGGCTTTTACTCTTTGTATTCCCACCACTTGGCAGAGAAGTGACCCTGCATACAGAGTTTAAAACAGTGTTGAAAGAAGGTGTTATCTGGGGCAAAGTGACTTCTAAGGTTGAACTGGCCAGGGGCACCTGGCTGGTTCAGTCAGTGAAGCACGCGACTCTTGATCTTGGGGTTGTGAGTTTAAGCCCCGCATTGGGCATAGAGCTTACTTAAAAATAAATAAAGTTGAACTGGCCAAACGAAGTCCATTCTGAAACATGTAGATTAACCACTTTCAGATTTATATAAGTGGCTAACGTTTAATTTCATATTGCTTTCCTCTTTGTGAAAGAGTCCTGCTCAAGCCATCAGTCTGTGTATTTGGGAAGAGCAAGCAGATGTAAATGCAGACTGATTTTTATTATTAGCCAAAGCAAAACATAATTAGAAAACTCCCATGCCAGAAAAAAAAAGTAGAAAAGTTAAAAATAGAAATTTTCTCCAGTAGCGTGCAGAGGTGGATGCTAATTCCAGATTCAAGAATTTGGGTTTTTATTTATTCCCTTCAATAGACTCCAGCTCAGAATGCTGCCCTGTTTTTAGTTCTGTTCCTTAGTTTTGCAAATGACTTAGTTCTCCAGTCTAGAAATTATCAGTCTTCTAGTCAGTGCCTTCAATTTTTCATCTCCAGATACTGCCAGGCTTCACAAAGAGGAAAAATATGAAAAATACCAGCAGAACCTTTTCGAACCTGTCATCTTCCATGGATACTTACATTAAGTTCAAATACCTGACAAATGATAAATATCAAAACAATCATCTGTTACACAGGATATTTCATTTAATTTCATACACTATTACTAACACATCAAAGCAGCATTTACATAGACCATCTTCTGAAAAATGAGCCAGGAGTCATAGTCGTAGTCTTTAAATTGTTATTTCATCACATTGCCCTCTAAAATTAAATTATGTTTAGATTTTCTTCTAGTTTTGCATTCTCTTCCAGCTCATCATTTCCAATAATATGAAAAATTGCAAGTTGAGTATAGTTTTAAAAAATGACTACTTTTTTCCCCTAATTCAAAACTTCCATCTGTCATTAGAAGGACTGATCATAGGATCAGATTAGTAGCACATCATTTAATCATAGGATCATTGAATCTCAGGATTCCAAGGGGGCCTTCACTTCTCCAGTCGTATAACCAGTGATCACATTCCTTCATAAAATTCCCAGCAAAAGGTTGAGCTCTAGTTTAATTCCTCACATAGCAAAGAATTCACTGTGTTCCAGGACTGTATTTCCATTTTTGGAAAGCTCCTTAAGTACTGAAACATTCATCTTCACATTGAACAGAAATCTGTCTTCATATCACTTCCACCCAGTGGTGCTAATTGTGACTTTTGGAGCCACACTGAACAATTTTAATCCTTCCACATGATAACCATTCAGATGTTTAAGGACAATATTGTGTACCGCTAAGTCTTATCCAAATTAACTTGCCTAAGTTAATTTAGCCCTTCCTCATATAAACTGGTGCAGAATCTCACAGTGTGCAAAGGACGGAGCCAAAACTGAGCACAGCTGTAGGTACAACCCAGCACACAGGAGCTTGGGGCTGTTGCTTCTTTTGCTGTGGGACTTACATTTCTATCAGGCTCCCCAAATTGTATTAGCTTCTCGGACAGCCACATAATGTCACTGGCTCATACTGATCTTGAAATCAACTACAACTCCCAAGTTGTTTTTAAACAATTGTTGTTATTAAACTAACTCTCTTAAATCTGATATTTGTACAGATCACCCCTCTGTAAAGACTACACAACTTTGGGGCACCTGGGTGGCTCAGTTGGGTAAGCATCTGACTCTTGGTTTCAGCTCAGGTCGTGATCTCAGGGTCGTGAGATCAAACCCCACATCGGGCTCCACACTCAACAAGGAGTCTGCTTGGGATCCTCTGCTTCTCTCTTTCTCTCTCTCTCTCTCAAATAAAAATAAATCTTTTTTTTAAAAAGACTACACAGTTATAAAAAGTAACTTCTGATAACATCACCAAGACTGATGGGATGAAATGAAATGAAATATGTTCTATGCTGGCCACATGTATGGCTTTATTTCTCTTTATCTGGATCCATATCCCGTTAGTATTCATAGTGGTATTTGCCTCATATTTTACCATGCTTTTTGATTAAAGGAGGAAAATAGATTCATTAGATTTATCTAGACATCTTCTCCACATTAATCTATTTTCCTAAAGTCCTTGAGCCTTTCTTCTAAATTGTTTGTTTTTCAAGCTGATTTTGAACCTACAGTGTGTCAGTTGTACAAAATTTATTTTTCTCAGTGCTTCTAGAACTAAAATACTTTCTGATGGTCAGAATGTCATTTCTTAACATACCTTTCCTTCTAGTCTTGAAGTAACTACTTCAAGCATTATAGTGTCTTTAAAAATACAACATATGTAGATAAGGGATAGATGGTTTCTCTTAGGGAAAGCTTTCTTACTGTTTAAAGTACTTTTGAAATTATACTGATATTCATTCATTTGCTAATGCTTATTAACAGAAAGCTATTTTCCTGTCAGTTGGAATCTTTGATTACTCAGAATAGAAATAGAAAAGAATTCTCTCCTTTCCATATAGTAGAAACTGCTTACATGTATTTGCAATTAACCTATCTGCAATTCAGCTATTTGGAAAACTCCTCTATCCAGAAGATAACTAGGAACCTAGAAAAAAAAATTATTTTTGCAGCAAAACATTTCTTGACATTAATACCCATTCATGGTTCTCTCAAATGGGCATCTAAGAACACACTCTCTGAAGCTGGCATGCTGCCATTTTTCACAGTTTTACGGATTCATGTGCCTTCATGCCTGGCCCCTGCTACTCCCTCTGGTTGGAATACCTTTTGTTATTTTCTGTATCTGTTTAACTCTTACTGCTCCTGAAGGCTGAGAGACTGAGCTAACAAACCTCCCCTCTTAAAAGCAAGCTGATCTTCACCATCCCAAGTTAGGTAACCCTGTTCCTTCTCTTCCATATTAGCGTAACTACCTGTGCTACATACCTCCATGTAGTATTTGAAGCAGGCATTTGTAATCATATCAAAGACTGAGCTTTAGGAGGGCAAGAGGCATCACGGCTTATCCCTCTGTATGTCCACAGCACCTCCCATTGTGTCCAGGACCTAGCAGGCACTTAGGAAATTGTTACTAAATGAAAGAACCTGGTTGCTAATCCTTTTCTGATTAACAGCAGATTTTATGCAACAAATTAGGAGAAGACAAGGCTGGAGGAAGCACAGTGAGAGAAAAGGCACGAAAGCCTGACAGAAAAAGTATGTTGAGCAGACACCAAAATGTAGAAAGCACAGCCCCCTTTTAACACTGAAGAACTCAAGCCTTGCTTACCTGTGAAGTTCCTGAGAGCATTTTCTGTTCTGTAGTGTAGTTCTTTCACTGATAGCCACAAGACAATCCTGAGTCATCAAGAAAATGTTACACTGTCTGCAGCATCTTTTGTAAAAAGAAGTCAGAAAATTGTAGAAAGATAACCATCCAAAATTATTTTACAAAACTTTGGGTGTGTAAAAATTCAAGTCCTAGCTATTCAAAACGGCTCCTTACCTGAGGTTCTAGATAATGAGGTTGTAATATATTATCCCAAAGTCTAACATTTAAATATTTAAATGTATATCTGAAGTATGTCATACACAGTGACATTTGGTTTGGTAATTGACCACAAAATTCTAAGAACAGGAAGTCAAAGTCATAAAAATCAAGTGACCACAAAGAAGGAAAAGTCAAGCTATCACAAACAAGGAGTCCGGGAAGGTTGGTGTACATTAAAGGTTAACTCTAGTCCTTCACATTTGACTGATCTGCACAAAATATTGTAAAAAGCTCATTCGTATATATTCTTTGCCCCATCATCTGTGAGCAAATTCTTGAGCCAGAAGACATGTATGTTCCTTAAGGATGAACACTAATTCTCCAGAATGGAGTAGTCTTCAACCCAGATAAATGGAGAGAAGCTCCTTTTTGAGTTGTTCAGCTCTTTCTTGTGTAGGAAGTAGTAGGAGTCAAGTTGAGTTTTTCAAAACATCATCATCATCCCAAGTATAAGAAGGCACCTGACTGGTGCCGTGGTACCCGCACCCTCACTGGTACCTTGATCTCTTGCCCTGCTTTTCCCAGCTCCTGCTGTCAGCACAAGGCGAATTCTCCAGTGGCCCCGCTCTGTCCAAGGCTATTAATGAAGTTCGAGGCTTAGCTCTCGTTTGAGCTTCTTTGTGTTACCAGAGGAAGCAAAATGGGGCAACGTGGAATAAAAATCTTCCCTTCTAACCAGTACAGTTTTCACTGCTCTACTGCACATTTTCAATGAAAATATTTTCATTCTCTGAACCCCAAAGTTAACCTCTTCTGTTACGTGGGAAGAGGGGAGCCATAGCACAGAAAAATCCCCAGTACACAAGCTAAGAGCTGCTTTATCCTTCACCATCCCAACCGAGTTTGACGGTCACTAACTAGACTTGATGGTGTATTTTCTCTAGCTGGATTAGAAGATCTGTAAGGGGGGCGCCTGGGTGGCGCAGCGGTTAAGCGTCTGCCTTCAGCTCAGGGCGTGATCCCGGCGTTGTGGGATCGAGCCCCACATCAGACTCCTCCGCTAGGAGCCTGCTTCTTCCTCTCCCACTCCCCCTGCTTGTGTTCCCTCTCTCGCTGGCTGTCTCTATCCTGTCGAATAAATAAATAAAATCTTTAAAAACAAAACAAAACAAAAAAAAGATCTGTAAGGTCTTGTCTTTTTTTTTTCTTTTTTTTAACTCTAAACCACAGTTCTGAGCTCTAGGTGAAGCATTGTGCAGCCTTCAAAGTAAAAATTACCTTGGACTCAGTACGATGAGAGAGAAGGGGCAGGGGGAGGAGGGAGGAAAGAAGAAGGCTGGGCCTGCACACAAGAAGAGCTGCCGAGTCTGGTGGGCAGTGCCCCTTCCGCAGTAATTTCCCTACAGGGCACAGCCTTTCCTTCTACAGTAGAAGAAAAGACTCCCTTAGGGATACTGAGTTAAAGATGATTACCAGCGTGCAAAAAACTGCTATCAGACTCCTTCCTGAAGGCTAATATTCATGGGTGGAGGTGGGAGAAAACTCTTTAAAAAAGATGGAGGCCAAAGGGGATTGAATGAGAGGAGCTTCGTGACTTTGCTTTGGTTTATGTCCTATGTCTGCTCTCATCCAAATGTTAACATTCAGAGGCAGCTTAAAAAATCCTATAGAAGAAAATATTACTGAGCATTGTTAATTGCTACAGTCAGTTCCTAAAATCAGTTGAACAGGATTTCAGATTCCGGGTCATATTCCAGATAAAGATTAGATTTAATTTTGAAATTTTCCATTTGGCAATCAAAAGTATATTTCCATTTTTCTCCATGGGTATCTTCTCACTCCTGCCCCCCGACCCCTGCCCCTACTCCATATTTTTAGTGATTTTCAAACTTGAAAATTAGAAAATTTAAACAACTTCTTCATTAAACAAGAAATAGATAAGTACCATGCATCCTGCTTAATGAAATAGGCAGTACCAGTGTTAGAAAGACAAAGTACCGTGGTGCTCGGCTGACTCAGTGGTGGAGCATGTTGACTCGTGATCTCAGATTGTGAGTTCAAGCCCCATGTTGGGTGTAAAGATAACTTTAAAATCTTAAAAAAAAAAAAAAAAAAAAACAAAAAACGATGACAAAGTCTCTATCCTGGGCTCAATATTTTGAAGAGGTGATTAAATAATTTTTTTTCCTTCTGCCTTTTTTTCCCTTTGATTTTATGGAGGAGGGAGTAGGTAGTAAGAGAATATTTACATTGTTAAGCTTCTACTTCAGACTGTTATTCTATTTTCAGTTTTCCAGTGAGGAAATAAAGCCATTTTATGTAAACACTTTTCCTTGATGTTGTTGTTTTAAATGTAGGTCGCGTTGGAACACCTCATTTTATGGCCCCAGAAGTCGTCAAAAGAGAGCCTTATGGAAAACCTGTAGATGTCTGGGGTTGTGGCGTGATCCTTTTTATCCTGCTAAGTGGTTGCTTGCCTTTTTATGGAACCAAGGAAAGATTGTTTGAAGGCATTATTAAAGGAAAATATAAGGTAATATATTATGAACATTTTATTCTTCCATTGAGATTAAACTATTCTGGAAAATATGAAGTTACTATCTAGACTTCCTGATAGAGAAAAGTTCTTTGCTGATATCACTGATCCCCTAGCCTTGTTAGACAGTATGGGCCTGCAGTAAATTTCTGAGTCACTATCAGCTGCACTGTCATGTAGGCAGAAGACAGGAGACTGGCTTTAAAACAACCATGGCCTTCCGCCTCCCTCTGTGCTGCGGCCGACCTCAGTCCCACGTGTTTGGAACCCAGCCCCGTGTTTAGGCTAGAAAACGGGGACCCTAGTCCTCTTTGATACAGCGTCTGTACATGCAAGTCAATAGTTCAGGAGTCTTGGGCCCTCAGATTGACAAAGCCAGTCCTTTTACCATAAATACATCCCAGCAAAACTGCCCATTGAGCTAGGTCAGAGAAATCGGTTAGTGCCCTACTTATTTCAAATAAAATTCTAGTTCAGGGAAAGAATTTGGAATGACCCTTGAAATTTATTGTGGTAGAATT
This sequence comes from Ursus americanus, assembly GCF_024610735.1. Taxonomy (NCBI): domain Eukaryota; kingdom Metazoa; phylum Chordata; class Mammalia; order Carnivora; family Ursidae; genus Ursus; species Ursus americanus. Next base: position 87,655,197 of record NC_142164.1, read on the forward strand.
TGACCTTTTATTTTACCCTAGACGAGGTGTTCACAACAGATGTGAGCTCAGATTTAAAAGTGTCCATTCTCCGTGTGGAGACCAAACCTCCTCTTCAGGCTCAGCTGGAAGATAAGCTTCTTTGGCCCTTCTTTGTGTAATTTGAGGAAAGGCTTCATTTTTAAAGCTTTCTTAATTTGTAAAGTGAAAATGGAAATTTCATCCCAGTGATTTAATAATTCTTTATTTTATACTTAGTGTCCGCCTTTATTTGTTTTGCTTTACCATGCCTGTTGTTCCATTTTATGTAGTCAGCTAGCACAGCTGAAAAATTTGCCACTTACATTCCAGGATAAACTGAAATGCCAGGATCACAACTGCATCTCATAATGTAATTTAGAGCCATTTTAGTGTGACTTAAACATTCCGATTCTTTGGCTACCGTGGATTGGAAACCTCATAGACTATTCACAGTTGTATGATTAGCATATTATTACTTTCCTTATCAAAAAATTAACAATTCATCACTGACACTGTGAATGCCTATACGAAAACCACCTAAGGAATGCTTGGAAGTAAATATGGTTGGTCTCACTGCCCCAGCTCTTACACTCCGTGGCCCTATACCGTCACGTGTGACCGAAGAATCAAATGCTGTGTATGGGAAACCTGGGGGAGTGTGTGTCTGGATACCAGCTCGGCCCAGCTTATGTTGGGCAAGTTCTTTTTCCGCCCCATGTTACTGAAACCCGTACTTTCTATTCAGCAGAAGCACTGTTTCATTTTCAGCCATGCCTGGCAACCTAAAAACCAAATGCAGAGGTTCGGGTAACACCAGACTCCAAAACTGTGAGGCCTGTTAAGTTTTCTTTTCATTTCCTCAGTAATGTTAGAATTTTATATGGGACTTCAAGAAAAGGGAGGGAGAGAGAAATGAAAGGTGAAGTAGCTTCAGGGTTGCAGCCTGGTCCTTTGAAACGGTAAGTGAAACTTGGAGAGGTGACAGGTGAGAATGAGTTACACTTTAATTTTTAGCCTCGTGCGTCGCCAGCTTATAAGGGCCTGCGGGTTTAGCTGCATTAAGATACATGCCCAAACTCTGTTAACAGAGAAAGATGTTTGAAATAATAGGTTTTTCTGCTTCTCTTCAAGTCAGTTGGCCACTGGGGAATAAAATCAATCCTTCCAAGGTAACTAAATGTCTCAGGAAACTGCTTGTAAGAAATCCTCCCCCTCCAGTCCCTGCAAGTTGCGAATGACTATGAGGAATGCATGGCCATGGCTTTCTGGTCGAATTTGGCCAAGTGAAATCACAGATACTTACCATAGGAAAACAAACACGATTAGCCATGCACCAGCATAATAAGAATACTAGCAGTAATGACAGCGTCCTCAGACCTAGCACTTAGTATGTGCCGGGAACTGTGCCAAGCACTCCTATGAACTCATTTTATCCTCCCAGCAACTTATGACATGGTGTTGTATGATAAAATCTCCCACCTGCCTTTTGGGAGCTATAAGCATTTGATAATGATACAATTCTTCCTTTGTGTTAGTTCAGTTGCTAACTTCCTGGTTTCCAAGACAATATGCTTCATTCCGACAGCCTCTGGTATTTGATTTTCTCTATTTTTAAAGCACTGAATAGTTTGTTTGTTTCCTTGTAAGAAATTTGGACTGTTCACACATGCCAAAAATTAAATGATTTTAAAACCCCCATTCCTAGTATTACAGTAAGTCAGATGGACGTGACAGCTATATCATAATTTCTGCACCTGGAGGTTTGAAGCTTTGAGGTTAATAACTTACTTATTACCTTTTTACTTGGCTAACCTTACCTCTCACTTAATATTCATGGGTTGTTTTTTTTTTTTAACACGAGAGCCCCACGTTTTCAGCATCTTCTTTTGAAGTATAGAGCCATCTCTACCATCAATGGTAAATCTGGTGGGCCTTTCATATATGTATATATGTGTGTATGTGTATAGATACACACATATATATGTACACACACATACTGTGCTGTGATTCTGTCAGCGTTTATTTTTACATTTTTTGTTATTGAAAATTTCAAACAAAAGTAATAGAGATAACAGTACAGTGAACCCCCAGCTTCAATACTTAGCAACATACAGCCAGCCTCAAAAATAGTTTCATCACCCCAGTGGTTCTTAAGAACTATGAGCAGAATCCTTGATGTCTAGGGGTATTTTCAAGAAAATCTTGATGGCATCATTTAAAAACTCATAGTTTATCAACCGCTACTGGTCTTAAGTGGTTTTCATTTAACTTTTTATTCACATTTGCTAGCTTACTTCATCTTTTCAGGTAGATGTCTGAGAATACTATTTACCTGGAATAGATGCCAGCATTTAATTTCAATGAACTTTCTTATAAAAGACAACAATGTATCTCCCACAGTATGTACAAGATACAGCGCCGTCTTCTGTCTTCGTTGTGGGTAGCCAGTTGGTAGCTCCACAACAGGAGTCGAGGCGCCCATGGCTTTAGTATTCAAAGAAGTGAGAGTGTTCTGTAGCCCTGTTTTGTTCCCCTTATAAACCCAAGCTCCCAGATTAATTTCAGCTACTCTTTCAGCCAAAGGAAGAGGAAAAGCCTGGATTGGACTCCCTCACAAACAGGATGGGGGCATATACTTTTCAACCTCTACTCACCTCAGCAATCTTACCACCACTTTCAGATGACCTCTCAACCCCTTTCTCCGAGGACAAATCATTCCAGCTTTAAGGAGCACATCAGCTCCAGGATGGGGAGGAGGGAACAAGGCTAAGCCTCATCCAATCACCAACATTATTTCAAATGGACCAGTTGATCACAATTTTAATAGGATGACGGCAATATGGCACTTACGTTAGTTAAGAGATCTGAGAAGCAGAAGTGACTATTGTTTGGAATTCTGCCTGTTAGGAAAAGAACAAGGAGCATTTTTCACTCCCCATCTGTAAGTATAGAGCCTCACAGTAGCCAGAGCGAAGTGTCTAATGCTAACCCTTGGCCAACTATAATAATTCCTGTGTACTGTGATGCAAGCTGTGATTTTATTTGGCTTGAAGTTGTTATGGACTTTATTCTCCATCTTTCTTCATTAGAAGGTGACCTAGGTCTCCTCTGGTTCAAGCTAGCTCCTGGCACCAGGCAGCTCGCATAAATTCACCCTGTTAGTCGGCTTATTGATATTAAATAAGGAATGAGACCTTACTCGTCTCTCCCTGCCTGCCCCCCCCCTTGCCTTCCCAACGGCAAACCCTAAGTATCCCTTCCCTTTTTTCTGCTTCCTGGGCTCAGACATACCCTTTTTCCCAGGAGCCATCTTGCTCTTTTCCTCCCGGATCCACTTTCTCACAAGTCTTATGTCTTTTGAACAACTCATAGTTTTTGATCATTTGTTTGACTTCAGTCAATTGACCTTGTGACTTAGTTGTCTCATCTCTATGAAAGGAACAAAAGTAACTTCACTGAAGACAATATACAAGTGAATTGGTTCTTTTGTAGGGCCTTTGGTAACAGTGTATTTTTTCCTAAATACTAAAATTGATATACCGTGACCAAAACATCCTACTAAGAGCTTTGCATAACTTCATACTTACTGCACATTCCAATCCTTAAAATGTTTTAAAATTTCTTTAAAATTTTTAATTTAAAAATTAGAGCAAAGTATCTAGTCTCTTTAGCTAAGGTAAAAACTACAGTCATGAGCGTTCTATTCTTCAGTTATTAAAAATATGATAACTTATGTGACAATAAGAACATATGTAAGGGATATTTACTGATGCAAAATCTCATAGAGCAACAGACACCAAAGACTTGCCTTTGTCCTCTTTCTTAGAAAGCAGGCCTTTAGAATCAGATTTCTGTTCTTTGAGAACTTTATTCACATTGAAACAGCATAGGAATGTTACATTGTAGTGAATGTTAACTTTTCACTGGACGATAACTATGGAATTTTCATCTCCTTCTCTTCAGATGAATCCAAGGCAGTGGAGCCATATCTCTGAAAGTGCCAAAGACCTAGTCCGTCGCATGCTGATGCTGGATCCAGCCGAAAGGATCACTGTTTATGAAGCACTGAATCACCCCTGGCTTAAGGTACGGGAGCCCACAGGTGGCCATCTACACTGTGTGTGAACACTTCCAGCGACAGGAATGTATTGCTCTAGAGGGCGACTCTTCCCACCTCTTTTCTGAGCACTTTTTTTTTTTTAGTTTTGTTCATCTTGTTTGCTGTTCCTGGACAGCTTCTGTAAATATCTGAGTGGAGAATATACCATTCTAGTGACATGCAGCCATCAGAGGGAACAGGCAGATTAAGGCAGAACGTATCAGGGAGGAAGGCGTGTTTGTTCTCCGCCGACACATGTCCCAAAGCTGTGCAACAAGAACAAGGGAAGTGTTGCTGTGTTTATGACAGAAAGTTACAATCTTTACTTTGGGTGTGACTGTGTGGTTCATAACATTTTTATTTCAATAGATAACTAGATATGGATTTATTGTTTTAGAAAGAAGCTAGATTTTAAAAATTCTTTCTCTATCCCATCTTGTGAATGAGTATTAAGGAAAATTTAACTTGAGACTTGAATGAAATAGCACTATTTGATTAAGACATTCTAAAGTTCAGTAATTCCAGGAAATTCTCACTGTACAGGAGAAAACAAAGGCTCAGAGAGTCTGAGAATCTCACCCCAAGTCACAGAAGTTGTCAGTAGTGGAACCAGGATTTTAATTGAGTCTACTACAACGCTTTCCTTTGCATGTGAGATCCTCAGTCTTTTACTTACTCAAGGGCAGCATCCAGCAATATCCCCTTTCCTGCATCATCACTTTTCTGACTCTGTTGACTGTAATATGCTACACTGTATTTTTATTACGGGCACACACACACACACACACACACACACACACACACACACCTCCTGACCCTACAACCCCCTCTAGCTTCTGTTCCCCTAGACAGCAAAACAAGAACTAAGTTGACTGTACCCATCCTTGATCCTCTTTTTCTGTCTCCACTCAGGCCCTTGGAGATTCATCTAGTTTTAATGGTCTTAAGTGCTGTTCATACTCTGATGAGTCCTAAATTTATATCTTCAGACCAGGCCTCTCCCCGGAGTGGTTCTTTCTTAACCCAGTGTAGTCTTGCCCCCTAATACCTCTCTGATTTCACCCCCTACTACTCTCCTCTTACTCTGTCCCCCACATGTTGGCCTTGTTGTGGTTCCTCAGGCAGCAGGCACATTCTGGCCTCAATGCCTCTGTGTTTGTTATGCTCTTTTCCTAGAACGCTCTTCCCCAGGCATAGTCATGGCTTCTTCCTTTACCACCTTCAGATCTTTGCTTAGCTGTCAGCTTCTTAGTAAGAGCTTTCCTGTCTGCTCAGTTTAAAATTAGGGAGAAGGAATGCCCCCTGCCGCCAGTATTCCCAGTCCCCCTTCCCTGCCTTAGTTTTCTCCATAGCATCTGTCACCATAAGACATAGCTATATTTTACTTGTTTGTAGTCTGTTTACCACCTGTAAAATACAAGCTGCAGAAGAGTAGGAATTTGGGGTTGTCAGTTCACTTCCGTCCAGCACTCTAGAAAGTATCTGGCATATAGTAGGTGCTCAATAAATATTAGTTATTATTTAATTAAATGGACAAATAAATGTTCATTATATTACACCATGCTCTTTCCCTAGAAATCATGCAAAAACAATAAGATCTATTAAAATGTGGATTCATAATGCATCTTAGTGGCAATGACATGGATGATGATATTAGAGAACAGTTTTGAGATTCCAACAGATCCTGAGTCTCCCTTAAGAATTTTACTTATCAGGGCGCCTGGGTGGTACAGTAGGTTAAACATCTGACTCTTGGTTTCAGCTCAGGTCCTGGTCTCAGGGTGATGAGATCGAGCCCCACATCAGACTCCATGCTCAGTGTGGAGTCTGCTCAAGACTCTATTTCCCTCTCCCTCTGCCCCTCCCCCCCACTCTCTCTCTCAAATAAATAAGTAAATCTTTTAAAAAGAAGAATATTACTTATCAAATCTGCATTCAACCCTCCAATACACAGTTCTAGTTATTCTTGACTTGAAATACTCAGTTCTGGTTATTCCTGATTTCCCCCAGAAAAGGGTGGGTAAGCAGTTCTTAAGTACATTCTTAGTATTTTTTTCTCCCAGAAATGACCAGTGTAGGGGGGACTCCTATTTCTCCTTTGCCTATTTCTGTTTCTCCATAATGGGGATCTTTTGTTCATTAGTAGCTAGTTTTAAATGCCAAAAGACAATGAAAATGGCAGCCATATTAGTCATTTTTAAGATTCTTTAGAAAATTTGGCACTCATAATCATGCATATCTTGACTAATATTTATTTTTGGAAACCCTTCTCCCTGCAGTGATTGTAGTTCTCGTTCTAAATAATCTGAGCTTAATACGTAATAGATTTCTGGCACCAGAAAGACAACAGACAGAAAATGTCAGTAACTTAAATGGAAAAGTTCCAGAAGGCTGTTTGAGCTCAGAATCATGTGCCATGTCTGAACTATAATTTACCTCCACTGCTTAGGTGCCATCTGGAGATGGAAGAATTCCATGAGAATGTTATCTAGCTGATGCAAACAGGCTTCTTACAGTTAAATACTTGTCCATGTATACTTGTGAATCATTGCTATGGATGTAATTGGTGTTAATTTTGTAAAGACTAAATTTAAGCTATAGTTTATATATGAAAAACTCCTGCATAATTGCAAAGTGAAGAAATAAGATGATGAACGTCCTTGTAGCAAAGAGTGCCCAAAGTCATAATAACATGACTGGGTGTCAAAAAAAAAAAAGGTTTATTTCTTTGATAAAGCCACAAGAAAATGTCCTATTCAATCATTTCATATCGAAAAAGAATTTGAGTAAATAGACCAATATGTGAATGTCTTATGATTGTTAAATTATACTGTGTTTAACGCCTTTATCTAAATTAGTGGTGTTTGCTATGAATATTCATTCCAACAAAAATAAGACCAACCAAAATTGTACTTTCCTTATAGATGACTGAGCTCTTTTCACACCCTTTGTAGCCTTCATCTGTAGACCCTAAAGTACGCTGTAATAAAACATGAAAAAATCAGTCACACCAAAGAGACGAAGGCATAGTCAGGCTGCGAAACAGGTTTTCAGATGATGCTAATACAACATAAACACACAGACAAGCTCAAAGAAGTCACAGGGGAGAAGTATCACATGAGTACGGGAGTATGGGCTCAGGAGGACCAATGAGGTACAAGAGAGATCACTGTCATCTGGAGCTCCAGGGAAGCCCAGGGGAGCACGGGCCAAGCATCACCAAGTGTTCAGGGCATGTGGGGGTGGGGGCAGGAAGCAAACTACTATAGTACAAATGTTAGCTCTTTGAAGGATTGTACCGTAGTAGACTGGAAATTTTGGTCTGAGGGAAGAATACATGCGGTCCCGAATGCCAAATTAAGTACTTTGGATATTAGGGTATAGATGGGAAAAAGCTCCTGCAAGCCTTTGAGTGACAATACAGTGCGAGCAGCAAGCTTACGTAATTCCTTTGGACTCTGCATGCAGGTGGGTTGTCTGTTGGGGGTACGAGCAGTAGAGGCAAAGAGAGCAGGTAGGAGCTATGGCTGTCCAGGCAGGAGGTGACAGGGGCCTGCACCCAGGGAGGGGAGTAAAGGTGGAAGTGGGAAAGAAATACTCAGACTGAGAGAGTTTAAGGAAGGAGAACTGACGAGGCTCAGTGAGTGGGCTCAGTGAGTGATTCAAGGTATTTGGAATTAGGAAGCCCCAAGGAGAGTCAAACATGTCGAGTAGAAGTGATTTCTTGTAAACATTTTATTTTGAAATAATTTTAGACTCACATAGAAGTGGCAGAAACGGGCACCTGGCTGGCTCACTCGGTAGAGCATGCAACACTTGATCTCGGGGTTGTGGGTTCGAGCCCCATGTTGGGTGTAGAGGTTGCTTACAAATAAAATCTTACAAAAATAAAAAATAAAATCTTCAAAAATTTTAGAAAAAGAAATGGCAAAAACAGTACAAAATTCCCATGTACATTTCGCCATTTTTCCCCCCAGGGATGAATACTTAACTGCAGGCCTTATTCGATTTTCACCAGCTTATGTGTGTGTGTCTGTGTCTGTGTGTGTGTGTGTGTGTGTGTGTGTGTTTCTAGGAGATTTTATCACGTGTATGGAAGTATATAAGCACAACCATAATCAGGATATAGAAGTGCTCTCTCACCCCTCGTACTACTCCTTAATAATCACATCCTCCCCTAACCCCTGAACCCCTGATCTGTTCTCCATCACTATAATTCTTGTCCTTTTGAGAGTATTATGTAAATGGGATCATATGGTATGTAACTGTTTAGGAGACACATCTCCGGGGTGTTTCTCTTTTCCTCTCACACAACTACCACACTCAACAGCACTTCTGACACCAGGTGTGTCTGGGTTTTTCCCCCACACCAAGCAATTCTCTGACACCAGCTGGGTGTCCTACATTTTAATTCAATTGTGACACTAACTGAAATTAATGCAGACCCCACAGGTTAAGGGCTTGGTCCCACGAGACTGTCCCCCACTTCAGATGCCAATTGCAAGTAGTGGGTCCCCAGGTTACCCATGATTTCTATCTGACTTGGCTACAAATTAGAAGTTCCCATAACCCACCCCACCCCAAACTTGGATTTGATCATTTGCTAGAATAGCTCACAGAACTGAGGGACACTTATGTGTACCAGTTTATTGTATGATAAAAAAAAATACGGTAAAGGATACAGATGAAGAGATACATAGAGCAAGGTCTAGAAGGGTTCCAAGTGCAGAAGTTGCTGTTCCCATGGAAGGTGGGGTACACCACGCTCTCGGCATGTACATGTCTTCATCAAACCAGAAGCTCTCCAAACCCCATACTTTGGGAAATTTTACAGAGGCTTCATCACATAGGCATGTATTGATCATTAACTCTATTTCCAGGCCCTCTCCCCTCTCTAGAAATTGGGGGGGGGGTGCTGAACATTCTAGCCTTATAATCATGACTTGGCCTTTCTGGTGACCAGCCCCTATCCAGGAGCCCACCAAGAATCACCTCAATAAAACAAAGACACTGCTGTCACCCAGGAAATACCAAGTGATTTAGGAACTCTGTCAGGAACTAGAGTCAAAAACCAAATATTGGGGCACCTGGGTGGCTCAGTCGTTAAGTGTCTGCCTTCGGCTCAGGACATGATCCCAGGGTCCTGGGATCAAGCCCCACGTCGGGCTCCCTGCTCTGCTGGGAGCCTGCTTCTTCCTCTCCCACTCCCCTGCTTGTGTTTGCTCTCTTGCTGGCTGTCCCTCTCTCTGTCAAATAAATAAATAAAATCTTTAAAAAAAAAACACAAATATTAGAAGATGCTCCTAGCGCTCTTATCTCTTAGGATATTACAAGGGTTTTAGGAGCTCTGCATCAGGACCTTGGATCAAAGACTAAATGTTAGGGGCGCCTGGGTAGTGCAGTGGTTAAGCATCTGCCTTCGGCTCAGGGCGTGATCCCAGTGTTCTGGGTTCGAGCCCCACATCAGGCTCCTCCACTAAGAGCCTGCTTCTTCCTCTCCCACTCCCCCTGCTTGTGTTCCCTCTCTCGCTGGCTGTCTCTATCTCTGTCAAATAAATAAATAAAATCTTAAAAAAAAAAAAGACTAAATGTTAGAACAAAAGATTCTCCTAGCATCCCTATTAAAGGTGTTTTAGGGCTCAGTTTCAGGAACCGGGGTCAGAGACCGATACACATATTTGTTATTACTTGACAGATTAGGTTTTTTTACTCAGCATAATGCCCTTGGGATCCATCCAAGTTGTGTAGATCAGTAGTTCATTCCTTTTTATTACTGAATAGTACTCCCCTGTATGGATGTACAGCACTTCGTTTATCCATCTACCTTTTGAAGGGCACTTGAGTTGTTTCCAGTTTTGGGCTAATACAAACAAGGCTGCTATGAACATCTATATACAGATTTTCATTTCTCCAAAGTAAAAACCCGTGAGTGGGATTGCTGACTCCTATGGTAAGTATATATTCTACTTCATAAAAACTGCCCACTCATTTTCCAGAGTGGCTGTATGATTTTTCTTTCCCACCAGCAGGGTATGAGAGAACCAGTCACTCTGTGTCCTTGTCAGCACTTGCTAATGTCAGCATTTTTTTAACCATTCATAATTGCTTTTAGGAGCATTTTTATAGTACCTGCTTAAAAATCCCAGTTGGGTGATTCTAACATCTGTGCCTTCTCTGTGTTGGTATCTGTTGGTTGTCTTTTCTCATTCAGTTTGAGATTTTCCAGGTTCTTGGCATGAAGAGTAATTTTAGATAGTATGCTGGACATTTTTAGTATCGGTATATTACGGGACTGTGACTCTCATTTAAATCTTCTATTTTAGCAAGGAGCTAACCTGATTAAATTCAGAACATGCATCCTGGCCCACTTTTAGGGCTGTAGCTCTAATGCCAGTTTCATTTCCAAAGCCTTTGCGGTACTCTTCCATTCTGCCCCACTTGTATGCTGTTCAGAGGCTCATCTGAAACCTGGGAGGTATTCCATACCGTAGCGTCGTCTTAAAGCTCTTGCTGTGTTGATCCGGGTTGGTTTTATACATGGGTTTATTGGGAATGTGCCAAGGACTTCACACACAGATTGAGACCCCCTTGCCCAGCTTTCTTCTCCTTGTCATCCTGCTCCTGCTCTCTAGGAAGTAGAGCGCCACCTCCTTGCTGTTGTTTGCATCAGGCAGGACTGAGAGGTTTGGAAAGGGGTCTGAGGGGGAGGAAGTCGGCTTCTTTCATGGTGTTCCCCTGGAGCAGGGTGGATGCAGTCAAAAGGGTACTGTCCTGCAGAGCCAACCTCTTCTCCGTCCTTGGCTAAAGAGAGTAGGCTTTTCTTGAGGCTCGTTTTTCTGTGTTCCTTGTCCTTGGAGTTTCCAGGTTGCAGGCTGCTCTCATGCCCAAGTGAGGATACGTTAAAGGGCAAAAAAAAAAAAAAATCCCAGTGATATCACCAAAGGATCACCCCTCAAGTTCTGGGATTCCCTCCCTAGCCTGCCTCTCCTCCAGCCTTCTGTCAGTGATTCAAAAGGGCAAGCAAGTCATTTCTTTGTTATCAAGAACTCTAAAAAATTAAGCTTTGGAAAAAGAAATGTTTATTGAAAAGGGAATGCTTTAAAACTCCGCACCAGGGGTGCCTGGGTGGCTCAGTCAGTTTAGTGTCTGACTTTTGATTTTGGCTCAGGTCATGATCTCAAGGTCATGAGATCAAGCCCTCATCTGGCTCTGCGCTCAGCAGGGAGTCTGCTTGAGATTCTCTCCTCTCTCCCTCTCCCCCTGCTCATGCACGTGCGTGTGTGTGGGCTCTCTCTCTCTATCTCTCTCTCTCAAGTAAATAAATAAATCTTTTTGTTGTTGTTGTTTAAAATCTGTGCCAATGCCCATGTCTTGCTCTGGAGTCCAGGCATGCCATGTGTCTTTCAAACCACTTTCCCTAGGCCCAGTCTTTCTCTCACATTTGGCATTAGCTAGAAGACCTATCTCTTGTACTATCTGAGAGACTACAAAGGGTATGAAGACCCTTTTTTTAATAGCAGTGGAAATTTTTAATGTTACATATACCTAAAATGTTAAGCAATCTCAGTTTAAGCAAAATGCAGTCAGATTTTAGCCTCAATTCAGCAGTAGTAAGAGAGACTCCCTACCAGCATTGTCCAATAAGAACTTTCTGTCGTGAGGGCAGTATTTTATATCTGAACTATCCAATGTGGTAGCCACTAGCCATATATTGGCTCTTTATGCTTGAAATGTGTCTAATGCAACTGAAGAACTGAATTTTTAATTATATTTAATTTTTTAATATTTATTTATTTATTTGAGAGAGACGGTGCATGTGCAGGTGAGGGGAGGGGCAGAGGGAGAGAATCTCAAGCAGACTCCCCACTGAGCATGGAGCCCATCACAGGGCTTGATCTCACAACCATGAGATCACAACCTAAGCCAAAACCAAGAGTTGGACACTTAACCAACTGAGCCACCCAGGCGCCCCATAATTATATTTAATTTTAATGAATTTAATTAGAAATGGGTCACAGGTTATGTCCCCTGTAATTTTAACTACATTTTATTTTTATTTTTTTCTTATGTGATAGGAACATATTATCATCTAGAAAACAACCAAACTTATTTAGTAAGCTGTTCGTTGATACATGCATACAGACACACTCACAGCACTCCTGAATTACTTTACATCAGAAGTTTGTACAGGTTGACTAACAAAAATGATTATTAAAGCCAGTCGTGTACCTCTACAGCATCTCATTTAATCTTCACAAAAATCCTGTAAGATTAGTTTTCAAAAAGAAACAGCTGAGAGAATGTAAGGTCATACAGCCAGTACCTAAATGACCCAGATTTTGAACAAAAGTCTTTCTGACTCCAAACCCACTGTCTTTCTGCCGTATTATACCACTCCTTTTCGTTCGGGTTCTTTCTCTTCTGTGTTAAAGACCTTCCTGGGTTTGCTTTTTTCCCCCTCTATTCTATCAAAATGCAAAAACAAGTTTTACTCAAAAAGTGAAACAAAGCCCATTTTCATGTTTGTTTTTCAGTATATGTTTTTCAGTATATGTTGGTTGAATATCACCAGGCATAACACAACTTAAAATTTTTTTTACAATTTTTTATAAATTGAAGTTTAGTTGACATATGTTATATTAGTTTCAGGTGTACATTATAGCAATTCAACAGTTCCATACATCATGCAGTGCTTGCTACAATAAGCGTGGTTACCATCTGTCACCATACAAAGGAATTATAACATTATTGACTGTACTCCCTATGCTGTACTTTTCATCCCCATGACTTATTTATTTTATAACTGGAAGTTTGTACTTCTTAATCCCCTTCACCTGTTTTTGCCTATCCCCCGCTACCACCCTCCCCTCCGGCAGCCACCAGTTTGTTCTCTGTATTTATGAATCTGTTTCTGGTTGTGTTTGTTCATTTGTTTTGTCTTTTTTTTTTTTAAGTAGGCTCCATGCCCAACATGGGGTTGAACTCAACGACCCCGAGGTTGAGAGTCACATGTTCTACCAACTAAGCCAGCCAGGCGCCCCTGTTTTGTCTTTTAGATTCCACATATAAGCGAAATCATATGGTATTTACCTTTCTCTGTCTAAATTAATTTAGCATAACACCCTGTAGGTCCATCTGTGTTGTTGTGAATGGCACGATTTCATTCTTTTTTTATGGCTGAGTAATATTCCATTGTATGTTATGTACGTACGTGTGTGTGTGTGTACCACATCTTCCACGAACAGTAACAGCAATCCATTTAAAGATTCCATTGCTTGGTATGGAATGGTAATTTTATGTTTCTCTCTGCTAGTTAATTATTTGATAAATTCTTATGTCTTCTGTATTGGTGAACCTATTCTGGCTTAGCACAGGAAAAGGAGATTAAGTCCCTAAAGATAATAAAATCATTTCCAAGATGTTTAGCATAAAGAATCTGGCAGATATGCAAATTGTAGTCATTTTGACATCAAGCATTGTATGTGTACTTAAGAAAAATATAATTTTGCTCTCCAATAGAACTCATTACATTTAGTCATTAATTTAGAAAATAAATTTTAAAGTGTTTGTATTCATTCCTTAGGAATTTCAGTGATAATGTGAAATTTTGACAGGACTGACTATAAAATTCTACATTGAAATTCAAAAATAAATTTTGTAAGTACATGATACCAAAACATTGATTTTAAAAGTGCCTCACGTGCAAACATGAATTTTAGTTATAAAATAATGTGATCTTGAACTTAATTTACAAATGTTATCTAGTATCCAGATTAAGAAAATTAAGAGGCCCACTTTATACTAATTAATCTTCATTGAGTATAATGCATTTCCTTTTTCCCAGCTGCATAATAGGATATAATGATATGTTCTTCCTACCTTGTTGTGAAGAATAAGTAACATAAACATATAAAGGACTAGAACAATGCCTGGCACATAATAAGCCCCTCAATACATGCTAACTATAATGATGGTAGTTATGTCCATTTGAGCCATGACTTTTGAGATAATTAATGTGTAGCATTATCTCTACTATCTTATATAGTTGTTTTAAAGAACAAATGAGGGGCGCCTGGGTGGCTCAGTCGCAAAATGTCCGACTTGATTTCAGCTCAGGTCATGATCTCAGGGTCTTGAGATCAAATCAAGCCCCGAGTCAGGGTCTGCACTCAGTAGAGGCTACTGGAGATTCTCTCTCTCCTTCCGCTCCTCCCCCTGCTCTTGCATGCTCTCTAAAGTAAATAAATCTTTTTAAAAAAAAAAGAATAAATGGGATAATGCCTGTGAAAGTCCCAAATTCAGTGGCTGGGACAGAGTTAAATACTAACTTAATACCTTCTAAATGTTTACGATCCTCCAAAAATTCATTTCCAGCCCAGATTTCTCTCCTGTACTCCAGGCTTGTATGTCCAAGTACCTACTTGAACCTCCACTTGAACTTTAATTTCAAGCATAACGTATCCAAATCTACAATCCTGATCTCTTCCCATTTCCGTTGGTGTCGGACTTCTAGTTGCTCACACTGAAAAACTTGGTGTGGTCTTTGACTCCTCTCTTTCTCTCACACCCAACATCTAGTCTCTCAGAAACTTCTGTTCTCTCCACCTCCAAAATATATTCAGAATTGAGAACCTCTTTCTTGGAACAACACTGTAAGAGAATGAAAAGATAAGCTATGAACTGGGAGTAAATATTTGCAAATTATATATCTGAGAAAGGATTTACATACTTAGATTATATAAAGAATCCCTTCTTTTGAACTGTAGTTGATATACACTATTATCACTTTCACATGTACAACATAGTGATTCAACGTTTATATACATTATGAGGTGACCACCATGATAAAACCTAGCTACCATCTGTCACCATACAGAGTTGTTACAGTATTATTAACTATATTCCCTTTGCTGTACATTACATCCCTGCGTCTTATTTATTTTATAACTGGGAGTGTGTACCTTTTAATCCCCTTCCCGTATTTGGGAAGAATTGTTAAAACTCAATAATAAGAAAACACACAACCCAGTTCAAAACAGGAAAATATTTGGAACAGACACTTTTTCAACAAGGAAGATATGTGGATGGCAAATAAGCACATTCAAAGTTGCTCGACATCATTAGTCATCAGGGAAATACAAAGTAATGCCACAGTGAGATCTCCATATGCACATGTATCAGAATGACTAAAATCAGAAAGACTAACCATACCAAGTATTGGCAAGAGTATAGAACAACCGGAAGTGATACATGGCTATGGAAATGTAAAATGGTACAACCACTTTGGAAAACAGGTTGGCAGTTTCTTAAAAGTTAAACATATCCTGTAATACAACCCAGCCATTCTACTCCTAAGTATTTGCCTAAGAGAAATGAAATATCTGTCCATACAAAGACTTATACATTAATGTTCATAGCAGCTTTCTACATAATAGCCAAAATTTGGAAACAACCCATGGTCAATAAACAGATGAATGGATAAACAAATTATGGCATATCCTTACAGTGGAATGCCACTTAGCAACAAAAAGGACCGAACTACTGATACTTGCAACTTCATGGATGAAATTCAGAACCTTTATGCTGAGTGAAACAAGTTGGAAAATGTGTATGTACTGTCGTTCCATTTATATAAAATTCTAGAAAATGCAAACCAATCTACAGTGACAGAAACAGTGGCTGCCTGGGGACTGGGAGGAAGAGGACAAAGGGACCTGGGGAAACTTCTGAGAGTGATGGGTATATTCATCATCTTGATCACATTGATGCTTTTATGCTTACATACATCAAAACTGATCAAATTATACATTGTAAACATGGGGTTTGCTATATGCTAATTACACCTCAGTAAAACTTTCTGCAGAAAACAAAATATATTCAGAATCTATCTCCTTTTCACCTTTTTTATTTTTCCATCTGATTTCATCTATCATCATCTCTCCCCCACCCAGATTACTGCAGTAGCCTTCTAACTGGTCTCCCTGCCCCCCCCCATTTTTCTTAGACCCTTGCTCCCTTCTAATCTGTTCTCAACACAACAACCAAGTGTTCCTTTAAAGTTCTCAGATCATGTCACTTCAGCTCAAAACCCTCCAGTGGCTCCCTCTCCCACTCAGAATAAAAGGCTTTTTTATTCTGACAAGACCCCAGCCTTGTCACCTCTCTGATCTGATCTATTTACTCCACACACGGGTCTCCTTGCTAGTTCTTGGAAATTCCAGGCGCACTCCCTCCTTTGGGCCTTCAGATTGGTGGTTCTCCCTGCCTAGACCACTTCCTCACTACTTTTGGGTGTCTTCACAGTAATCGAGCCTAATTTGACCATCCTGTTTTAAACTTCAGTGTGCCCAACCCCTTCTACTCTGCTTTACTTTTTGCTTTATTATTCCATAGCACTTTTATCATACTCCATAATTTACCTTTTTGTATTTCCTTCTCCTATTCGAATATGAGCTACACAAGGACCTGAATCTTTGTTGGTTTTGTTTATTCATGTATCCCAAGTGCATAGAACAATGCCTGGCACATAGTAGGCTCTCAAGAAATATTTCTGAAATGAATACTTACCCAAATCTTTGATACATTAACAAATTAGAGTAGAACCAAAGGAGGTGTTAAGAAGAATGACAGGAGGTTTAAAATATACATGAGGAATCATTGAAGCAACTGTAAACACAGAGAATAGATTTAGTGGAAACATGACCCCCCCCCTTAGCTACCAAAGGGTTATTATATGGAAGAGGTAGTATGTTTGCTTTGTGATGTCGCAGAGGACAGAGCTAGCCCAAACAAGCCAGGTATGGACCCAGGCTAAGTAAGAACATTTTTACTTTCTTAAAATTGTAATAAGCTGCCATAAAATAATGATCACCTACTGGGCAAGGTCAAACAGAATAATCCTCCATCAGGGATTGAAGAGGATCCCACGTGGGGAAATAGTTGAATTAGATGGCCTTGAAAAGTTTGTCTTCATTCGAAGATACTGCGATTTTTTTTTAAATCCATTTATTCCAAATAACTCCAAATGCTCAATCATTTGTGGAATTAATTTTTTACATGCTTGCTTTACCTGACAATATCATGTCAAAGGTAACTTCATTCTTTCATAATTATGGTTAGTTATCTTAACCATATAGCCATACCTGAAAATTATATGGCCCATTATTTTAGCCTTTTATTATTGCTGAAAAGTACTATCACTTTTGACCTTCATAGCCTTCATTTGAGAATGTTTACCAGTATCATGGAATAAGATCTCCAGTATTCTAGAATTCAATCTAAGTTTCATATTTAAGGAATTTGGTCTTTGTTTGTTTTCAATTAAGTTTTTCACTTTTTTAAATAGCTACATATGTTCATTATCTTTCTTCTTTTATAGGAGCGGGATCGTTATGCCTACAAGATTCATCTTCCAGAAACAGTAGAGCAACTGAGGAAATTCAATGCAAGGAGGAAACTAAAGGTAATTAAAGAAATCAGCAAAAAGCTTTCTTACAGCTAAATTCCCACTTCCAAAACTTATTCCAATAAGATTTTGGTTTTTAAATCATTTAAGGTAATATCTAAGTGTGAATCTAAACAAAAGGTTATAATAAATGGAAGATTAGTTACATTTTAGATTTGTATTATCCTGAAAATTCATAGCAGAAGTATAATTACTTTTTTAATTTTTTTCAAGTTTTTATTTATTTGAGAGATAGATAGTGAGAGAGTACAAGCGGGGTGGGGGAAGGTGGCAGGGAGAGGAAGAAGCAGGCTCCTGCTGAGCAAGGAGCCTGATGTGGGACTTGATCCCAGGACCCTGGGATTATGTCCAGAGCCAAAGGCAGATGCCTAACCAGCTGAGCCACCCAGGTACCCTGGAGATATAATTACTTTTAAAATAGTAGTTCACTATTATCCGTTATTATCGAATATGAACAAAGGGCACATTTTCTCAAATATTTTGACAAAACGTGAGTTCAGCTCAATGGAAACAATATTGGATTAGAATTAGACAACCATTACAAAGCAGTAAAAATCCCCACTACCTTTGTCTACTAGAAAATATTTTCAAATTACTTTTCTCACCTTTTCTTTATTCTTCCTAAGTACCTTTCTCCTTTTACCACTCTCTATCCTCTACCTCACCAAAAAAAATATGATAATTATCCCATATGGGGAACCCATTTGATTCTAAAAAGGTTTTGAAAAAAGACCAAACAAAAATAATGGAGTCTTTTAGCACTATTCAAAAAATTTATTTAGTTATTTATTTATTAGAAAGAGAGCGCAGGGGGAGGGGCAAAGGAAGAGGGACTCATGAGCAGACTTCATGCTAAGCTCAGAGCCCAACACAGGGCTCAGTCCCACAACCCCGAGATCATGACCTGAGCCAAAACCATGGGTTGGACGCTTAACCAACTGAGCCACCCAAGCACCCCAGCACTATACAAAAATTTTATGTGACAGCATTCTCCCCACCTCCCCCACTCTTCCCAACAGAGAAAACGGTTATATTGTAGTCTTAAAATTAACTTATATTTGACTTATTTTTTACTACTATAAAAAATAATTTTTAGCTCTCTCCTCTAAGTAGTTGATTGGTTAGTAGTCCTCCTTAGCCATGTGATTCCTGCCAACCATAAAACTTTGTATTTTCAGATATGTCATAAATTGCAATAACATTCACTATTCAACCACTGAAACATATGGATGATTGATTACAACTCTAGATTTAGAAGAACATTTATATGAATTTGGAGGAAACTAGGCCACGATATTATGCTATAGAGCTGAACTGTCCATCGTAGCTGGTAGCCACATGTAACTATTTAAATTTAAATCAATGAAAATTAAATAAAACTAAAAGATCGGTTCCCCGGTCACACTGGCACATTTCAAGTGCTCAGTAACCAAATGTGGCTACCGAATCAGACTACACAGATACAGGACATTTCTATCATTGTAAAAAGTCCTATTGGACTGTGCTATTTTACAGCAAGGGAAATTGCAACATGTCATTGCTGGTGATGATGATTCGCAGTTAAGCCTCTGCCCTGATTGTTTTTGCAGTCAGGGATTCAAACTGCCTCTTCTCTATTTGCTTTAAATGTCCTTGGCAAAAATAATTAATGACATGCCATTATCAAGATGACACCCAGAGAAGTTTCTCCGTCTTTGATATACACCTGAACCAATGTAGCCTGCAAGAGAGAAAAAAAAATCTTACTATCCAAAGTGTGAAATTTGGTCAGTTGTTTTTGAAGTTCATTTCCTCCCCAAAGGAACCATTAATTATCCTTTTTTTTTTTCCTCAACTCTTCCCTAGTCTTTTTAACTCTAACACTGCTTTGGCCTTTGTGACGTTGCCTTGTCTGGGGCTGAACCTTTTATTGCCCAAGCATAGGACTTTTACAATAGGGCTCAGGTTTGCCCTATCACAAGAAACCCATCCTATAGTTCTCCCAGTGCCACAAAATCAGACTCGGGCCTAAAATAGCCAGAGTGGTGACTAAGATTCACTTGGACAGGGCAAAGCTGTTCCAGCAGAGAGGGGTCATATGAACTTACCACATCCCTTTGCAGAGCTATTTAAAGTTTCAAGACCCACCAAACAACCTAGAATTAGAAACATCAGCAGGGTTGTCATTGAGACTTTTTCAGCTTCTGGTAAGGCTTTATTCCTTTGTGTGATTCAGCCATCCTGGCTAAAGCACGTTATGCCTACTTTCTTCAAGGAACTCATTATCCTCATTCTACCTCTTCTGTGAGCTTCTAGAACAGAAATTGCAACTTTGCTAGCTTTCAGAGCCCACCACACAACTTTTTTTCAAGTGAATAGCTAGGTACCTGTCCTACCCAGAGACTGTTTTTAAGCTCCTCAAATATTGGGCAACAACCTAAGTTTTATGACTCCCTTTGAAATGATTAAAAGCAGTAGAAAATTGCTTTTGTTACTTAGAGGGAGGAAATTTTTATTGTCTGTGGCAAGAAGAAACAGAAGGAGTACAGACAGCATTATGGGAAAGCGTGGGCTCTGGAGCTACATTGCCTTGGGGGACTTGCGGCTCTGACACTTACTAGATGTGTAACCCTGAGCAAGTCATTTAAATTCACTGTGCCTGGGTGGTTCGGTCAGTTGAGCATCTAACTCTTGATTTTAGGTCAGGTCATGATCTTGGAGTTGTCAGATAGAGCCCCACCTTGGGCTCCGCACTCAGCACAAGTGTCCTTGTCCTTCTTCCTCTGCTCCTCCCCCTTGCTCCTGCACATGTGCGCTCTCTCCCTCTCTCTCTCTCTCTCAAATGAATAAAATCTTTTAAATAAATAAATTCTCTGTGCCTCAGTTTCCTTATCTGCAAGATGGGGATAATGATAATAGCTAACTTATAGGGCTGTAAGAATTGAATGAATTAATGTATTATAGCAGTTAGAACAGTACGTGGCAGTCGTAAGTGTTCCATACATATTATTTGTTATTAACCTTATCGTTGTTACTGTTTCATTATGATTCTTTTTTTTTAAAGATTATTTATTTGAGAGAGAGTACATGCAGGGGGAGGAGCAGGGGGAGGAGGAGAGAATCTCAGAGAATCTCAAGCAGACTCCACACCCAGTGCAGAACCCAAGTTGGGGTTAGATCTCAAGACCCTAAGATCATGACCTGAGCAGAAATCAAGAGTCCATCACTTAACCGACTGAGCCACCCAGTCGCCCCTGTTTTATTATGATTCTAATGTTAATTTGACTTGGTATTCTATTTATGAATAACTGTAATTCTGAAATGGACACTTTATACCATTTTAGCTTTTTTCTAGTCATTGACATTAACCTTTTGAAGTTTTTAAAAGCTTTATAAAATGTGTAGACAGGGCACCTGGCTGGCTCAGTCAGTGGAGCATGCGACTCCTGATCTTGGTCAGGGTTGTGAGTTTAAGCTCCACATTGGGGATAGAGTTTACGATCAATCAGTAAGTCCATACATACATACATACATACACACATACAAACAATGTATAGAACACCAAAACCTCACTGGATAATTTCTGTTTATGTATTTCTTCCAAAGTAATTATGCTTAGACTATTCCAATCACTTTGATTATTATTTTCCCTCACAGTATGTAGAGAGAATCTTATACTTGTAGTATATTGTAATATTTACTTCCCTTCCATTACCCGCCTCAAGTGTCATTTCCATTATGAGATATACGTTCTTTAAAGCAGTGGCTCTCCAAGTGTGGTCCCCAGACCAGCAGCATCGGTACCACCTTGGAACCTATTAAAAAATACAAATTCTCAGGCTCTAGTACGATCAGGAAAGAAAACGAAATAAAAGATAACCAGATTGGAAAGAAAGTAAAACTGTCATTGTTTACAGATGACATGATCCTGTACATGGAAAATCATAAGAAATCCACAAAAAACTAGTAAAAATAACAAACAGGAGTACCTGGGTGCCTTAGTCAGTTAAGTGTCCAACTCTTGGTTTTGGCTCAGGTCATGATATTGGGGTCCTGGGATCAAGCCCCACATCAGGCTCTGTGCTCAGCGTGGTCTGCTGGAGAATAGTTCCCTCTCCCTCTCTTCCTACCCCTGCTTGTGCGCTCTCTCTCTCTCTCTAAAATAAACAAAATCTTTAAAAAGAAAAAAGAAAGGAATAACAAAGAAGCCCAGCAAGGTCACAGGACACAAGATCAGTATACAAAATTGAATTGTATTTCTATATATGAGCAATGAATAATCTTAAAATTAAGAAACAATTCCATTCACGGTAACATCAAAAAGAATTAAATGCTTAAGTATAAATTTGAAAAAAGAGGTGCCAGACCTGTAAACTTACGTTGCTGAGAGAAATTAAAGAAAAGCTAAATAAATGGAGAGACATTTAATGTCCATGGATTGGAAGATTCAGTATTAAGATGACAGTGTTTCTCAAGTTCATCTATAGATTCAACACAGTTTCCTGCACAGAAATTGACAGATTGATCCTAAAAATTCATATGGAGATGCAAAGGACCTAGAATAGCCAAAATAATCTTGAAAAAAGGACCAAGTTGGAGGATTCATACTTTGCACTAACTTAACTATAAAGCTACAGTTATCAGGACTCTGGTACCGGTATGGGACAGGGGTAGACATGTAGATCAGTGGACAGAATTGAGAGTTCAGGAATAAACCCTTATATTTATGGTCAGTTGATTTCAATAAAAGTGCCAAGGCAATTCAGTGGGGGAATGGGTAGTCTTCTCAACAAATGGTGCCGGGACAATTGGATATTCCGTGTGCAAAAAGAGACAAAAAAGGCCACATATTAGATGTTCCATTTATTTGCAGTATCTGGAATAGGTATTGATATCTGTAAATCCATAGAGACTGAAAGTAAACTGGTGATTGCCAGGTGCTGGGTAGTGACTACTTAATGGGTATGGGGATTTGGGGGTGGGGAGGGCGATGATGTTTTGGAACTAGACAGAAATGGTGGCTGCACAACATTGTGAATGTACTGAACGCCACTGAATTGTACACTTTAAAATGGTTAATTTTATGTAAATTTCACATAGCCCACTTTTTTTTTGACCAGATGACAAAATACTCTTCTTACACACTGGTTGCCTCTTCGGTGCCCTTAAGGGATATGACACATTCCCATAGTAACAGTGACTCACTGCACCACTCAGCTCACCCAAGGGACCACCCCTCCCTCAGCCGCAGTTATGCTAGAGGTTGGAGGGGCATCTGTTTATTGAAAAAGCCTCATGGTTGATTGTGATATGTCCACCTTATTGAGAGTCATTACTCTTAAGCACAAACTGTAATGGTTCTACAAAATTCCATCATATTGTATTTATCATAACTTGATCAACCAGCTACTGGACACAGAGATCTCTTCCAGTTTTCCACAGCCATGAATACTGTTGTATTGTCTTTTCATTAATAAACCTTCGTATACCTACGATTATATTTTTAGGATAAGTTTTGTGCTAGTGGAATGTTGGCATCAAAGTATATATGTGTATTGAAGCCTTTTGATCTCTATATATAAGTTGCCCTCCAAAAGGCTTATACCTGTTTGAATAAATTTTTATGTATTTTTGGTGGTGAGTTTTACTTTTGAGGTTGAAACTTTTTCTCATTCTAAAAGTCTTGTGGAACTTTTTTATGCCAGAATATAAAACATTACTCATTTTACTTAGATGAAATTTCAAGATTATGGCTCGTTATTCATTACAATAATACCGATACTCAACAATCGGAAAGTGTTTCTTTCCATATTTGTACATTCATTTTAACATTTAACCTCTCAACAGGCTACAGGAGATGATAAATCCCTAATGGGAAAATTATTTGAACAATTAGCATTAACATCATTTTCAGACCATCTTTCACATGTAGATTTTTAAAAAGTTAATGGAACCCTGCATGTGATTTGAATTATCACACATTTCTGTTTGTTCTCCTCTCTTTCGTTATTTTGTTTTACATCTTTGAGTGACAGAAAATTTGTGTTTCTCATTTTGATTACCAGACATTTCAGATGTTGGGTTTTTTGCCTCTTTTTGTTTTACACTAAGCTCTGGAATTTTAATACTTTACTTAAAAAAAAATCCTCTACAAACAATACTTCCTTTAATAAACTCCATTAGGCCTCAGTACAAGACTAGATATGAGAATCATATTTTCTCAAATCGAATATTAGGATGCATGAGACAGACTATGATCTAGGACCGTCTAGAAAATCTATGCTCTAGGGGTGTCTCTTAAGGGAGACACACCTGTACTGTAACCCTGGGTGCCGTCTACTTGGATTTACTGAGCAAGGAGTCAGGTTTGGGGGGGGGGCACTAGGGGAATGTCTGTCAGCATCTGAGCTTGTCTAGGGAAGAGGCTCAAAAAAGAATCTGTTGTAGAAATCATCTCCTTTGCTTCATGAGTTATTTCTACCTCTAGAAAGCAAATTTTCCTACAGTGAAGCATGTCAAAGAAATTCTGTCTAAAAAAAAAAAAAAAGCAGCAATAGGGGCACCTTGGGTGGCTCAGTCGGTTAAGCATCCAACTCTTGATTTCGGCTTGGGTTGTGATCTCAGGGTTGTGAGATCAGGCTCCACTCTGGGCATGGAACCTGCTTAAGATTCTGTCTCTCCCTCTGCCCCTTCCTTCCCCAGCCCTCCCCCTCACTCGTGTGTGCACACTCTCTCTCTCTCAAAAAAAAAAATATATATATATATATATATAAGCAATATTCTGTATTTGGGTAAATTTATTGCATTCAGCTGAGGAGGTGGTGAGTTGAATCTATGCGATTCAGTTTAAGGGACAAAACCATTTATTCCTTACACTATAAATAGAGAAAGTGAGGGAGATTTCTGGTAACTTTCTATAATTTTCCTTTATTGATTTTGCAAATTGCAAAGGTATATAGCCTATATGCTTCTGTGGATTACCGGTCGGTCCCTCAAATTCCTGAACTTTGCAGACCTAGAAAAAGTTTGTTTGGGAATGCCATTTTCCAATACTTGACCGAAATGTACCATACATGCAATAGCCACTAGCCCTCTGTGGAGATTTTAATTTTAATTAATATCAAAGAAAACTTTACGTTTGATTTCTCAGTTGCACTAGCCACATATCAAGTGTTCAGTACCACATGTGGCTGATGGCCACTGTATTGAACGGTCCAGGTGTAGAACATTTCCATCATCACAGAAAGTTCTATTATACAGCACCATCTGGAGTCGTGGCACCTCCAAGAGTAGTGCTTGCGCCTAAACATCACCTTTTCAGAGGTCAACCAGGAAGCTTTTAATAGCTGCCTTTTGGCAATCTTCCCCTTCCTATTAATTCAACCAGAGCTAACTTAGGGATTTATCAAGGACCTTTGCACCCTAATGAAAGCATTTACATACAGTCCTCTCCTGTAGTGAGGAGTGGTACAGAGGCAGTGAGGTAGCACCGCAGTCGGGGGTTCCCGCTACTCAGAGCAGTAAGTCTGCTAGCCAGAAGGCACCAATGATTCTGAAAAGTGAAAAGTGTTATCCTGGTATGAACAGTTACATAAATAATAATTGAAGTGATTTTGATCTTTCTCTTGATTTTACAAAGCAATTCTAATAATTTCTGACTCTGAGATATAGAATGTATTAATTCCTAAGTTAGGCAGTCTGGCTTTTGAAAGTTATTGTGTACATTAGAAGACCATCTTTATAAAATACTTTTCCACAGACCCAAAAGGATTCCTAAGATACCTACTCTGTGCAGTTGCTCTTAAATACAGTCATACCTACTACACTTACAAGTCTCATTTTTCAGCGTCTTCAGAGAAGATAGCACAGCCTCCTTTAGTCAGATATCCTGACTTAATGTTATAAAATTCCCAGTTTTAGACCTGAATTTGAGTTCCATTTGAGTACCCTATACACATAGACCATGATGACTAGACCAAATGATAATGTTGCCTGTGACTGTATGGAGAGACACCGGGAGCTCTGGCATAATCAATCATCTCACATCATCATCATCATCATCATCGAGGACCCAATTCTTACATGTAATCAACCCAAATCCTTTAACATTTCTACCTTGAAATGATTTTCCAGCCTTCTGGTCATCTCTTTTCAGTCTCAACCTCTCCAAGTTCTTCATCCTTTTTAAGGCTTTGAGTTCAGTGTTCTGAAGCCTAATAAGATGATCCTTTCTCAAATTCTTATGTGACACGAGTATTTCTATAACCCTGTGATGGGTTTTGCCCCCTCAGTATATTACAATATAACTATGTGTTATTTTGCCACTTGGGTGCAAAGCCAGTTATTCTACATGTCATCTCAAGACTTGTGTTTTGTATTTAGACTTTTTAAAATGTACCTCTCTGCTTTTGTGCCTGTCAGACGTCCTGGTGCTTGTTTCTGAGCTCAGGGCACCAAAAAGGGAGTATTGGCTTTTGGCTGTTGTCTTCAAGTCGGCAATTCCTCTGTATTCACTCTCCTGTTCCTTTCTCTTTTTTTAAGATTTTATTTAACAGAGAGAGAGCACAAGCAGGGGGAGCAGCAGAGGGAAAGGGAGAAGCAGGCTCCTAACTGAGCAGGGAGCCTGTTGTGGGGCTCGATCCCAGGACCCCAGGATCATGACCCGAGCCAAAGGCAGACGCTTAACCCACTGAGCCACCCAGGCACCCCTCTCCTGTTCCTTTCTTGATAACTGTGTTACCTCCTTAAGTGCATTCAGTAGTTTAACTTAGCAGAAGTCTGAGCTAACCATTTTCTTGTTTTCCACTTCCTTAAATGAGACACAGAATTATCTAACTGGGAGCATTCCCTTTTGATGTTTGACATATTAACAATAGTTAGGATTGAGTTGAGAATTATTACTTGTAGTTCTCTCTCTTTATTTAAAAGTCTTAATTATTTGAGAGAGCAAGCGGTACGGAGGGGCAGAGGGAGAAGGAGAGTCTTAAGCAGACTCTGTGCTAAACACAGAGCCCAACATGGGGCTCGATCCCACGACCATGAGATCACAACCTGAGCTGAAACCAAGAGTCAGACGCTTAACCAACTGTACCACCCAGGCACCCCAGTTCTCTTTTTGTTTGAATTTAGAATCTGCCTAATTTGCTTAGTACAAAATTGTATCTTTAATGTCTGTTATCTTAGCAGATTGTGAATAGTCTTCTTAACTCACGATTGTTATGTTTCAGAACATACTAAAGTGTACCTTCCAAATTAAAGTAGATAGAAAACTTCTTTGTCGAGGATTTAATAAACTGGGAAGTTTGAAGAACTACCTGTATAAAATCTAAATTGATGTTGTTGTACCCAGTCTCTTTCATAGCAATAATGTAGTACAAGAGTTGGCACACTATGGCCTCAGCACCAAATCTGGCCCATAGCCTTTTTTTATATATAAAGTTTTATTAGAATATAGCAGTGTACATTCATGTGCATATTGTCTGTGGCTGCTTTCATGCTACAGTGGCAGAGTTGAATAGTTGCAACAGAGACCATATTCCATGCAAGCCTCAAATATTTACTATCTGGCCTTTTACAGAAAAGGATTTTTGAGTAAAAACCCTTGAACTGGGAGAGTAGTCAGTCAGAGGACCTCAGTTCTGTCTACGCTTGATTTTATCTCTTAAGTTGACAGCAACCTTAACAGGTTGCTAAGCGTCTCCAGACCTCAGTTTCCTCACATGCAAAATGTGTCTCTTATAATGAATCATCCCCTAAGGTTATAATTCTATAAATCCATAAACTGTTTTGGAACCATTTTGCTGTTTTACATAATAGCTTTGCATTGAATATTCGAACCACATGCAGTCACTGAGTTTAGAGAACTAAATAAAGAAAACTGCTAACCATAAGACAGATAAATTAGGAACTCGCTACTATTGTTTTAAAAGAATTTACATCTCTCAAGGCTCTTTTAAATAGCCCTTTCTTGGCATGAGTATTTCTAGATCTTTAATCACAATAGTAGCTAGAACAGGCCCTGAAACATAAACCCAACATATCAAGAAACTCAGTTGAACTTCATTTGAAAATAAAAATAAAGCATCTCTAAAATTTAGTTTCAGTGTGTGGGAAACTTTTGATATATAAAAATTCCATTCCCACCCAGCTTTTAGGGAACATGTGTGTATGTGAAATGAAATAAGCTTCTACAGTAGAAAGAAGAACTCAACATTCAGTGCTGTTTTTTCATCGTGGTAGCTGACTATAAGATTCCACGCAAGGACCTCTAATGCATTAACCTTAGACTTTCAGAAATCTAAACAGGTGGGACGCCTGGCTGGCTCAGTACAAAGAACATGTAAATCTCAATCTCGGGGTTGTGAGTTCAAGTTCCATGTTGGTGTAGAGATGACTTAAAATAAAATCTTAAAAAAAAATAAATCTAAAAAGTTGCCTGGAATGGTATCACCAAGATCACTTCTCGTTTTTTGCCCTTCCCTTTCTGCATTCAGTTCAATTCATTTCAATGTGTATTTGTAGAAACAAACCCTAACATGCCCCCCACAAAAAATGAACCTTGTGGAAACATGTTGCTATTAATGTTTTCATATATTCAATAAATGCCTAAATGCCTACACACATAAAAAATTTATCTTTCTCCCTCCTCTCTCCCTTTCCCTCCCTAAGAAAAAGTGGGGAGATACCACCTGGGTGGCTCAGTTAGTTAAGTGTCCAACTCTTGATTTCAGCTCAGGTCATGACCTCAGGGTTGTGAGATTAAGCCCCATGTTGGGCTCCACACAGGGCATGGAGCCTGCTTAAGATTTTCTCTGCCCCCAATCTCTCTTAAAAAAAAAAAAATTCATTCATTTCAGAAAAATCTGTGAGTTCAATATTTAAAATTTAGACTACTTAAGTGATTTGATACTTAAACTACCTAAATGAGCAATTCTACTTAGACTAGCAAAAGGCTGTGCTCATGTTCCAGCTCTATATTAGTAGGCCGGGTGATGGTTTACACTTACAAAATGGTTTACGGTTCGCAAAGCACTTTCACATACATTAAGCCTTTTGACAATCCTGTAAGGTGGAAAATGGCAGCTGGAAAATGGCAGAGCCTAGGAACATCCCCAGATATTCTGACCCATGCCTAACAGACTCACAGAATTGAACACTTTCACAAAATAACTTTTGTTACTGCTCTTGTTACTGACACAGTTCCTGACATTTTTCTATCTAGCCATCCGAAGGGGTGTCACGCACTCAATATGACAGTAATTCTCAACTAGGAGTCAGGGGAAGCTATGTGTGCTATTTAGTCACCTGTAGTTGGTTCTGCTGTGCAGCCTGATTGAGAATTACTGTACTAGAGTAACACATAGTCATTGTTAACGGGGGGGGGGGAGAGATTTTAAAAAAGAAAAATGACTCATTCTTACTTCCCAGAGATAATGTTATTAGCGTTTTGATATATGTTCAGTCTTTTATATCTGTATTAATCTTTTTTTAAAAAATGAGATCATACTGTAGATTGTTTTAAAACGTTTTTTATGTAATTCACAAGCATCTTTCTGTTTTATTAAACATCCTTCAGCATCATTTCATAGTGACTGCAGAATGTTCCATTTTGTGGTACATGTTCAGTTCAAGATGTAAATGGTTTCATATACTTTTCCAGTCCCCAACAGTGTCCTCCTTGTATATGCATATGTGATTAATTTGAAGGAATCCAAAATCATTTAAAAGCTCCCCCTCTTCTAGCTGTCGTCTCCTATAGGTTTGACTTTCTGAATACTCATAAGTTTGTTACTGAATGTTTTTATATTTATTTATTTGTTTTAATTTTTTTCATCTTTTTGTTTTAGGGTGCAGTACTAGCAGCTGTGTCAAGTCACAAATTCAACTCATTCTATGGGGATCCCCCTGAAGAGTTGCCAGATTTTTCCGAAGACCCTACCTCCTCAGGTAATTGGACCGTTCATTCATTCACCAGCGTGAATTATTTGGTGTCTCCATCCTTTCTCTGCCATTGTGAATAAACTTTTCCTATGAATCTAGTCAGATCCCCCAAGGAATTCTAAGGAAGTTTGTCAGCAACCAAATCCCATCCACATGTGTCTAGTTCCTTTTAATTTTACTACCAAAGTTGCTTTCCCTTGCTGCTCTAAAACCAACATTTTACTTTTTTCTTTTTACCTCAGAAATACTTCTTCCCCTTTCCGTACTCCAGACCCAACATTGCACTTCATCCAGTCCAACACTGTGGTCAGTCTTTTTGGATCTTTCTGACTACCTTATACCCCAACAAAATCTTCTGATGTAAGATTTTTCCCAGACAACCATAGCAGATCAGACTTTGGGACAACCCTGCTTTTAATTTTATCTTTCAATGTAAACTGTCTTGTGACTTATCTCTCAAAACAGTTTACAAGTTCTTCTCTTTTTATTAAGTCTGTAACACGTGTATACAAGCATTCAGGAGAGAAGAACACAGAAGAAGAGTTACCTATTCGGATGAAATGTATATAGGTACTACTGTGGGGAAAAAACCCCACCACTGTTCACAAAATTATTTTATAAAACACTCAGATTTCCATTTCACTAGTGAGGTGTTCTCAAGGATCATTTGTTAAAAATCCGCAGTATCCATTTGTATGTTTATGTAAATGCATGTATACTTCTATAAATTTCATTGATGTACGTATATATTCACGTCTGAATCATATGTCCTCTGCCCTCAGCTTTTCTTCCTTCTCACATTAGAGTCACTTAGTATTTGCCATGTGGTTGACTTTGGGCTGTTGGTTTGATTTTTGTACTTTGGGAGCTGCCCATTCAGTATTGAGTCCCATTGGGACTCAAGGCCCAGGGCCCTTCCTAAAGCATGAGTTGTTTGTCCTTCACTATTAGCAATCCAGGAAGAATGGATGTGCCAGTGCTTCTCTCCAGTTACAACTGTGAGCATTTGTCAGTGTTTATGCTTCTTCCTTCTCTCTGTTTATACACATATGTGCACAAACATTCACATGCACAGTTTCTTACCAATTGGTATGTGCTTATTACACCTTGTGGAAAAGAACAGGATCACGTTTCCCATTCCAGCAGCTATGTAGTTCCTCATTTTGACCTTTACCAATTGGGATGTGAATCTTCCTCTTTTGAGTAAAGGTGATTTCCAAAAACAATCAGAAATGGGAATCTTAGAAAAGAGACTCTCTGAAGAGAAGGTCTTGCTGGTTTCCTCTAGCGCTGACTCTGTGATTATCCAGAGCCCTTACCACATGAAGGGCAAGGCTGTGTTTCCAGGTGTGTTCCCCCATGCTCCCTGTTGTTTCGTGTCTTTTTCTCTCCCAGTCCATTTTGTTCCCTCCACCTGCAGCATTTGGGTTGGCGTTAGCTCAAATGTCTCTCTTCTCTCCTCATACTCAGTTTACACTAGACCCATCTGGGGAGGGAGTGGGATCTAGTAATGGTTTTATGTCATACTGTGACTACATGATACAGTCACAAATTTGGTGGAATAGATTAAGAGATTGTAGGTCAAGATCTAGTACCATTTTCATCTTTAGAATCAGGACCGGAGAGCCGTGTGGTCCTTGCAATAGCTTCACAGACCTAATCTTTAGTGTTAACCCCTTAATGTGTACCTCTGCCCAGCAAGAGTTTAATGAGCTCTTAAGTGTCCCCTTCTGTTAAAGAATCGGATTTTTCTTTTAGGGAGAGGAATTGTCTATAGTTATAGACATGCTTATTTTCTGTTAAATACATTTTTATCACCCGTTTTTTTTGTTTTTCAGTACAATCTGTAAATGATGTGGCTGAAATAGTTTCTGATTGCAGCATTTGCTTTTTAAACGAGAAAGAGATTTCCCACACTGTCTTGCGGGTAGCCTGCAAGCTCTCGAATTAGTTGTTCACAATTTCACATTCCCTCTTGCTTCCTTTTCCTGCAGTCACAACCTTCTTTTTCCTAAATTTCTGGATCTTAATGATCTTGTAAGCAATCTATAACTTCATTTGACATGCAAATGGCTGTCTCTAAAATATTTTCAAATAGCAGGCAGCTATGAATAAAAGACAGAAGGATCATTATGCCATATATGTGTCTGATCACCTCCCCTAAATGAAAAGGAAATTTTTTCTGTATTCAGAAGTCAAAGACAAAGGAACATTTTGAAGAAAATTCTAATACTTTCGTAACTTTCTCACAGCTATCAAGAATTATTCATATGTTCCTAAAATTAATTTTTAATACTAAGCCACTTAAAGGGAGGCATTGTACTATTTTTTCATCATCATTTATGAAATAGCTCTACCAGCAAACTTTTCTGCAGCCAACAGTGATGGTTGTATGCTTGGTTGCAGAAAGCCTATTATATATTGTCTGGACTCACATAAGAGCTTTACACTTTCATAAATTAACACATCTGTATTTTCATTTTTCATTTCATTTTTTCATTTTCAAGCCTAAATTCTTGTCAATTTAATTCTAATCCTTAAACTCCTCATCATTTATTTTAAGTTTCAACATTGACCGTTCCACTATCTTTCTGTATAAATCCGCATGGGTTTGTTTTACAGTACAAAACACATTTCAGCATTACCTTTCAGCATTACCTGAAAGTTCTTGCAAGCCCATGGCAAAAAGAGAAAAACGATCAGCAAACCTGTGTTTGTTGGGTGGGGGTGAGGGGACAGGGAAGGAGGGGTTAGAGAGAGAGAACAGTGTAAGGTCACCACCTGCTATTTCTTGAGGGCAGTCTGTTTTTCATCTTTAGATAATGCCTGTTCTATTCGTTCTATGAAATAATGGTAAGTAGGTCATTTTCTTTAATGACCTTGCTTGAAAAATTAAAATCCTATTTTGGTCCCCCAAAATTCTATTTAAAATCACAATTTAAAAACGAATTTAAAATTAATGCATTTCCTGATCTGTCATCTAAAGAGTCTAACATGTTTAGCTATGCTCTTTACATTGTAAAATAATTTTTATGTAAGCAATTATTTTTTTCTATTTTATTGAAATTAGTCCATTATACATTCACTAGAATTTGTTGAGTTTATTCATATGATGAACAGTGTATCATTCCTTTGTTAACAATCCAAAGTAGAAATATTTTTTTTCTCGTATTTCAAATCAAAGAAGTCAGAATCCGAACCCAGTGTTTTAATGACTTGAAATCCTTAATAGTCTCAGGGAATGTGCTCGTGGAGCACAAGGACTCACTTCGGGCTCAGCCGGGGGAGCGTGCTTCTTGTGGCTCATCTACTGGGCCCAACTGTAGCTTGATAACCTGCTTGCTCTAAATTCATACTGTTTGTTGTTTGTCCATATGCTGCCTTCCTCCTAGGACTTCTAGCAGCAGAAAGTAGGTATCCCTTTGTTTTCCTCTAAGCTTTATCTCTTATGCAAAAGTGTTTGGCTTTGCATGGTTCATAAGCAGCTTGACTTTCTCCTTGGCTATTTGTGTTTAGATGTTTGATTATGAATTTTAACACTGCCTGACCATAAAATCAAAACGTGGCTGTATTGATTTCCTGAGGCACTGTCATACAAATAATACTAACTTCTCACTTTCATAAGAGGAAGATAGGCAGTGTTAAAATTTTAACTGCACTTAATATTATCTCCCATCTGAATTTCAAGCACAAATACATTAATTTGGGAGAAAGGGTAACATTTTATTTTATAGTTCGCTTTCAAGAAAACTTTCAGGGTAAGTGAACTTTCCTTTGATGATTACATAATCTATAAGCGGTTTTTATTACTTTCTATTACTGACTGAATTTTTAGTTAATTAATATGGAGCTGTGAAATAAACTCCCGAATTCATGTGTCTCAGCAACTTTTACCATCAGAGAGATCATTTATAAAGAGTAATATAATGGCTAGATTTTAATTACAAAAGGACACGATTTGATTATGTGACAACATTGAAGTAAAAAGTATGTCAAAAAAATTAGACACACACACAAATGAGTACAAGTAATACTAAGGCAATCTGAATAAGATGGGTGGATTGTATCAATGTCAGTATTCTGGATATGATATTATACCGTAGTTCTGTAAAATGCTACCAATGGGGAAACTGAGCAGAGTATACAAGGGATCTCTGTATTATTTCTTAAAATTGCATAGAAATCTACAATTATTTCAATAATTTCAATTAAGACAGTAGAATGAACCTTTACCTCTATGTTGTGCTTACTGGGAGGAAGTATATAAGAAACAACGATAAATTAGAAAATTTGGTTGCTAATAATTGATTATATTGTCATATTCTTTTGCATTTGTTACTTGTAGCTCCAATTGCAGCTGATTTAATATAAAAATCTCACAGTATGTTAATTGTCTTTTGCTCTGTATTGAATCACTTCAAAGCAGGATTTATCCTCTCACAGTTTCTGTGGGTCAGGAATCTGGGCATGGTTTAGCTGTGTGCCTCTGGCTTGAGATCTCCCATGAGACTACAGTCAAGCAATTGCCAGGGCTGCAGTCTCATCTAAAGGCCCAACTGTGGGAGGTGGGGAGAGGCATCCTCTTCCAAACTCACTGTCATGGTTGTTAACAGGCTTCAGTTCCTTACTGGCTATTGAGCCTCTCCATAGGGCTGCTCACAACACAGACGCTTGTTTTCCCCAGCATGAATGACCAAAGAGAAAGGGCAAAAGTAAGAGTGCCCAAGACAAAAGCCATGGTCTTCATAAACTCATCTCAGAGTGACATCCTATCATTTCTGCCCTATTCTCTTCATTACAAGTGAGTTAATAAGTAGAGCCCACACTCCAGGAAGAGATTTGATTATACAAGGGTGTGACTACCAGGAGGCAGGGATGTTGGGGGCCATCTTAGAGGCTGTCCACCACATATAAGTTAATGACTATTAAAATGTGAGACACTTCTCCTTTGTACCTGCTTTTGTTTCTCCAAATTTAGCATGCCTCTCCTTTTTTTTTTTAAGTAGACCTGTCATGTCATTTCGAAATGAAAGCATCTTGAGGTATCAAGTGGTGCTTTTCCTTAGTTGTAAAGTTTTATATGAATGGGCACTTAACCAGCAGAATGTTATTTAAAGTACTTTGACAGATTTGTGCCCAGCAATGCTGCTGTTTAAAACAGACCATTTTAACAAGCATAATGACATTAGAATTAAAGCATCTGTACTCTGATAGAATCCATTTGCAGAGTTTACTTCTTTTAATTAATACTAAATTTTGAGGTGTCTGCACAATACACATAATCTAAAGGATTTATCACCATGTGTAAGTTTTCATAGCTTGAATTGGATATAGTGCAATGCTTAAGTCCAAAATACAATTTCCAGTACAGGATTCACTATTGCATATAACTTGACTGTTAACCAGAATTTGCTTTGTACAGTGGCAATAAGAGCTGTTGTCCAGGGGGGAAGCATTTGACTGCAAAGGGACAAGAGGGAACTTTTTTGGAGAGATGAAAATGTATACTTAAATTGGTGAATTTTAACTTAATAAATTATACTTTAGTAAACAGATTTTTTTTAAAAAGGCTGTTGTGCTTATGGGGTGGGGCTTTGATTGAGTGGGTGATAGGAATGTGTGTGTAGTGGATTCAGTGTTGTATAAATGGGATTGTTAATACAACAGGAAGGAGGATTGATTAACTCTTCAGAAAAAGCTAGACTAGATTCAGATGCTGAATTTACTCAGAGATACTGGGTTTTATAGCTATACCTATAATTTTTTAAATATACAATTTTTGTTACTGAAATAACTGCATATATGTGTATGCAGTTATCAGATGTATGTAGTATATACATTTATCAATATTCATTGAAAGGTACACTTAAGATTTGTATATTTCACTCTGTGTATATTTTACGTGAGACAGAGAAGTATTAAAATCGATGCTGAAGTGTTAGGCGTGCAGTACAGTAATGTCGACCACTCTGCTGCTCATTTTGAAACAAATGAAAAATAACCTGAATTGATGGTCACAGTTAAAGTGTGTGATTATCAACCTAATTTTTAGATACAAACTTGATTACCAAATGAATTGTGCAGAAATTAAAATAAAATACTGTCCTGAAGGCGGGGTTTGGTTACTTTCTAATAAACTTATCATTGTGCAAGTTTGGACCAAGGCCTACAAAAACAAACCTTATGTGGGAAATAAAATTGAGATTGAAGAGAAGATAGAAGTTGGATAACCTCTCACTACCCAATGCAAATTATTCAGATGTGTTGCTGAGGGTGAAGCATGGTTTCCAGAGGAGCCAGTCTGTAGTAGAAGCACTCTGTTACAGACTTGATTTTGGGCACTTGCTCTGCTGCCCACTGCTACGGCCCCAGGGTCGCATGACCCTGTGGAGCCTCCAATCTTCCAAGTACAAAAACACTTGCCTACAGGACAGGGTTACTGTGGAATCATATAAGGTAATGAGTATAAAAGCACTTTGGAAGTTATAAACTGTTATATACAAATATAAGTATCAAGCTAATTTTATTATGGCTTTAAGGAAGTGGGGCTGTAGAATAAGCTGTTTTCTGTGGTTAAATGTTCTAATTCTTCAGAATTTACTCAGAAAAAAAATTGTTTTAATCAAACACATTTCATTGTGTCTTTTTGTACAAAACCCCCTAACAAAGTGCAGCCTGGAATACAAAAGTGAATAAAATCCCTACAGTCCTGCCCTTTAAACCGATTGCCCTCCGAGGTGAACTACTCATGTGCTATTTATTGATTGATTTTTTTTTCAAGGCAGTTATAACTTTATTCAGAGGCTTTATAGGGGGAAAAAACATCTTTTTCAGTTTTTGAGAAAAGTGAAGAGTTCTTTCAGATATGACAGTATTAATCCACAAAATAAATACTAATAGCAGTTAAGAGCCTCTGTGCGTGTCGTGCTGTGTTAGGTCGTGTTGTCTTCATTATTACTGCTGCCTCAGTGTTTGAAACAAATAGTGTCTTCATGTATATTTACATTTTACACATAATTGTGGGACTTTTAGATGGGCTTGGTCCTGAGCTGCAGGTATCAATGATACATATGTATCACACAAAGAATGTTTTTCTGTGGTTCTGCTGCTCATACCCAAAGAAAGAAAGAACAGAACTAGAATCGGGGGGGGGGGTGTCAATGGAAGGTGTTAAAATGGTCAAGGGTAAAGAAACATTTTGAGGTTAGACCAAAACTATGTGTTTATTCAATGTAAAAGATAAAGGAGAAATGGAAGAAAAGCTGTAATTTTCCTGCCTAATTTCAGAAACTTAAAATTTGGGGCACTTTTCAGAAACTGAAATAGGTAGCTCAAGTCCAGCTGTGGAAATGCTTCCTCTCATGATTGAAAACCCACAAAGTTAAGCACATTTGGGTACAAGGTAAGACTCTAAATCAGTCAGAAATGGTGACAAGATCCAAGGAGGGTAAATAGACCCGTTGAGCCTGATGGGTGTTGCTTCCTGGAAACACCGGCTAAGAGATGCCTCTGTGTGTTCCAGCAGAGCATTCGCTGCGTCTGTCCGAGCAGAGTAGAGCCCAGGGGCGGGTTGAATTCCTGCTCGTCCATCTCCTCTCTAAGTTTGCCCCAGCTCCTTGCGAGGCAGCCTGTTTCTGTAACACTTTGTTTTTTCCTCTTGTATATCATTTACTTCAGGGTGTAGGGTGCCTGAGAGCCCCATCCTCAAGGCCAGGGATCATACCTATTTTCTCAGAAGCCCCTGCCTAGCACCTGGCAAAAAGCAGGAATGTTCAATAAAGATTTTGGTTATCGGGGCCGGGTTCTTTTCTACACTCCATACCCATGTATAAACCACATAGAGCTTCTCGACGCTGTGTCTCCTGTTTCCAATATAGCCAATTCGTGTAGTAAGTCAGGCAGAGTGTAGACTTCAGAGCCAGACACGCTGGGGCTGAGTCTCGGTTCTACCATTTCTAGCTGTGACCTTCCTTGACTTCTCTGAACCTCAGTTCCCTATCTAGAAAGGTCAGGTAACATATCTACCTTACTGCATCGTCCTGAGGATGTGCCTGGCACATACTAAACACTTGAGAACTGGAAGCCCGTGTTGTCGTTGTTACGTTTCTTTCTAACTTAATTCAGTGCATATTTTGTGGATGTTCTAAAATGAATCAAATACAGATATGCCTTAAGGACCTCACAGCACAGAAGAGTGAACAAGTGCACATGTAGGGTCGCCCGTGGAGCATGCACGCTGCTGGGACAGGAATTGCATAGCGCTCTGGGGTTCACAGACCAGCAGGTGGTACAGCCAGAATAGCTTCCTAGGGGTTAGACCTGCCATCTTGGTATTCACTAGATACAAGGTGGTTTTATTTTCATCTTGTAGTATTAATAAACTGCCACCTAGATTATGTATCCGCATAAGTGATGTTGGTGGAGACTGTAAAAACTAGGCAAGGTTCCACTAAGATAACTGAATGAAAATGATAATTAGGTTTCTGTAGTATCTGTTGAATTTTTTTAATGTACAAAAGGCATTTCATTGGTATTTCTGTCATTGCAATTTTGTTAAGTCCAGAAGTTTAGAACTGGCTTTAGTGACTCTATAAACCTGGTATCATTTAACTCTGCTACTGATGATGTGCTGGGGTCAGGAGTTCCGTGCGACATTTGGAACTAATTTCTTCACATCATCTCTTGTTTTACAAGGCTTTCAGTAAGAGATGATGAGAGAGCCGGCTTTGAACTAATTTCCAGAGTTTTTCCCCTACTCAGGACAAAGTAAAAGTCACCAGAAGAGCAGGTAGAACGAAGTGGATTTGGTTAATACCTTTTTAGGAACAGCAAGGGAAATGAGGACTGATTTGTACCTTGTACCTTTTTTTTTAATCCTACCTAATATCCACTTGATGCTTTCAGTGAAAGAATACCAAGAGCCTAGTAGGCATAACTATTCAAAATTTGAAAGTATCCACAGTCCCTTCAATAGATAAATGGTCAAACTTTGGTACATCCGTGCAAGGGAATACTATTCAACAATAAAAAGGATTCAGCCGTTGATGCCCACAACCTGGATGAATCTGCAGAGAGTTATGCTGGAGAAAAAAAGCCAATCACAAAAGATTACATACTGCATGCTTTCATTTGTATAGCATCCTCGAAATGGCAAAATTATAGAAATGGAAAACAGATTAGTAGTTGCCAGCGGTTCAGAGGGGATAGGTAGGAGGAAATGAGGATGGTTATAGAAGGGCCAGATGAAGAATCCTTGTGGTGATGGAAATATTCTGTAGCTTGCCTGTGTCAATGTCAGTATCACAGTTGTGATGTTGCATGAGTTTTACAAGATGTTACCATTGAGGGGCACTGGGTAAAGGGCACATGAGATCTCTCTCTATTATTTCTTACAACTGCATGTGAATCTATAATTATCTCAAAAAGTCAAATTTGTAAAAAAACAAAACAAAAAACACAGTATTTTCCATGTGAATAACCACTTGATTTGTGGCTTACACCCTGAATCATTAACATAATGAAATGTTACTGCAAAAAACAGTTGCTTATATAGCAACTTTTTCTATTGTAGAAAACTTGGAACATATGGACACGAACAGAATGAAGTATAAATAGGAAAATAAAGATCACTGCTGTTATGCTTTCGGTGTATTTCATTCTGTTTTTATTCCCCCTGAGTTTGTATATGTATTTTCTTCAGGCATAATCGGGAATATACAGTTTATGTGGTTTTGCATTCTGCTTTCTTGAATTTAATATCGTGAGGATTTCTTTATGTCTTTAAAATTCTTCAAAAGTAATTTCCATTTGGTTATATACTCCATTATACGGATGTTCTATACTTTGTTTAATCATTCTCTAAGTATTTGATATTTCCCCCCATTTTATATGATAAATATCCTCATACATAAATCTTTTTTGTGTTTCCCATTTTTTCCTTAAGGTAGGTTTTTGTAAATGGAATTACTGAATCAAAGTACAGGAGCATTTTTAAGGCTCTTTGATACATGTTACTAGATTGCATTCTGGGAAAGTGATACTAATTTACATTCTTACCAATAAGTGCAAGTGATTGGATGAGGTCCAAGACCAGAAGTAATTAGAAACAGCATAGAGTTCCAGAACAGAAAGATTCAAGATTTTTATCGTTATCTAAAGCAGAACTTCTGAACCTCAGCACTATTGACATTTTGAGCTACATAATTCTTTCTTGTGAAAGGCTGTCATGAGCATTGTAGAACGTTTAATAGCATCCCAGGCCTTACACACTAGATGATAGTAGCACAAACCGTCCCCAATCACCACCACAGTTGTGACAACAGAAATGTCTCCAGACTGCCAGATGTCCCCCCGGGGGCAAAGTCACCACTGGTTGAAAGCTACTGATCCAAGACTAACATGTGCAATGAGGCACTTACTGTTAGAATTTCTCAAACACTAATGCTCCAAAGCCTAGCCTCTTCAGGTTCTTTCTCTGGAGTCTGTATGTGCACGTTGTCTGTAGAGTCAAATATGCTTATCATTTCTTTAAAGCTGTGTAAGTGACTTTGTTGCTCCCCAGTATGTATCTTTCCCTAATAATACCTCTCTGAATTCCTGGTTATAAGAAGAAATTTAAAGAAAGTGATCACACTACCATTTCCTTTGCCCTGCAAAAATGAGTTGCCCTAATATATAATATGGTATTTGGAAGTGTGTCAGTCAATACGCTTAGCCTTTGTCTTCGCCTTTTGAATAAAAAGGGCCCAACAGATTGAGAACAACTAGATTCCCTTGACTTTGTCAAAGGAAGGAGAAAGAATTTATTGGGATCTTCACTAACTTAAGTTTGAGACTTAAAAATCCTAAGAAGCTAGGACTCCTGGGTGGCTCAGTCAGTTAAGCGTCTGACTTGCTCTCAGCTCGGGTCTTAAACTCAGGGTCATGAGTTCAAGCCCCGCATTGGGCATGGAGCCCACTTTAAAAAAAAAAAAATCCTAAGAAAAACACTCTGTTTTTCTCTCAGAGCTACAGGTGGCTTTACTTTCCGTTCTTGATGGGACACACTTGTACGAAAGGCTCACCTGTGTTATTTCTGTAATATTTTAAAACATCATGGGGTCATGGAAATGACACACTTTTCCTGAGGTATAACTTGCTGCACCCAGATCTTCCAGTAATTCAATTATAGTTGACGAATTTCTTTAATTCAAGTAAGACCAGCATCAATATACTTTGAAAAATGAAAAGCACACAAATACATTGTCACAAACAGAAACTCACTGAAAATACTCTATCCTTAAGCGATATGAAATTCATTTAAGTCTGTCCAGTAAAGACATGAACCTTTGAAGTTATGTTTGTTGGTCCATTGTTCTGAAATGCAAAATTGAGGTTACAAAGGTGAGTTTGACACTGACTTTCTGTACTGGCTGTTTCTTTTCGGTTTGTTCCCCTTAGGAGCAGTCTCGCAGGTGCTGGACAGCCTGGAAGAAATTCACGCACTTACAGACTGCAGTGAAAAGGACTTAGATTTTCTACACAGTGTTTTCCAGGATCAGCATCTCCACACACTACTAGATGTAAGTCTGTCTGGGTTTTTTTTTTTTTTTTTATTTTTAGCGAATTGAATATTTAGTGTCCCTTTTTTACTTTACATGAATTTCCAGGCGTCCATCATAACAGTCCATTTTCAGTCTTAGGTCTGTGAGAAATGTGGGAAATCATCCATTATAGCTTCATAACTGAAATAAAGTGTATATAGTATAAATAAATATAAATATATAAATAAAATAAATATAAATAAGTACATATAGTACAAAAGCAATGTATTCTAGCAAGTCACTGTAAAAAGAATTATGTGTGTGTGTATATATATATATACACACATACACACTTATATGTGTGTGTGTGTGTGTGTGTTTCTGTTAGAAGAATCCCTCTACTCTGGAGAAACACTCCCAAACAGGTACAAAGATGCAGGGACATGAACATTAGTCATAGAAGGTTGGTAAGAGTGAACATAAGGCAACAGTGAAATACACCATGGCATATTCACTCCTAATAGGGAATATTAAGCAGCAGGTGAAAAGAATGAGATGGGGGCACGTGGGTGGCTCAGACGGTTAAGCATCTGACTTTGGCTCAGGTCGTGATCTCAAGGTCCCAGGATCGAGCCCCATGTCGGGCTCCCTGCTCAGTGGGGAGTCTGCTTCATCCCTCTCCCTCTGCCCCTTCTCCCACTCGTGCTCACTCGCTCTCTCTCTCTCAAATATATAAATAAAATCTTTTTAAAAAAATAAAACATTGTACCTGAAGCGTGAGTGTAAGAGCGAGAAAAGTAAAAAAAAAGATACTGTGCAGTAGACACACACATTCTATAGTTAACCATGCTGGTTTTCATAGACTTCATCTTCTCCTTAAAACATAAGAACATTAAACGTGACAGGCTCCACTGACAGCAGAGTGAGATACGAAGAAAAAATCAGAAGCTGAGAGTTCATATCTGCCTTTATTTCAGTCACATTTTAAGTCGGATCCCTTTCTTAGGTAACTTGGTTGACTTCAGCAGTGAAAACATTCTTAGTACGTAGTAGTCTGCTAGTACAGGTTAGTCTTTTTACAAGAAAAACCTTCCCTTTATAAGAGAATGGTATTTGCTTTGGGCTGCCTAGAACTGTTAAACTCTGACTAACGCAACATTCCCCAGAATGTATTCTGCAGGATGTTGCTCTGGGAGATAGTGATGAGTGTCGCCATGGAGCAGGAAGGGAGTAGATCTTAAATGTATTGGTTAAATTATGTGTTCACTAAAAAAGTTAGGGAAATGCTACATTCTTTATCCTTTTATACAGATTCAGAGTGGATAGTAGCATATTAACAGCTTTGAGATGTCCCGTAGCAAAGAAACTGGATTGACTTTAATAGCATTTCTCAAACTAATTTGGGCACGGAACTTTTATTCACAGTCTTGTCCAATTGATGAGGACCAGTTTGGGAAACACTAAGTTAAGAGCATTGCATTACGTTTCAACTTCACACTAAGTGAAGTCGTAGGTAACCTACAGTTGCTTCTTCCATAAATGCAGTCAAATCAAATTAGTTATCAAATTTTAAAAATTAGTTTGGCTTTTTTATATAGTGTCTCTGTTAATCAGGCCTGACCAACTGCTATAGCATGCAGTCCTAAAATTTGTGTGGTTTAACGAATAAAAGTTTATTTCTTGCTCACATCGTAGTCCAGTGCAGGTAGATGATGGGGGGGGGGGGTATCTTCCACACAGTCATTCAGGGATCAGGCCTCTTCCACTGCATCATTTGTACCCAGCAGCAGATGAACAAAAATGGAGAATTTTGCAGGCTCATAGTAGG
Source organism: Ursus americanus (assembly GCF_024610735.1). Classification (NCBI taxonomy): domain Eukaryota; kingdom Metazoa; phylum Chordata; class Mammalia; order Carnivora; family Ursidae; genus Ursus; species Ursus americanus. Next base: position 87,698,030 of record NC_142164.1, read on the forward strand.
AAATAGGCTATATCACTTTTGCCCACATTTCAATGGCAAATACTAGTTACATGCCTACCTAGCTGCAAGAGAGCTGGGAAACATAGTCTTAAAATGTGCTAAGTGAAATAAGCCAGACAGGGAAATATAAATAATGCATGGTATCAAAGTCAAACTCCTAGAAACAGTAGAATGATGGTTGCCCCAGGCTGGGGGTCTGGGAAATGAGGGGAGGTTGCTAAAAGGGTACAGGCTTTCACTTATATGATGAGTAAGGTCTGATGGTCTAATATATAACATGGTGACTATAGTTGATAAATTGTATAATGAAATCTGCTAAGAGAGTAGGACTTAAGTGTTCTCACGGGGCTCCTGGCTGGCTCAGTCGGTTGGGCATCCGACTCTTGATTTTGGCTCAGGTCATGATCTCAGAGTCATGAGATCAAGCCTCATGTCAGGCTCCACATTGGGCATGGAGCCTGCTTAAGATTCTCTCTCTCCCCCTGTCTGCTCCTCCCCAGCTACGTGCATGAGCACTCTCTTTAAAAAAAGGGGGGGGGGGGAACTTGTGTTCTTACCAAAAAAAAGTTAAATGTGTGACGTGAAGAATGTGTTAATTAACTTGATTGTGGAATCCTTTCACAGTGTACACATTCATCAAATCCTCACCTTGTACATATATTACAGTTATGTTTGTCAATTGTCAGTAAAGCTAACAAATGCCCTCAGGAGGATAAGGAAATGGGTCTTCTCTTTAGCGTAATTTATCTTAAGTAATTTGAGGACGTTTTCAAATAAGTTTAATTTCAAATACCCGTTACTTTCCTCAGGTACCAGAAAGCCTTTGAAATTCATTCTGTTTTGTGGAGAGCTCTTAACATTCCTTCCTCTTCTTTATTCATTGACTTCTTTATCTATCGTTGTCTATCATTGCGTCATAGGATACAGAAGGTTTTCGCAAATGTGAATTTCCCACAGAAGTCCTACCCTTTACTGGAACTAGCAAGTGGGATATTTGAAAGAAGCTATAGCGGACCATGGAGATTTGGTTTATTTCAGTGTACTCAGTGGTTAGGTCATTGCTAAGATCTACTAACCTTTTAGATCAAGAACTTTTTGTCATTTAAAGGCTCAGCGAAGCCCAGACTGGTTTTCAAGGGTATATTTTTCTGACTAATATAACAAGGTTTCTGAGTCCACCCAGCTTGAGACTGCAGGGGAGATGGAAGAACATCGCTAGCTTCTACAAGCAGGGGCAGATACTCAGACATAGGCTAGACTTTGGAACTGAGTGGGGCCGCCGCTTATTGCCCAATGCTAAGCCCTTCAGACCTCACTGAAAACATGTGCTTTGAGTAACTGCTGCGTTCTTGGGTCAACATTGTCACAACTTCAGAAGAGACTCCTAGGTGTTAGGAAGAACATGCTTAAAGTTCCTTTGGGTTCTTAGGAATTATAAACTTGAGAAAGTGTCTACAGTGTCAGCATCTGCCCTATCAGTGCATCTCAATTGGAAAAGGAGCACAGGGACTGAGAAGGCACCGTGCCCAGTAAAAAGATGCCATGTCTGCAGAATTTTGCAGACAGGTGCTACACGTGAACCCCAGAACCTCCCACCCCCTGAAATGACCTGACTGTAAGGCCGTTGTTTTTAGGCAGTGCTGGGATCTGAAGATCCAAACTGACCCATCCTTCAACAAAAAGCTTTAATCATCATGAATGACTTAAGCCGTCATTGGAATGTGCTCTCCTGGGGCGCCTGGGTGGCTCAGTCATTAAGTGTCTGCCTTCGGCTCAGGGCATGATCCTGGCGTTCTGGGATCGAGCCCCACATCGGGCTCCCCCCCCCACCCCCGGGAGCCTGCTTCTTCCTCTCCCACTCCCTCTGCTTGTGTTCCCTCTCTCGCTGGCTTTCTCTCTCTCTGTCAAATAAATAAATAAAATCTTTAAAGAAAAAAAAAAGGAATGTGCTCTCCTGATCTAGAGCCTATAACTATGGTTCATTATGCTCTTGTCTCAGAACTAACAGACTATACATATCAATAACGTAATCAGTGGAGTATTCAAGTAGCTGCCATAAAGAGAAATCTAATGATTAAAACAATTTTTAATACTTGAAGTGCTTATGTAAAAAGGAATGTGGTATGACCAATTCTTGAGAAAAAGCTTTTCAAATTTTGACCATTCATTTCTCCTCCTTCTAATGTTCCGTAGCCCATGTTTGGATTGGAATTGTTTTGTTTTACAGAATCAACACTGGTTCCTTTTTTGAAGGATTCTAAGTACTGACACCTAGTGGCATAGTTTTGTGGACCATGGATTGATTGTCACTTAATCCCACTGAGCCATTTTGTGAAATATCTTTATTATACTTAAATCCTGTTATTTCAACAACACTGAAAACAGCTAAGTTTGAGGTCATCATTTTTAAGCTGACAAAAAGAAAAAGGATTAAGTTCCTAAGGAGACAAAAGATCATCTAGTACTTTATTTTTCCAGTCATGCCTTCAAAATAATAAGCTGAAAATGCAAAGAAATATTATTAGAATTTGAAGGAAACAAAACATCTGTTGTGTTGAGAGAATTTACATTAAAACAAAAGGAGAAATACTGCGGTTGCACTGAGAGGGGAAATGCTTTCTGACTTGAATTCTAGTAAAACACATCTAGTTGAATCTGCAGTGAGAAATTAGAAAAAAAGGAAACAGATCCAGAAATTTCTAAATGTTTGCTCCCCAACCAGTTCTACCTGACACACACATGCTGCTCCTCGTTTTGTGGGGGAAATAAAGCGGCTTGATGAGGAACCCGTGTTTGGTCCAGCTTGGTCCATGTGTCTACTTTCACAGATTACAAGCACTGGTGCAGAGATGGTCTGTGCATAAAATACACAGATCAGTTTTATTCGTAAAATGCAGTTTGGCATGTGTATGAGCTTGCTGAGGCTGCCACAACAAAGGGTCACAAACCGGGTGGCTTAAAATAACAGAATCTATTCTCTCACAGTTTGGGAGGCCAAAAGTCCTAAATCAAGGTGTCAGCAGGGCCATGCTCCCTCCAAAGGCTCCAAGGAAGACTCCTTCCACTCCTTGCATGCCTCTTCGAGCTTCTCATAGTTGCCTGCAATTCCTGGGGGTTCCTTGGCTTATAGATGCATCCGTCCAGTCTCAGCCCCGACTTCACATGGCGTTTTTCTCTGGATGGGTGTGACTCTGTGTCTTTACACAGCCTTCTTATAAAGACACACCAGTCATTGAATTTAGGGCCTGCCCTAATCCAGTATGACCCCATCTTAATTACATCTTCTAAGACCCTATTTCCAGATAAGGTCACATTCTGAGGCTCCAGGCAGACATGAATTTTGAGGGGAGAGTATTCAGTCCACTACCACGTGGAAACTGATTTTGCCCTGAATCGATTCTTCAGGTGTGAGTGTAAGTTACACAAATTTAATATAAAAATAATGAAACGTTACTCGGTCGCTCGTTAAGTGAGTTTTGTTGGGAATTGGTGTTAAGGTGTACTTAACGTCTTTTAATGCTATATTGAGTTAGTTTGGGGTTGCAACTTGCATGTGATACAGTGGACTGTCAGGTGACAGATGCATTTTTAGACTGAAAAATCAAGAGGCTTTTTCAGTTAAAAAGCATTTTGCGAATGTTATCTGGTGGTGATTCTCGATCTTCTCAATATCTTGTGGAAATTTTCCTGTTGCTGAATAAATGTTTACTTTGTAAGTCAACAATGTTATGAAACATTGTTAAATGACACATTTCTCTCTCTCTCTGCCAAACTTTGACAGCTAGTTTTAAACATTCACCCACCATCTGTCATACCTCTGAACAGCTGTTAGCATTCGTTACAGACTGCTGTTTCCATAGTAAATGAGAAGCCCCACCTAATTAAGATTATTTTTGTGGGAAGTCCTAAAATTATGTTTAATTTGTGATTAGATTAATAGAGCAGAAACTCACTGCAATAGCAACTTACCACTTTTTCTATAGATTAACTGATATTTTAAAATACTGCATTAGAAATAAATCAGTGTCTGGAATTCTCCATATTTTGTATTACCGACATCTTTATTATAGTTTTTTACTGTTTAGGGAGAGTTAGAGAGGTTTTGTTTTTTGGTTTTTTGTTTGTTTGTTTGTTTTTTTATCCAGCACTGGAAGACTACAATGCTTGATTTACTATTTTGCCTTTTTGAGATGATATTAAATTAGTAGTCCTATTTGGGAACAGCATATTTTTAGAACTCAGAAGTTTCCTAAAGGGGGAAAAACTGGGACTTCTGCAATGATTTGATGTTTTCCAGCAATTTGGGGTTTGAGAAGTAAGTTGATACACTGTTAAGTTTGGATGTTTAAATAGATTACCAGTCAGGAAATGCCAAAGCTAAGTTTCCCATGAATTTGTAGTCCATTCGAGTTAGACTTAAATGTCTAGAATGTTAAGGCCTGAGGACCTTCAGAAGCTAAACTACTGGGACCTTCTCAGGGTGCCTTCTAGCCTTAAGCATGAGCTTCAGCAAATATGAAAACCCAGCTGGGTAGTGGGCCAGTGGTGTGACCTTTGTGCTACTTGTGTCCTGGGGCTGGAGACTGAAGTGCACTGCCAGGGTCTCTCATTCCACTGTTTCTAACGGAATGGGCAAAACTTCCCATATCTGTTTCTAGAAACATACCCAAGTATTAGTGTCAGTAGAAAATTACCACATGACACAAAATTCCTAGGGTAAAGAGAGCTAGAAATAGCATATATCTTGAATATTTTCAAAGTAGTTTTTCTTCATTCTTAAGATATCAACAAACTTAGGAGGAAAAAAAAAAAGGCTACTAAGTGTATGGTCCTTCATTAAGCAGCAATAGAAAACAAATACAGCCAGAAACAAAGCAAGGGTTGTCTACTCTTACCATTTCTATTCAACATTGTACTGGAGATTCTGGCCAGTGCAGTAAAGGAAGCAAAAGAAATTCAAGGTACGCAGATAAGAAAGGAAGAAGTAAAACCATCTTCTCACAGAGATATATTCTTGTATATAGAAAATCCTAAGGAATCTACCAAAAAAATCTATTAGAACTAATAGGCAAGTTTAGCAAGACTGCAGGATATAAGATCAATATACAAAAATTAACTATTTCTACATACAAGCAGTAAATCCTGTGAACATAAAATTAAAGGAATACAATACCATTGAATAAAATATTTAGTGAATTGAACAAAAGTATAGGACTCATACACTGAAAACTACAAATGTTGCTGAAAGAAAGTAAAGAAGGTCACAATAAATGGAGAGAGAGACTGTTGGATTGGAAGACTCAGTATTGTTATGGTGACAGTGTTCCCCATATTGACCTATAGATTCAAGACAGTGCTTATCAACATCTCAGCAGAATTTTTTTTTTGTAGAAGTTGACAGGCTGATCCTAAAATTTATATGGAATTGCAAAAACAATTTTGAAAAAAGAAGATCAAAGTTGGGGAGCTGATTTCAAAGCTTTCTACAAAGCTAGAGTAATGCAAATAGCACAGTATTGGTGTAAGGATAGACATATAGATCAGTGAAACAGAATACAGTTCAGAAATAAACCTTCCCATTCATGACCCCGTTGATTTTTAGCAAAGGTGCCCAGGAAGTTCAATGGAAAAAGGATAGCGGTGGTGTTTTGTTTTGTTTTGTTTTGTTTTGTTTTGTTTTAAAACATGGTGCTAGAGCAATTGGATATCCATACGCAAAGAAATTAACTTAGACCCTTTCCTCACACCCCACACAAAAAATTTCCACAAGATGGATCATAGATTCCTTTTAAGCTTAAAATAATAAAAATTTGTAAAGAAAATGTAGGAGTAAATCTTCGTTACCTTGGGTTAGGCAAAGAGTTCTTAGATTCAACATAAGGGAACTCTTGGGGATGCAGGAACTGTTCTAAAACTGGATTGAGGTGATGGTTGTACAACTATAAATTTGCTCAGCATCTTCAAACTATACACTTACAAGGTGCAAATTGTGTAGTTTATAAATGATGCCCTAATAAAGCTTTCAAAAGTGAAAAAACGAGAAGGAATTCCCTTTTACTTAAAAAAAAAAAAACTATTTTACCCTTTTTGTATTATTTTAAGGTCAAGCACTGCTGGAAGTTCCTTCCATGTGCTATAGGTTATAGTGTACTCTGGATCCCATAATGTCCTTTGTAATCCATCACTCTGACTACAACAGTACTTTCCAGTCTCCTGGAGTTGTCCCTGTGTCTTGACCCCAATCCAGCAAAGCCAAACTGCCTGCCTTCAGCAGTGCCCAAAGCCCACTGTGAAAAGGGGTCATCCTAGTAGATTTCACAGGGTCATCACACTGACTTCCTCCTCTCAATATTTCACGTTATGGCTAAGAATTTACCACTTACTGACTTAAAAATGCTAAATTTATTTTTCTGTCCCAAGAACTCGTTTTATTAACCAATACATTGTTGTGCCTCTTGAAAGAAGTCCAAATTATCTTAAAAACATGAATTACATAATTTTACATATTTTTCAATAAGGGGGGGTACCTTCTCAGATGTGTTTTAGCTATTCATTTCTTTTACATGCAAATACATATTCATCGTTTCCCAAAGTTCACAGCTTTTTAACAGATATGACATAGTATCAATTTTTTTGTCTTTTTACTGTGGTAAAATATACCTAGTCTAAACTTACCATTGTAACCATTTTTAGCGTACGATTCAGTGACATTAAGTACATTCACATTGTTGTGCAACCATCACCACCATCCATCTCCAGAACTACTTCCGGCTTCCGCAGCTAAAACCCCCGTACCTATGAAACAGCAACCCACCAGTTCCTTCTCTCCCCAGCCCCTGGTGGCCACCATTCTGCTTTCAGTCTCAATGAATATGACTAGCGTAGATAACTCATGTAAGTGGAATCCTACCATATTTGTTCTTTGGTGACTGACTGGTGTATTTCACCTAATGTTGTATCCTCAGTGTTCATCCATGCTGTAGCACGTATCATAATCTCCTTCCTTTTAAAGGCTGGAAACTGTTTCATTGTAGGTATACACCACATTTTGTTTATCCATTCGTCCAATATCAATGCTTTATGATAGATACTCCTATAACAGGAAAAACCCAATTCTCAAAACTAAAGCTGTCCAATAGTAGGGAATCCAACCTTTGTTCGATACCCCGGGCAGTTGCTCTGCGTGGGCTCCAAGTTAGCTCCTGTGTTCTACATCTTTGTGAAAGGAATGTGTGATTTTCACTGGAAGTATGATTAACTACAGGAGTCTGTCCAGTTCCCGTATTTGTTCAGATGAATTACTTCTTCAAACAGGGACTGGAATTTACTCTGAAATACCGAGAGTAATGAATCAGCTTGTGCTTGGTCCCAGTGTTGCCCACTGAGTGCCACTGTCTTTTTATGGCACCACAATCCACTTTACCAGAAGGCAGAGGAATGTTCAAAAAGCCATCAAAGTGCAACAAGCACTGATTCTTCTTCATCCTGTTCTCAAGGAAGGGAGGAGTTTTACCGCAGAAAGGAATGTGATAAGCTCACTTGAAGAATATTTGGTGGGGTTGGCTTGCAGCATTCATAAACCAAGAACATAGCTGCTTTCTTCTCTTTGTGACCTAACATTCTCTCATTAAAACCTCTTCTGCCAAACTGTTCTGTTCTCTTATAACTTGCCACAATAGAAATTCATTTTTGCTACAGCTACTCGTACAAATGCTTGGTGTTTACCCGTGCAAAGTGAAAGTCCTATCAGAAGTCAGAAATTATTGTATGACCTCAGGGATTTCATAGTATTATATGACACACCTGATGTAAATGTTTTCTTTTAAAACAGCAAATAATAAGATATTCATTTAGTTAAATATCATTTAAGTATTTTAGATGCTTCAGAAGAGCACATTAAGAAATGAGGCTTCTGGGGCGCCTGGGTGGCTCAGTTGGTGAAGCGTCTGTCTTCGGCTCAGGTCATGATCCCGGGATTCTGGGATCGAGCCCCACATCAGGCTCCCTGCTCCGCCGAGAGTCTGCTTCTCCCTCTGCCCCTTCCCCCTGCTCATGTTCTCGCTGTCTTGCTCTCTCTCAAATAAATTAATTAAAATCTTTTAAAAATAAATTTAGAAATTTTTTTTAAAAAGAAATGAAGCTTCAACACTTTGTTAATGTTAGTGTTTTAATGGAAAAGAAATTCATATCCTACTGAAATTTCTCACAAGTGGGCAGACACTTGGATCTGGTAGTAAAAAGTCCCCTCTTTCAGAAGAGGCTTGAGTGAAAGCAAAATAAAGCCGCCTACATCATCTAAGTAGTGTTTTTTCCCTATGTTTTCTTTTGCTTGCTCAAGAAAAAGCATTATGATTTGTTTCTTACCAGGCTCAATTTTAGAGTTAATTCCCGACTGAAAAGGGCCGACAGAACAGTCATGTTAGGTCATCTGAGGCCACTGCTTGAGTTTCTCAGAAAGAGCTGCCAACTGCCCAGAATCTGCGACAGTGGCCTATATTGTTAGGCCACCAAAGGGATGAACTAGGAGGTCAAGCAAGTCTTAATTTGTTGGTTTCAAAAATAAATCCCCATAAGTGCAATGTTCTAATGGGCTTAAAACAAAAGCAGCTCTGTATACAGACAGCTAATACCTAAACCAAACGAGGGCCTCCGTTGGGGTACTTTCACTGTCAAAATCCAAAGTATTTTTGCATCCTTCTCAAGAACTCTTGAACTGGCCGAGATGAACCGATTGTTCAGTTTCCTTTTTGCTGTCAGATGAAAACTTTCATAATTGATTTAGTTACAGTAGCATATTACTAAGCCAGCTGGGCCCCTTCTTAAGACTTCAGGTCAGGGGGCGCCTGGGTGGCACAGCGGTTAAGCGTCTGCCTTCGGCTCAGGGCGTGATCCCGGGGTTCTGGGATCGAGCCCCACATCAGGCTCCTCCGCTATGAGCCTGCTTCTTCCTCTCCCACTCCCCCTGCTTGTGTTCCCTCTCTCGCTGGCTGTCTCTATCGCTGTCGAATAAATAAAAATAAAATCTTAAAAAAAAAAAGACTTCAGGTAAGGATATATACCCCATCATGATTTTCTAAAGCTTGATTTAAGCTAGCATTTCACTACTATACCATTAGGCTAAATTTTTCCTGGGACATCTAACTCAAGGGCTCCCGGGACCATTCTTATTGGGCAGGAAATACAATATACAGTCCATCAGATACCCACTTCTAACTTTATCCCAAGTAACTTGGGCCATAGTAGTGGTAGGCAGCCCTGAACCTTTCTCCAGGGCAAATCTAAATTCCAGGGTGGGACTCTTGCTACTTTCTTACAGTCAGTCACTAGATTTGTGGATTCGACTTTTTTTTTTAGATGAGAAACAAGTTTAGTTTAAAATTGATAAAATTTAGCTATTTACATGTTTTCTGACCTTTTGGAGGGAAAGTTAGCACAAAATACAAATTGTGAAGGGTAGTGTGCAAATGAAAGTATATTCTTTAAACGGATGGAGTGTATTATCTCCATGCAGATGGAGGGTCGTCTGTGTGACTAATCTTTGAGTGCTTCCTTCAACTATTTTTTAGAAAATTAAATTGATTTTTAGAAGTTTTACAGAATATTAATCTTTAAGAAAAATCATTTTTAGTGCTGAGAGGAAAGATATTTTTTTAATCCCAAAGAAGAAAAATGCCCTGGGTGATTTTAATTTCTTTTTGTAGATCATAATATCTCGATGCATAATCAGTCTTAGATTTGTGAGCAAGACAGGTTATAGTTCTTTGCAAAGTTTCATTGTAGCTTCTTAAATTTTTGAAAATCCCGTTTTAAATTTTGTAGTGTGTTTCTTTCCCACTTACATTTCCCATCACCCAGTCTCTAGACCACTATTAAATATACTGCTCTTCTCCTACTTTGGACTGTGTCATGTTAATGATGCCAGAGATCTTTGAAAGCGCATTTTCCTATTTCTAACCTGAAGACGGCAAGTTGATGTATAAACTTGAGCAGGAAAAGTAGATTTTTAGATCTCAGAAGATTTTCTTCAATCTCTGACTTCGTAAAATCAGCTCCAGTGCAGTAGTAGTTGAATATTAGTTATATTACATTTTCATAGTAAATCGCCTTTCCCTCGCAATGTGCCAGATTTCAAATGTATTTTTAAAAAATTACTGTTGGATATCAATAGCTGACCCGCTAGGTTCACTGAAAAGAAGTGACACTGAAACTTGTTTCTAATCACCGAGCTTTTTCACAGACAACTCAGAAGCTGTAAAGAATGTTCTAAATAAGATACTCTGTTTCCAGAGCAAGTCATTTCGATTCATTCCATCATTGTTCATAAACTTGGGAACACTGTTCTTATCTGCCGTACTAGGATCACAGACACATTTCATTACATACTTTGCAGCTAAATATTTGACTCTTGAAAACTTGAATTGCTTTCCAGGAGGGAGCTCCTTCAGTCACTTTGAAGTAAGTGGCAAGAGGGTGCTTGCTAATGAACTTCAATGAAGTTCCCTGCGACTCTACAAACCCATTCCTTATTTGGCCCATATCTGAAGTCTAATTGCAAAAGTTATAATCTTATCTCAACCAATACACTTTCTCATCGTGAGATTTGGTTTTCTCTGTGCTAAAGTTAGTGGGACATATAACCCAGTGGTAGTAACTTTATAGTTCTCTGCCAACCATTCCATTTTAAATGTTGATCTTGCTAAATGCTGCATATAAACTGGGAGCAAAACAAAGCCTTCCATCTGAGGACTAGAAACCAGAAGAGCATGAGATATGATGGAGTATGGTTTAAAAAAAGCAAAAAGACTTGATTTACTGTGTTGAATGTGAAGAAAAAGTGACATCTTAACTGATTTCATCTTTAGGTTTGGAAGTACAATCTCAGTAGAGTTGAATTTAATATTACCACCAACTTTAGTCTGCTCTGTTTAAAATAGCCCATCTCAAATATAGAATTGTGGCCTCCTAACAGAACTGTGCTTATATTTCTTAGGACAGAAAGATTAAGCGTGTCCATATAGCTGTGTGTGGTCATATCTGACCCAGTGCCAGAGACTAGCAGAGAGCGGCCTGAGACAGTGTGAAACAGTCTGTTCCCCTTGCAGCTGTTCACATTTCCTCGTTTTGCTCTGTGTGTGTGTGTGTGTGTGTGTGTGTGTGTGTGAGAGAGAGAGAGAGAGAGAGAATACAAAGTGCTGAAGTTGGGGAACCTTAACTTCATTGGAAAGAGAGAACAGTAACATTCGTTCTTGTTTTCTCTCTAGGGATTTTTTTTTTCTAAAGATTTTATTGAGAGAGAGCGAGAGCATGAAGGGGGAGGGGCAGAGTGACAGGGAGAAGCAGGCTCCCCGCTGAGCAGCGATTCCCAGGACCTGGGATCATGACCTGAGCCGAGGGCAAATGCTTAACCAACTGAGCCACCCAGACGAGCCTCTATAGGGATAATTTACTAATATTCTTCCCTCCCTCAACCTCATCTTCTACACCTCAGCTTTACAAATACACTCGATGTCTTCAAACTGAGGGTTACCGAAAGGGAGGTGGGCAGGGGGATGGGTTAAATAGGTGATGGGATTGAGGCAGGCATTCGTGATGGGCTCTGGGTGATGTATGGAAGTGTTGAATCACTATATGGTACACCTGAAACTAACACCGTATGTTAACCGGAAGTAAAAACTTAAGAGGCACCTGGGTGGCTCAGTTTGTTAAGCAACTGAGTCTTGATTTCCGCTCAGGTCATAATCTCAGGGTCATGAGATTGAGTGACACATCAGGCTATGGAGCCTGCCTAAGATTCTCTATCTCCCTCTCTACCTCCTCCCCCCCAACACCAAACTCATGCTCACTCTCTCTCTCTCAAAAAAAAAAGGAAAAAGGAAAAAAGTCCAAAAACAAATACACGTGATATCTTCACATTGCAGGAGAGCAAATAGCAGAAGGAAATACATTTTGCCATTTCAATCCACCATGAAATTTAGCTTCTTGAGCAGGGGTTGACAAACTACGGTGCTCAGGCCAAACCCAGCCAGCCACCTATTTTTGTAAATAAAGTTTTATTGGAACACAGCCATGTCCATTCGTTTACAGATTGTTAATGGCTGCCTTTGCATACACAGCAAGGCCGAGCGGCTGACACAGTCCTTACTGCCACAAAGCCTGAGATATTTACCATCTGGCCAGGAAATGAATAGAATTCTAGCATTCCTTAACAGGGCAAGGCTTGTAGTTGATTGGCTAATATCTTTCAAGTCATATTTCATATATTTTTTCCTACAACCTGTAAGTAGCATTGTCTGTAGTTCTTTCCTTCAAATATTTGCTGAAGGTGTCTCCCTGGCAGAAGACTTTGTGTATTCCTGAAATCTGGTGTGAGAGAAAGGATGGCGCATCAGGAGTTCATGGTCTAGTCCCTGCTGCTCTGGCTGCAGAACCCTGAGCACGACACTTCACCTCACTGGACCTCAGCTTTCTCCTTAAAAAAGTGGAGGAGCTGAACCATGTTGGTCCTCTTCTACCTTGAAAATTTGATGAAGTAAGTCAGCCTGGAAACACACTCCAAAAAAGAAATATGGTCAAAATAGATTTAATTTTGAGGGAAAGTTTTTAGCTATGCAAGAAGGACCAAAGATAATGATATCTGGTTCCTAAAGAAACAAGCTAAGAAAGAAGTATTCCCAGTCTGTTTATTTTTATGTCACTCTGAAATTTTTTTAAAATATCTATTTCTAGTTCCTCTGCACCAACTCAAATGCGTCTTTATTTTTTAAAGAAACATGTATTAAACATCTCCTGTGTACTCAGCCCCATGTGAGGTGCTGTTATTGAATGTCAACTCAAGAGTCTGGTCATGGGAAAGAGAAAGCAGCCCTTAAACAGCATGTTCCATAATCCTGTCCCTCAGGCAGCCAGGGCCCTCTTGGCTGTCAACACGCTTGATGTGGCAGTCATCAGATGTTGGCTTTGTCCTGGGTTCTGCATCATCAGTGGACTCTGGAGCTGGCCTCAGCAGCACCCTCTCAGCTCCTACACCCAGGTGTTACCCCACAGCTACTTACTTCTGGGTCCCTTTGCTCCGTGCAGGCAGCCCTCTTGGACAGGGCTCCATCAAGATGGCTGCAGCCAGATCACACTCTGAGGCAGCTCCTTGACTCATGGGAAACACACACAAACACTACAAGTGTGGGTTGCCCTACGCTGGCCTCCCCCTACTGGCAAGGGCTGCCCCAGGTGGCCTCCGGCCAAGAAAGAGGCAGACATCAGTATGTTTTCACTTGGGACCACAGACACCACCTGTCAAGCTGCCCCAAGGACACTCAGCTCCAACCCGGTGCACCCGAGGCGGGCTTCAAAAGTCACTGCAACCTGGCAAGCATCCTTCCAGAGAATGAGCTAACGAGCTCTTGTTACTGGCACCTCCAGTTTCTCTGCGCGGTTCTCTTGGAGCACCCGCCACCCTTCCCTGGGCATGAGGAAGAAGGCAACTCTCCCTGTCTTCCTCCCCAGGAGGAAGGAAGGGGAGATCAAATGCTTGCTCTCCTTGTCCTGTGACTCCTACAGACGCCAGACTTCTGCCTCTGTAGGCAGAGTAGGGCATGAGGGTGAGTGCAGAAGGACCATTTTGGCTGCCTTTCAGGAAGCCCTAGACGGATGGTCTGGCAGCTCTCTAGCAGGCTTGGTGCTACTTACTTCCTATTGGCCTTAGCTCTGGGCTCCAGCTAAAGGTCCAAGACAACAGGGAAAGTCCCAAATCACATCATTCTAGATAGTCTTTATACATGCTGCAGCTTTCCTTTGTTCTCAAAACCCAGCCACATCTCACTCGCCCCCGTGCCTTTACAAAACCACCTAGACTTGAACTTCGAATCCATAAGAATGAGAAGTTGAAAAGCTGCATATTTTCTGACTACTGTTTTAAAACACTAATGTTACATTGCATTAAAGCGTTCCTCCATGGAGGATTTTTTTATTTACCTGCTTTGCCACATTTCTGAAATAGTTTGTATTTGTTGTGGGTATCGCTAAAATATTTTGAGTCCCAAAGGCAAAAAACTCAGTCGCAGAAATTGAAGAGGGAAATGAAAGGTGGCCTGTTATGCATGCACATCCAGATAGTCTCCAACTTGGGGCTCACTCAGCTGAGATCCCTTCCAGTTGACAGCACTGGAGGGACCAGACTACTTTCAGGTTCTCAAAGGGATCCAGCTGGCATAGGTTTCTGGGCCTTTAGCTCTTTGGAATTTGGGCATTCTTTGAGGACAAGAACTGTCCTCCTTTTCATTTTCATAACCCCAGTAAGTAGAACTGCACTGCCTAGTACATAGTAGGAGCTCAGTTAATGGATGGATGGATGGATGGATGAGTCCATAAGGGCTCACTTCTGATGGTGACAAAGTGAGCCCCTTCCCTCCCTGCCCCTTCCTGCCATGATTCTTACTTGCCCTTCTGCTTCATGAGCCGGCAGTTGAGATTCACCATATATTCTTAGCTATCCATTGTGTCCAGCCTGCCTGGACTGTTCCAGTCCCAGGCTCTCCTAGGAGCTGGAGGGGCAGAGCCCAGTGCCCCCACCTCAGACAGAAGACCCCTTCTTTTAAGTCCTTCCCACTGCTTCTGCCTTGATTGGAAGCACCCAACCTCTCCCTCATCCCACCACTATTTCCCCTACACTTTGGGTGAATATGTGATGAACTGGATCAGGCCAGACCAAAGAAGCAGAAGAAAATTTGCTCTGAGCACTTTTTTGGGAGCAGGGCCCTGAAAATGTTGACACTGAAGGCATCTGTATGCCACGTGTAAAGTGGCTGTAAGGCTAGAACAGTGGTTCTCGCTTTACTACTCTGTGCCTCAGTATCCTCATCTGTAAAGTGGGAATAATAAGGGTATTGCCCTAATAGGGTTGTCTGAGGTTAAACAAGGGAATATATATTAAGAATTTTCACTAATAACTAGCATCTAGTAAGTATTCAATAAAAGTAGCAATTCTTATTGGTACAACTACTGTTACTCTCAGAAGTTAACATTTGCACGTAAGATTTCCAAATACCTAAGGAGTTTATTACAGTACAAATTTCTGGACCTCCTTTGCAAATTCTGATTCAGTAGGTCTGGAGTGGGGCCCAGGAATCTCTCTGTTTAACAATTCCAGCTGGAGCTGCCACAGGTTCTCAAGAAACCACACTGACATAAGACCTAGGGAATTTTTCAACTTCTGATTCCTTACTTTTGGTGGGTTGTTGTTTTTTTCTTCTATTTTATATTGCATATGTACAGTATTTCATTTATCTCTGAAGGCTAGTCTGGGAACCTAACACTATATATAACATTATTTCTATGGGAAAATCCATTCCCTGGTTCCAAATTTCAAAAGGTACAGTCTTTAGAGATAGAAGCCATTCAGAGGATGAAGACTCCCCGTGTGCACTCTACAGGGATTTGGGTGAATTTTGTGAGCCAGCCACATATCTCTAGTTCCCTGTTAATACAGTTGATCTCTGAACAACGCAGAGGTTAGGGGGGCCAACCCCTGCATAATCAAAAATCCACATCTAACTTTGGCTCCCCCAAAAATTTAATATCCCACTGTTGACCTTAAAGCCTTAGCAATAACATAGTCAGTTAACACATATTTTGTATATGTATTATATACTGAATTCTTACCATTAAGTAAGCTAGAGAAAAGAAAATGTTATTAAGAAAATCATAAGAGGGGCACCTGGCTGGCTCAGTCAGTAGAGCATGTGACTCTTGATCTTGGGGTCATGGTTTGAGCCCCACATTGGGCATAGAGCTTACTTTTTAAAGTAAATAAGGAAAAAGCCCCCTTCTTATTTCCAGAGGAGAAGGAACGTGGGGAAATAGAAAACTTGTCAAGAGACTCCTTGCACTTAACAAACTGGCAAATAGATAAATAGCTTTCTATAAAATTGTAATACATACCACGGATCTACTGATGAGGGTACAGGGAGATACATACTCAGTGCCGATGAGATTGTAATTGGGGCAGCCTTTAAAAAAAACATAAGGAAGATGGGCGCCAGGGTGACTCAGTGGGTTAAGTGCCTTCGGCTCGGGTCGTGATCTCAGAGTCCTGGGACTGAGCCCTGCATTGGGCTCCCTGCTCAGCAGGGAGTCTGCTGCTCCCTCTCCCTCTCCCTCTATGCGCTCTCTCTCTCTCTCTCTCTCAAATAAAATCTTTTTAAAAGTCATAAGAAAAAATACATTCAGAGTACTTTACTGTGTTTATTGGGGAAAAATCTCCACAATAAGTAAACCCATGCAGTTCAGATCCATGCTGTTCAAGGGTCAACTGTATAATATTTTAAACAGCACTTTACTAGTCTACTTACACTGTGCATTTAACCTCTGATTTAGTAGTACTTTCTCAAGGCCCTTGTTTAAAAATGGTCACTGCTCTATCTTCACATTGTTCTCATTGGGCATCTTTGTAATTAATTTATGTATTTCTCATAAGGCGTTTTTATGTGTGGTGTGGCCCAAACAAGTCATAAGGCTTTATCATGCGTCAGTATAAACAAATCTAACTGTAACCTGAAGGATGTATATAGTCAGTATTTGACCTGTACACTAGCATTGTGGTACATGGGAGAAAGAAAAAAAGAACTAAACAAAAACCAACCCAAAAAAAACCCCACCTGTTTTAGAGAAGTTAGGAAATAGACATGGCAGAGTAGCCAAAATCCATTTAAACTTTTCACTTTTCAAAGCAGACTGTCAAATGAGCCATTTCGTTTGAGGTAGAAATTAATATCTTAATTGCATTTCCACCCTACACAGATTTTTCCTTAAAGAATTAAGTTGCCTTCAGAAAGTCAAATTTTGATTCAGTTAGATTTATGGCGTTTTTGAAATATATTTAGATTCTTTTCAGTATCTTCTCATGCTCTGTGAATTTGCAAATGCACAAGGAAAAAGTTCATGTCCTTGATTTCCTGCTGAAGGATGCCAGCACTGTTACTGTTAATAAATAGCCCTAGTAAAACAAGCATAAACCTTTTGTGAGAACATTCCTTCCTAGAAGGAGTTGGATTTGCCCTTTCCCAAGATTTAGATTTCGGTGAAAATTCTTTCAGACGTGTCTTGGCCAGAAAGCATTCTTTCATTTTGCTCTGTATCCATGTTAGTTGAATGTCGCTTCTACGAGAGGCAACAAAATATTGCAGTTCTGAAATAGTGATCGATTTTAAATGAGAAAGGAAGCTGCCACATTGACAGGATCTTGGACCGTCTATTTGAAGATGATTTTCTAAAACGATACGTGTAAGACTCCTCTTGCAACAAGTTTTACTGAATGAGTAAGAGATTATTAATGGGAGGAGACCACTGAAATCAGCAGCCAGCATTTGTCAGAGGAAGATATTGTTTAGTGAAATAATAAATATGCAGCTCTGAACTTTGAGCAAAGAATTATGAGTGTTGATCGGATTTTCTTCTTTGCTTTTAGCTGTATGACAAAATTAACACAAAGTCTTCACCACAAATCAGGAATCCTCCGAGTGATGCAGTACAGAGAGCCAAAGAGGTAAGTGACATATTTTGTAAATGTATCTGGGAGTCTTATTTGCTACCTTTATGGAAAACATTGCTGCTGCACAGTAAGAGGTGGTTCCTGGGAGTCACGGTTGGACCATTACAGTCAGATTTAGTATTTCTAAGTTTATCGCTGAACATTTTACATACAGGAAAGAAAGAAAAGCCTCAGGGACAACAATGCCTCGATTTCTAGTTCTGGTTCTGCTATGTAACCCTGAACATGTTAATATAACAATTGTACTTCTCTTTTTTTTTTAAATAAGTTATTTTACTGCGCTTGGTTGAAAATAGGCTATGAAAATTTGAGTTGCTTTTTTTAAGGCAGTAGTGTTTAGAAGTTAAATATCTATAGCAATTAAATATACTGGAGTTCAGAGAGAAGTCGTTTTTATAAACCGTCGGCTAGTATACATGGCTGTACCTGTTACCAAAACTTTTTTTTAACTTTTTTTTTTAATGTATTTTTTTAAAGTAATCTCTAACACCTAACGGGGGGCTTGAACTCACAAGCCCGAGATCAAGAATCACAGGCTCTGCTGACTGAGTCAGCCGGGGGCCCCAACTTTTTTATTATAGAAATATGATATTGCAAAAAGTTTGGATAAGTAAAAATCCATCCATAATCACAGCACCCTAACACAGTAATTTTCATTTCTGCACATATACTTCCAATCACTACCACTTGCATATAAATTTTATTTTTTATTTTTTTGCATATAAATTTCATGTTGCTGCAATCAGAATGTATCTTTTTCTTACCTGACGTTATATAATCATTTTTCCAATGTTTATATTTGGTCTTCATAAATATGAATTCTAATGAGGGCATAAATCTTCTTTGTTATTACTAAATTATAATGAATTAGCAACTCCTCCGTTGTTAGACACATAGTTTTTGGGTTTGTTATTTTTTTTCACTTTTTGGTGTTATAAAAGTCTGAATGCAAATTAACATTTACTTTAAAAACAGTTTTTATACAGTGAGACTACTAAGTGAAAAGAGTATGAAAGACAGAATCCCTTCCCTACCAGATTTTAAACACCACGCCTGCACTAGAGAGCATCTTGTTGAGAAATAAGACCAAGGGTGCTGCTGGGCCTGCCCATGCAGTCAAGGGCACCAGCCAGGAGAGCTTCTCTCTGGCTTAGGGGATGACACCTCGCTGTTTAAAATTAGACTGTGAGAGTAGCAGGGGACCAGAGAAAACACATAGTTTCATCCTTTCATTTCACTGGTAGAGACACTCAAAGCAAAAAATACACCGAGGAGAATTTGCTTATCTTCATTACACAATATGAATTAATAGCATAACCAGCACTTGCTGAGGGTTCCTTTAGATAAGAAAGAAACCCTGTAGTGTTTGTTTGGTCTTTTTCCTTCTTCCCTGAGGAGGTGATTGAGTAGCGCTTAGATGCCTGTGAAATCTAAGCCTTGAAGGTCATCTAAGTGACCCCTTAATGCTCCTTCTTGCCCCAGTATTAAGATTCTCCAAGATGAGGCAAGAGGTTCCTCTGGGTGGATGACTTGCGTGCCCCTGACACGCAGTCCTGCTGAAGCCGACTCTGATTGGCTCAACTCTAGGAACGGAGCGCGATGTGTGTAACTGCTCTGTGAGTCCAGCCATCTACGGTTAGAACCGCAGCAGTATGTTTACTCGGGGGTGGGGGGGGGAAGAGCAACGAGGCGTTCCCCGGGTCTCCTGTCACATAGTCAAATTTTAAATGG
This sequence comes from Ursus americanus, assembly GCF_024610735.1. Classification (NCBI taxonomy): domain Eukaryota; kingdom Metazoa; phylum Chordata; class Mammalia; order Carnivora; family Ursidae; genus Ursus; species Ursus americanus. Next base: position 87,717,303 of record NC_142164.1, read on the forward strand.
AGAAACTTCAGCCTGATGGTAACGGATAACTTTTAGAGTGGAAAGAGAAGTTTTCAGTGGTTTTTAGTTTTGTTTTTTTTTTTGGTTTTTTGTATTAACTATTCTCTTGGATTCCCTGGCAGTTAATACTAGGAACTATTGGCAGAGGCATAGTTTCCTCTATGTGAGGAGATATGTATGGAGAATAACAACGACTCTGCCAGACTGCAGGAAAATGACTTAAGTGTTTCTTTTCTTTAAATGGTTTTTTATGTGAGCCTGTGCCATTTTAATCTTTCTGAAAGGAACCGACTGTTTTGTTAATATTTAAAAAGCTGCTATTAACTTATAATACACATTCATTTTGATAGTGAGTTTGGGAAAAGATTTGTAGAGATATTTTCCCATTAAGTTAATTCAGTTACTTACACCTGTAGTAAATATGTATTGTGGACGTATCATTTTGTTTTGTATTTTTCAATAACGTTTCAGGTTATAGTTGGGTAATATATTCAGAGAAATTATAGCAATTTGTTTTATTTTTTATTGCCATCAATAGAGTTCTTTTATATTGATAACATTTAATAAAGTGATGAATTTTTTCCAAAGTAATTGTTTTGCCTGCTGTAAAAAATCTGTTCATAATTTTTAATTTAAAAGAATTCTCTATTTTCTAAAGCTGGCATCCTGCTTATACTATTATACATCTTGCTTATTTTTTAGGTATTGGAGGAAATTTCATGTTACCCTGAGAACAATGATGCAAAAGAACTAAAGCGTATTTTAACACAACCTCATTTCATGGTAAGTACCAATGAAACTTCTATAGAACTAAAACCTCACTTTCAAAAGAAGGTTTTAATAATCCTCATGAAACGTGGCCATCTTTATCAGATACGTCATTACTCATATAATAATTAGACTGTTAAGATTACAGTACCAGGTAATACCAAATACATCAAGATCCTTTTTGTTTACTTTGTGTCATAGTCTTAAAGATGCTTTTCCTAAGGTCGCTCTTCAAGGACTGTGTGGTCATCACACAAGGGATTTGCTTCCTGCTAGGATAGTTCTTAAGTCACTAGAACTGTGTATGGTACTTAAACCACAGAGAACTCAAACTGGAGACAGTTTTCACTAAAAAAGAATTCTCGGGGTTATGAGATGGAACCCTGTGTCAGACTCCATGCTAAATAGGGAGTCTGCTCAAGATTCTCTCTCTCCCCCTCCACCCCACTCATGCGTGCGCGCTCTCTCTCTCTCTCAATAAATAAATAAAATCTTAAAAAAAAAGAAGAAGAAGAGAGATTGGAAGAGGCCAGACCCAGTTAGGTCTTCCAGGCTATGGTAAGGAGTCCGGATTTTCTCCTGATTGCAGCAGGGCAACACTGAGTGACTACAAGCAGGAAAATATGATCAGATCTGCGCTTGAGAGATCCTTGGGGCTGATGTGCAGAGAATGGATTCTGGTGGGGATGAGAATTAAAAGAGGGAGGCCAATTCGAAGGCTGTTGTGATAGGTGGTAGAGGCTTGGAAAAGGATGGGGCTGGTCTAAAATGGGCAGGCTGGGATTCAACACTGGAGATGGCTGAACACGACAGGACTTGCTGGTGGCTGGGATGTGAGGGAGTGTGGCTAACCCCATTTTACAGTTCAGAGAGGAAACTGCCCTAGAAAGGTAACAAGGCTTGCTAGAGGTCACTCACCTAGTAAGTGGCCTCGCTGGGGTTCAAAACCCAGATCTCGCAGGCTCCAAAGCCCATGCTCTTAAACGTTGGTTGACCTGTAATGAGGGTCCAGTTTCCTATAAACTTAACTTGAGCTCACTGGCCATTTCCAAATAAGCATATGTTTAGATAATATCCCATGTGGAAAATATGCTTCTGAGCTATATATACTATGTTAAATAAACTTTTAAGTGCTGGAGCTTTTATCTTATAAGCATTTTGAAGTCATGGTTTCAATATCCTGGTGTTTTTAAAGAAATATTAATAGCTTAAAGGGAAATATTGTAATGCTTATGTTTTTATTATACTGAGGTTTGAGAGTTATTCTTAGCATAGTTATCATTTCGCACTTACTCAACTAGTTGGCTTTTTCCTTGCTTTCTGATCATTAAAACATGAGGGTTTAACATTGAATTACCTGACACTTAAAAATACAGATACTTGTGAATATTTATAGTAATTAAAGAATAAAAGGGAATAGATTTACATTATGTTTTAAAGTCTATATTCTATCTTTAGAGGTCATGATAAAAAATACTATCACACTAATCCCTTTTTCAGTTATTCCATTTGAAAGACTTTTTTACAAAAGAATTAATAGATCCTTTGCTTATTGCAGTTGTAAAATATAAAACATTAAGGCTAAAGACAAATATTAATAAAATAGAAAGTTAACAAAGTTAATGCTTTTTTTTTTTCTTTAAGAAAATAGGATCTAGCCTGGCTGACTCAGTCACTAGAGCATGCAGCTCTTTATCTCGGGGTCATGAGTTCAAGCCCCACACTGGGCATAGAGCCTACTTAATTTAAAAAAAAAAAAAAAGGAAGGAAAGAAAGAAAGATCTAGAACAGAAGATTTTAAAAGCAAATTTGTATCCTACGTTCTCAAAAAACAAGATGGTTAAAATCACCTTAGGTTATCATGATATTTTTATTATTTAGTGGTCTATTGTATGATTTATAATTAAGCCAGAGGAGCCACTTCTCAAGCATAAAATTCATATTTTTCCTGTTCATGTTAAAGTAATTAGATACTTTTTTCACCATAGTCTAAAGTTGTTAGTCATCTTGTCCATGTCCTTACTAGAGTACAAAAAGTGAAAGTATTTTTCCTATTACACAATTCTTATGTAATTAAAACTAACAGCTATTTCAGCTTAGTAACAATTGCTCAATTATACGTCAACATATTTAAGAAAAGTATTCAAACTTAGATTTTCCTTTTTTTTGTTCTGCATATTCTTTTTCTTTTTTTTAGATTTATTGATTTTAGAGAGCATGCACATGCATGTGCTAGCAGGGGGGAGGGGCAGAGGAGGAGGGAGAGAGAGAATGAATACTCAAGCAGATTCCCCACGGAGCTGAGCATGGAGCTGTTGAGGGGCTCCATCTCGTGACCCTGACATCATGACCTGAGCTGAAATCAAGACTCAGACACTTAATCAGCTGAGCCACCCAGGCACCACTTATATACTCTTTTTCACTGGCTTCTTTAAACAATCTATAAGTAGCCCTTTTTGTTTCTGTTTGCGTATACGTTCGAACTTTGGGGGTAAGTTTTATTTTGTGATAGCAGTCTTTACAGTGGCAAATCGTGGTTAGCATTAAGAATTACCTAATTTGGGGGCACCTGGGTGGCACAGCGGTTAAAGCGTCTGCCTTCGGCTCAGGGCGTGATCCCGGCGTTCCGGGATCGGGCCCCACATCAGGCTCCTCCGCTATGAGCCTGCTTCTTCCTCTCCCACTCCCACTGCTTGTGTTCCCTCTCTCGCTGGCTGTCTCTATCTCTGTCAAATAAATAAATAAAATATTAAAAAAAAAAAAGAATTACCTAATTTGGAGGAGGGGAGTTAAGATGGCAGAGGAGTAGGGGACCCCTTTTTCAGCCGGTCCCCTGAGTCGAGCTGGATAGGTACCAGACCAGCCTGAACATCCACGGAATCAGCCTGAGATGCAGGAAGATACATCTGGATCTCTACAAATGAACATCTCCAGCGCTGAGTATTGAGGTACGAAGCGGGGAGCCATGAAGCCAGCACAGATATCGGAACATAAACGGAAGGGGGAAGGAGCCGCCGCATTCGGGCACCGGGAAGTGGTAGCCACCTGATGGGGGAGCGGGCGGACTCGTGGACCGGCACCCACAAGAGAACAGACTGAGAACGTGAGCCAGGGAACGTGCCACCAGACTTCTCACGGAACTCCGGTGTGCTCACTGGAACCAGACTGAGACCGGGAGCTCCAGGAGTGCACAGGGGCGGCTGGCGGTGTTAGAAACACAAAGGACAGAGACGCACCGGCCCTGGAAGTGAGGGCTGGGACGCCGGGTGTGGGGCGCACATCCCGGGACGCTGCAGGGTTGAGCAGCACCAACAGAAACAGAGTTAAAGTGGCCAGAACATCAGTGGAGAATGGTCCGCGATCCCTATGTTCTGAGACAGAGGCTGAGATTCAGCCACTGCTGCTCTGACTCTCAGAAGAGGCACAGCAAACCACCAAGGAAAGCTGCCAGAGAACAAAAGCCTGGAAATACCGGCTCACAGTGTGCCCATCGCCATCCCCCCTCACAGGGGACACAGAGACTCTACCCAAACAGGGTTGCCTGAGTATTGGCGCAGCAGGCCCCTCCCCCAGAAGGCAGGCTGAAAAATCAAGAAGCCCACATCCCTAAGATCCCTATAAAACAAGGGCGCACGGCCTGGGTCCCGGTCAATTATATGGGCTCTGGACAACCCCGCAACCTCTCCTCATCAGAATGACGAGAAGGAGAAATCCCCCCCAGCAAAGAAAAGACAATGAGTCTGTGGCCTCTGCCACAGAACTAATGGATATGGATATAACCAAATTATCAGAAATGGAATTCAGAGTAACAATGGTCAAGATGATGTGTAGACTTGAAAAAAGTATTAACGAAAATGTTAATGAGAATATAGAATCTCTAAGGGTGGAAATGAGAGCGAATCTGGCAGAAATTAAAAATTCTATGAGCCAAATGCAGTCAAAACTAGAGGCTCTGACGGCCACGGTGAATGAGGCAGAAGAACGTATCAGTGAATTGGAGGATGGTTAGTAGAAGAGAAAGCTAGAATAGAATCTGGACTCAAAAAAATCCATGCTCAGGAATGTAGGTTACGGGAGATTACTGACTCAATGAAACGTTCCAATGTCAGAATCATCAGCATCCCTGAGGGGGTGGAGAAAAACAGAGGTCTAGAAGAGATATCTGAACAAATTGTAGCTGAAAACTTCCCTAATCTAGCAAGGGAAACAAATATTTGTGTCCAAGAGGCAGAGAGGACCCCTCCCAAGCTCAACCACGACAAACCTACACCGCATCACGTCATAGTGCAATTCGCAAATATTAGATCCAAGGATACAGTATTGAAAGCGGCCAGGGCAAAGAAATTTCTCACGTACCATGGCAAAGGTATCAGAATTATGTCAGACCTGTCTACACAGACCTGGAATGAGAGAAACGGTTGGGGGGGGGCATTTTTTAAGCTCTTTCAGAGAAACACATGCAGCCAAGGATCCTTCATCCAGCAAGGCTGTCATTCAGAATTGATGGAGAGATAAAGACCTTCCAGAATCGCCAGTCATTGACCAATTTCATAACCACAAAACCAGCCCTACAGGAGATATTAAGGGGGGTTCTATAAAAGTAAAAAGGCCCCAAGAGTGATACAGAACAGAAAGTCACAATCTATAGAAACAAAGACTTTACTGGCAACATGGCATCATTAAAATCATCTCTCTCAATAATCAGTCTCAATGTAAATGGCGTAAATGCTCCCATAAGATGCCACAGGGTTGCAGATTGGATAAAAAGACATGACCCATCCATTTGCTGTCTACAAGAGACTCATTTTGAACCTAAAGATACATCCAGACTGAGAGTAAAGGGATGGAATACCATCTTTCATGCCAATGGACCTCAAAAGAAAGCTGGGGTAGCAATTCTCATATCAGACAGATTGGATTTTAAACTAAAGACTATAGTTAGAGACACAGAAGGGCACTACATTATTCTTAAAGGATGTATCCAACAAGTGGATATGACAGTTATAAATATCTATGCCCCCAACAGGGGAGCAGCAAGATACACAAGCCAACTCTTAACCACAATAAAGAGACATATAGATAAAAATACGCTAATAGTAGGGCACCTCAACACTCCACTATCAGCAATAGACAGATCACCTAAGCAAGAAATCAGCAAAGAAACAAGAGCTTTGAATGCCATACTCAACGAGTTGGACCTCATAGATATATATAGAACACTACACCCCAGAACCAAAGAATACTCATTCTATTCTAATGCCTATGGAACATTCTCAAGAACAGACCATGTTCTGGGTCACAAAACAGGCCTCAACCGATACCAAAAGATTGAAATTATCCCCTGCATATTCTCAGACCACAACGCTCTGAAATTGGAACTCAACCACAAGGAAAAATTTGGAAGAAACTCAAACACTTGGAGACTAAGAACCATCCTGCTCAGGAATGACTCGATAAACCAGGAAATCAAAAATCAATTTAAACAATTTATGGAGACCAACGAGAATGAAAACACAACGGTCCAAAACCTATGGGATACTGCAAAGGCAGTCCTAAGGGGGAAATACATAGCCATCCAAGCCTCACTCAAAAGAATAGAAAAATCTAAAATGCAGTTTTTATATTCTCACCTCAAGAAGCTGGAACAGCAACAGAGGGACAGGCCTAATCCACGCACGAGGAAGCAGTTGACCAAGATTAGAGCAGAGATCAATGAATTAGAAACCAGGAGTACAGTAGAGCAAATCAACAGAACTAGAAGCTGGTTCTTTGAGAGAATTAATAAAATTGACGGACCACTGGCAAGACTTATCCAAAAGAATAGAGAAAGGACCCAAATTAATAAAATTATGAATGAAAAAGGAGAGGTCACAACCAACACCAATGAAATTGGAAGGATTATTAGAAGCTTTTATCAACAGCTTTATGCCAATAAATTAAGCAATCTGGAAGAGATGGAGGCCTTCCTGGAAACCTATAAACTACCAAGACTGAAACAGGAAGAAATTGATTTTTTAAACAGGCCAATTGATTATGATTGTGAGGCCAATATTACCTTGATCCCCAAACCAGGCAAAGACCCCATCAAAAAGAATTACAGACCGATTTCCCTAATGAATATGGACGCCAAAATCCTCAACAAGATATCCTGGCTAATAGAATCCAACAGTACGTTAAAAGGATTATCCATCATGACCAAGTGGGATTCATCCCTGGGATGCAAAGGTGGTTCAACATTCGCAAATCTATCAGTGTCTTAGATTTTATCCAGAAAGAAAAATTCAAAAATCATATGATTCTCTCAATAGATGCAGAAAAAGCATTTGACAAAATACAGCATCCTTTCCTGATTAAAACCCTTCAGAGTGTAGGGATAGAGGGTATATTCCTCAATCTCATAAAAGCCATCTATGAAAAGCCTACAGCAAATATTATTCTCAATGGGGAAATGCTGGAAGCCTTTCCCTTAAGATCAGGAACACGACAAGGATGCCCACTCTCGCCACTATTATTCAACATAGTACTAGAAGTCCTTGCAACAGCAATCAGACAACAAAAAGGGATAAAAGGTATCCAAATCGGCAAAGAATAAGTCAAAATGTCTCTCTTTGCAGATGACATGATACTCTATATGGAAAACCCAAAAGAATCCACTCCCAAACTATTAGAAGTTAGAGAGCAATTCAGTAATGTGGCGGGATACAAAATCAGTGCTCAGAAATCAGTTGCATTTCTATACACGAATAATGAGACTGAAGAAAGAGAAATTAGGGAATTCATCCCATTTACAATAGCACCAAGAACCATACGTTACCTTGGAATTTACTTAACCAGAGACGTAAAGGACCTATATTCTAGAAACTATAAATTACTCTTGAAAGACATTGAGGAAGACACAAAAAGATGGAAAAATATTCCATGCTCATGGATCGGAAGAATTAACATAGTTAAAATGTCCATGCTACCCAGAGCAATCTACACTTTCAACGCTATCCCGATCAAAATACCGATGACATTTTTCAAGGAACTGGAACAAATAGTCCTTAAATTTGTGTGGAACCAGAAAAGGCCCCGAATCGCCAAGGAACTGTTGAAAAGGAAAAACAAAGCTGGGGGCATCACTGTGCTGGATTTCGAGCTGTACTACAAAGCTGTGATCACAAAGACAGCATGGTACTGGCCTAAAAACAGACACATAGACCAATGGAACAGAATAGAGAACCCAGAAATGGACCCTCGGCTCTTTGGGCAACTAATCTTTGATAAAGCAGGAAAAAACATCCAGTGGAAAAAAGACAGTCTCTTCAATAAATGGTGCTGGGAAAATTGGACAGCTACATGCAAAAGAATGAAACTTGACCACTCTCTCACAGCATACACAAAGATAAACTCCAAATGGATGAAAGACCTCGAAGTGAGACAGGAATCCATCAAAATCCTAGAGGAGAACATAGGCAGCAACCTCTATGACATTGGCCAAAACAACCTTTTTCATGACACATCTCCAAAGGCAAGAGAAACAAAAGATAAAATGAACTTGTGGGACTTCATCAAGATAAAAACCTTCTGCACAGCCAAGGAAACAGTCAAAAAAACTAAGAGGCAGCCCACGGAATGGGAGAATATATTTGCAAATGATGCTACAGATAACAGACTGGTATCCAAGATCTACAAAGAACTTCTCAAACTCAATACGCGAGAATCAAACAAATCATAAAATGGGCAGAAGATATGAACAGACACTTTTCCAATGATGACATACAAATGGCTAACAGACACATGAAGAAATGTTCAAAATCATTAGCCATCAGGGAAATTCAAATCAAAACCACACTAAGATACCACCTTACGCCAGTTGGAATGGCAAAAATTGACAAGGCAAGAAACAACAATTGCTGGAGAGGATGTGGAGAAAGGGGATCCCTCCTACATTGTTGGTGGGAATGCAAGTTGGTACAGCCACTCTGGAAAACAGTGTGGAGGTCCCTTAAAAATGGAGCTATCCTATGACCCAGCCATTTGCACTACTGGGTATTTACCCCAAAGATACAGACGTAGTGAAGAGAAGGGCCATATGCACCCCAATGTTCATAGCAGCGTTGTCCACAATAGCTAAATCGTGGAAGGAACCGAGATGCCCTTCGACAGATGACTGGATTAAGAAGTTGTGGTCCATATATACAATGGAATATTACTCAGCTATCAGAAAGAATGAGTTCTCAACATTTGCTGCAACATGGACAGCACTGGAGGAGATAATGCTAAGTGAAATACGTCAAGCAGAGAAAGACAATTATATGATTTCTCTCATCTATGGAACATAAGAACTAGGAAGATCGATAGGGGAAGAAAGGGATAAAGAAAGGGGGGGTAATCAGAAGGGGGAATGAAGCATGAGAGACTATGGACTCTGAGAAACAAACTGAGAGCCTCAGAGGGGAGGGGAGTGGGGGTTTGGGATAGACTGGTGATGGGTAGTAAGGAGGGCACATATTGCATGGTGCACTGGGTGTTATACGCAACTCATAAATCATCGAACTTTACATCAGAAACCAGGGATGTACTGTATGGTGACTAACATAATATAATAAAAAAACATTAAAATAAAAAAAAAAAGAATGACCTAATTTGGTGACATAATTTGAACTTTTTTCTATTAATGTTCTGTTTGGGTATTATTTTGTGATTGTTGGGACTTATCCTTCCTTATAAATAATACACTAAATACAAATGTTTGCTTACATAATTTAAAACGGTGAGTAGAACTCATTTGCAAAAAGCAGCATAAACACTTTCCCCAACCCATGTAACACATTCTCCTGATGAAAGCTTGGTTTCTGCTTGCCAGGCTCTATAGCCTCCAGTTACACAAAGCCTGTTTTTGAAAATTCCCTCATTATGGAAGCTACATCTGTGGTTGGTATGATGAACCTAATATTAGCCGATGAAGTTTTTCCGTTTGTCTATTATTGATTCTTGCTTTCTGCCCTAAATATTAGTCTCTTAAGTGGCCCAATTAACCCAAGAAAAGAGGGATTTACTCACAGAGCACAACCAGCACACTTGGGCCTGGGGGACCAGTGCAGAGTACAGTCAGGGCGGGGGTCAAGAAGCCAAGGTCCCCAGGGCTTTCGTGGAGCCCTGCTCTCAAGCGGTGCACTGCTCAGTACCCCCTCATCCACACCTCAGTGTCGACCAGCCCGCTGCGATCTTGAAACTAGCTGCCATTTTCATCAGAAACCCAAACGCGGATCCTGCTTCAAGCACACGCTCTACTGATGACAGATCAACACTGCCTTCTTTATTATTCAACTGCGTTGTTACCTTTTATTTTTGCCTCATATGCATGCCTTTAAAATTAAAAGAGCCAAGTCATGACTTTAACAGACTTTTTCAATCAAGGAACTTAATTTGAGATGCTAAGGGTTATACTTTTAAAGTAATTTTAATTGCATTTCATTATCTCCAGATATTTCATTACTGTGCAGATCACAGATTAAAATAGACCTGAGTTTGTAATTAGCCCACATGAAAACAGAATCTGTACAAAGCTCCAAACATACAGATATTCGGCCGCTAAATTCTCTCTGAAGTAGAAATGTTCAAATATTCGTGGTTATTAAAAACTTTTTTCTGATGAACCAATAAGTACAGTAAGTGGAAGAATATCCTTGTTTAGGGAAACCAGGGATCTTGATTATTCAGTTTCACCAAGATGACATATGCAGTTTCTTTGTTCCCAGGCTGTGCAAAAACATTCATAATAATACATGTTAACTTATTTTTCATTTGGGCAAGTGCTCCAAAAAATAAAAATAACAAAAACATTACATAGATTTAGACTTTGAGCTCCATATCATATGTGATATTTTGGAAAATTACATTTTTTTCAGGCACACTGGTGTGTGTTTTCATTTCTTTTACTAAGTCATATGTTACAAATTATCTTCATCCTTTGGGTTATATAAAAGAGTCCTTCGTTAATACCATCCAGAAAGATATTTGCTCAAAACTCCAATTATTGCATTGTTTCTTTTTAAAAATGTGTCCCAGGGGCGCCTGGGTGGCTCAGTCATTAAGCATCTGCCTTCGGCTCAGGGTGTGATCCCAGAGTCCTGGGATCGAACCCAGCATCAGGCTCCTCCGCTGGGAGCCTGCTTCTTCCTCTCCCACTCCCCCTGCTTGTGTTCCCTCTCTCGCAGGCTGTCTCTCTGTCAAATAAATAAATAAAATCTTTAAAAAATAAAATAAAATAAAAATGTGTCCCATTGTAAGCCCTAGCCCAAATTTGCCACCTCTATTTACAGATGATTCTTTCTAAGTTGTTTGAAATTGCATTATGTCTGCCTTTATTTGAAATAACACATTTCTGCTGGAATAGTGTTGTTATTAATATTTTACTTTCTTCATAAACTACCAGGCCTTACTTCAGACTCACGATGTAGTGGCACATGAAGTTTACAGCGATGAAGCATTGAGGGTCACACCTCCTCCCACCTCTCCCTATTTAAATGGTGATTCTCCAGAAAGCGCCAACGGAGATATGGATATGGAGAATGTGACCAGAGTCCGCCTGGTCCAGTTCCAGAAGAACACAGATGAGCCCATGGTAAGTTTTCTAGACTCTAAAGTCCCAGCCTGAACCAGGGCACCCAACTTCAGCCTACGCTACTAGGAGGTGGGGAGGGAAGGAGGGCATGGGCAGTGTTAAAGCGGTCCGTTTCCAGTTCCTCCACCACCTCCTCCCAATCCGCACCCAGGATTGTCCCACCCGACGCTGTGCCTGAGGCCTCCTCCCACCTCTTCTTTCACAAATGCTCTGCAACGTCACCAAAAAAGGACCTACCTGGTACAGTCCTCCAGGAAAAACCTCTGGGGCAGAATTTGAAACACCGCTATTGAAAAAGCGAATGTCTAATGACATTGTGAAAAACATCCTCTTATAAGATCTTTTGCCTTCAACAAAATCAGAGGAAGACTAATTTGGAAGGCATTCCAAGAACTGAGCAATGTGGCTAACATATAACATTCCTTCCATTCACATCTACCTATTTAATATGAATTCATTTTCTCGGGGTGTAGGAACAACATCCGCATAAAACTGATGCTGAACCCACCTCATTCTCACAGAATCCTCATAGATGGGGAAGACCGAGGAAGGGCTTCTTGGTGTTAACCGAGCAAAGTGGGGTGTGGGGCATGGGGCGGGAGGGCAGAGTGGAGACCATCCAGGCCAACCAAGTGGCACGTGCAGAAGCCCACTAGTCAGAAAGGCTCTTCGCATAGCTTCAGAATGGAAAGAAGGCACCACGGCTGCTGCGGTGTAGAAAATGGTGCCTGGCGGAAGGGGACACAACGAGTGTTGAAAGAAACAAGCATTCTATTCATCATCTCAAAGACAATGGGAGGCTCTTGAAGAGTTTCAAGCAGCAGGAGAAGATCAGATTTGCATTTTAGAAAGATGCCCTCCAGAGACTGGATTAGAGGAGGATGAGAGAGATTGTAGGGAGACCAGCGAGGAGGTTCTTGCCTCAGGACAAGGGAAAGCAGATGGAACTGGGAGCTAGAGGCCTGGATACCAAATGGAAAGAAGTGAACAGATTAAACAAAAAAGTAAATAGACCTGGATAATACATTGACAGTGGGACTGAGGGAGAAACAGTTACCAAGGATGTCCCTTAAGCTTTAGATTTTCACAACCAGATGGACAGTGATGCTACCCATTGAGATAAAGACTATTAGAAAAGTTCCATGTTTTGGGGAGGAATCCTATCTTTAGGGGGGTAAAAAAAAAAAAACATTCAAACTTACGCATTCATATCTTTCCCTCAGAGCATAGAAAAGGGGTATTGGGGTACAGAAAAACAAATTCCCTACTTAAGAAATTTGCCCAGTTGCTTTCCAGATTAAAGGGAGAGCTACAGAGCAGTGATTCTCTGACTGCGATTTCCAGAGAGCCCTCAACTCTAGATGTTTCCAGTTATAATTCTCATGTGCTGATCTCTGCCACTTTTACCATATTAGCCCAGCACTTGCAGCAGGCAGGGGGCATGTGGATCACTTCACCCCTTTTTGGTGCCATCCAAACAACCCTTTGGCTTAAGAGCACAGGCGGCAGCAGCCTTTGGGTGCCTTGGGCAAATTACTTCAAGTCTGCTCATACTTTGCTTAGCAATTATTGCCAGAAGCATACTTGACTAAATGACGCCAAGATCCCACCCGGCTCTGAAAGCCTCATATCCATTTATTCATCTTATATATTCATTCACTCATTTAGCAAATGTTTGTTAAGTGCCTACTATGTGCAAATCACTGTGTTGGAAGCCAGTGCTGTAGTGGCAGGTAAGACACAGCCCCCTCCCAGAGCTCACTTTCCCCACGGCTGCTGACAGCAAATAAGTAAATACGGAGTTGAGCACAGTTTGTTAAACTAGAACGGTCATGATAGAGCGATAAGGCAAGAAGAAGCAGTGACGTTCAGCCAAGCAAAACAGGAAAGCTGGAAGGGGACACGAGGAGGGCCAGAAGTGTCCTGTGAACATCATACTCTAAAGCAGCCCAACAACATCTGATCTTTTGTATGGAGGCTCACCACCTCAACCCCATAGACTGAGTGAAAGCGTGTCCCTGACTTACTTTTTGCAGAAAGCATAAAATGGCCCTGAGTCTCCCCTAAAAGTCTCCTTAAAGAAGCCCTTCTCTGTTCCGTCTTTGATCCTACTGAAAGTGTATATTTTCCCTTTGACTGGTTGCCATAAAAATGGGAGTTATTTGATGTAAAATAGATACTTTCAGTAATGGAATACAGTTCTCTGTTAAAACATTTAATACAGCTTCATTTGCTTGGTTAGTTGTCTTACTAAAAGCATTATATTACTGTGCAGGATACGCCTATTTGATCTCTTTTGCATTTTGGACCTTCTCTAATGTGTCCAACTATGTTAGATCTACCCTACAAGATACACTCCCATTACACCCTTGTTTTCCCATATGCAACTTCACCCTGAAATTACTCTCAGTCGATTGAGATTCCCTTAGTTGCAAGTGATAAAGACCAAACTTGAACTAGCTTGGACAAAAGGGGAAAGGCTTCTGTAAACAAGGAAAGGCCAGGAGTCTACCCCAAGCTGGGGGTAGGTTCATGAGTAGGCACCCAGCCCAAGCTGGACCAGTCCCTTCCCTGGAATTTGGGAACCTGGGAACAGAGAGAACGTGAGTCAGTTCCTCTCAGCAAAGAAATGTTTGGGGCAGACAAAATAATAACTGTTGTTAACTCTAGTTGGTTTGAGGTGAATTTCCCCCTAGTCATGAGAGACCCTGTCTGTCTCATCACTATTGTCTATTCACTAATGAACAGTCTGATTCATTATGAGCCTAGCAGAGTGCCTGCCCACATGACAGGATCGCGGTAATGTTGGTTGAATGAATACATTAATTTATTAATTTCAGGGATCAGACCCCCATCATACTATCATTTCCCTTATGAAATTAGATTTGAGTTACACATTAATTTATAGCATTTCTCCAGGAACACCTCTCTTGGTAACTGTATGTGCTGATTGAATATACAAGTTGGAAATGAAACTGGAACATTACAGTTGAACGTTGGGACTAGAAATATTTTGATATACCAGTTTTTCACATCGCTTGCCTACCACTTCTAAGAACTGCAAAATAGGAACCAAGCAAAGTTATATTTTGTGGAATTGTGCACAAAGTCCATATTATAAAGGCTCAAATATTTTCATGAAGCTTTCCAACAGAGTGTTATTCTCCAATGAAGAAGATAAGACAGTCCCCCTACCCTTAATCATCTCAAATTCAAGACCAGTTTTCACCAGGGGAACTTGTTAAAAATATAGATTTCTGGGCTCCATTCCAGATTTCCTGAATCTAAATCCAAAGAGTGAGTTTAAAAGACAGTATTATTTAAAAGGTCCCCATGTGATTTTTAGGATCAGCCAGGTCTAGCACAAAAAATATGCTTATGAAAGTTTATCTATAATAGAGAATAATAGGAAAACAAAAAGTAATCTCTGTAGACTAGTAGTCTGGCATTAAATATGTGGAGCTTCTACTTCTGGCCAAGATGGACTAACAAGGACCAGATTTACCCTCTCACCTGAAATCACCAAAAAAATTTAAAAACAAAATTACATGAAAGAACAGTTTTCAAGACATTGGACATCAGGCAACAAAGGAAAATGGGACTCTTAGGGCCTAAGAGACAGGAAGCAAACAGGGTGAGCCCTATGACTGCCTGACCTTACTGACTTGAGAGAGTTTCCAGGCCACAGCACAGGAAGGGAGAACTGAGGCAGAGCAGGCAGATACCCCGAATTGAGGAGACAGAGCTGAGAATCCGAGGAGACCTAGGCACTTAAAGTGCATAGGACGGAGGACTGAAGAAGAGAGAGCTGTGCAGAGAGAGGACCCCAGAGATCTGTAGAGGGTCCCCTGAAGTATTCATCTGAGTTATGATTAGTGCATTTATGAGAGGAAACTACCCAGAGCCAAGGAAAGACATCCAAAAGAATCAGAGGGAACAGTATCCAGCACTCCCTGCCTGTTAACCACCAGCCGGACTGGAAAACAAATTCATGGGGCATTGCATAAAGTGCTCAGGAAGATCTTGTCTCAGTAATGAGGAATAATTAGCCCTAGGCTCAGAATTGCTCAAGACCTGCCTACCAAATCATGAAAGCAAGACCCAAAAGATCAAACATAAGTGACCCACAAAAACAGACACATAGACCAATGGAACAGAATAGAGAGCCCAGAAATGGACCCTCAGCTCTTTGGGCAACTAATATTTGATAAAGCAGGAAAAAACATCCGGTGGGAAAAAGACAGTCTCTTCAATAAATGGTGCTGGGAAAATTGGACAGCTACATGCAAAAGAATGAAACTTGACCACTATCTCACACCATACACAAAAATAAACTCCAAATGGATGAAAGACCTCGATGTGAGACAGGAATCCATCAAAATTCTAGAGGAGAACATAGGCAGCAACCTCTACGACATCAGCCAAAGCAACCTTTTTCATGACACATCCCCAAAGGCAAGAGAAACAAAAGATAAAATGAATTTATGGGACTTCATCAAGATTAAAAGTTTCTGCACATCCAAGGAAACAGTCAGAAAAACTAAGAGGCAGCCCACGGAATGGGAGAATATATTTGCAAATGACACTACAGATAAAGGACTGGTATCCAAGATCTACAAAGAACTTCTCAAACTCAATACATGAGAAACAAACAAATCAAAAAATGGGCAGAAGATATGAACAGACACTTTTCCAATGAAGACATACAAATGGCTAACAGACACATGAAAAAATGTTCAAAATCATTAGCCATCAAGGAAATTCAAATCAAAACCACACTGAGATACCACCTTACGCCAGTTAGAATGGCAAAAATAGACAAGGCAAGAAACAACAATTGTTGGAGAGGATGTGGAGAAAGGGGATCCCTCCTACATTGTTGGTGGGAATGCAAGTTGGTACAGCCACTCTGGAAAACCGTGTGGAGGTCCCTTAAAAAGTTAAAAATTGAGCTACCCTATGATCCAGCCATTGCACTACTGGGTGTTTACCCCAAAGATACAGACGTAGTGAAGAGAAGGGCCATATGCACCCCAATGTTCATAGCAGCAATGTCCACAATAGCTAAATCGTGGAAGGAGCCGAGATGCCCTGCAACAGATGACTGGATTAAGAAGTTGTGGTCCATATATACAATGGAATATTACTCAGCAATCAGAAAGAATGAGTTCTCAACATTTGCTACAACATGGACGGCACTGGAGGAGATAATGCTTAGTGAAATAAGTCAAGCAGAGAAAGACAACTATCATATGATTTCTCTCATCTATGGAACATAAGAACTAGAATGATCAGTAGGGGAAGAAAGGGATAAAGAAAGGGGGGGTAATCAGAAGGGGGAATGAAACATGAGAGACTATGGACTATGAGAAACAAACTGAGGGCTACAGAGGGGAGGGGGGTGGGGGAATGGGATAGACCGGTGATGGGTAGTAAGGAGGGCACATATTGCATGGTGCACTGGGTGTTATACACAACTAATGAATCATCGAGCCTTACATCGAAAACCGGGGATGTACTGTATGGTGACTAACATAATATAATAAAAAATCATTATTAAAAAAAAAAAAAAAAAACGTAAGTGACCCAAGTAAGTGAAGTATATCCCAGAACAAAGCCTAAGAATATTTATAGGAATAAAAAACATCTAGCATTGCAGCAAGATAAAATTCACGATGTCTGGCATTGAATCAAAGATTGATAGGCATGTAACAAAGGGGGAAAATGTGACCTATAATGTGGTGAATAATCAGTCAAAACTGACAGAACTGACAAAGATATTAGAATTAGCAGAAAAATACACTATGGTATTAATGGCAGATCAGACATTTGAGAAGAAAAGATTAGTGAACTCAAAGATATAGCAATAGAAACTATCCAAAATGAAATACAGAAAAAGAATTTTTAAAAATGAAAAAAGCAGGGGTGCCTAGGTGGCTCAGTTGGTTAAGCATCTGACTCTTGATTTCAGCTTAGGTCATGATCTCAGGGTCATGAGATTGAGCCCTGCATTGGGCTCCGTGCTGGTCGTGGAGCCTGCTTAAGATTCTCTCTCTCCGTCTCCCTATCCCCCTCCCCGCTGCTTGCATGCGCACGTGCGCGCTCTCTCTCGCTCTCTCTCTCTCTCTCTCAAGAAAGAAAAAAAAAAGCATCACTGAGCTCTGGGACAACTTCAGGCAGCCTAACGTATGGTTAATTGGATTCTATGAAGGAGAAGAGAGTGAAGAGGAGAGAGAAAGGATATCTGAAGAAATAATGGATGAAAACATTCCAAACTTGATGAATATATAAATCTGCAGGCCCAAGACCACAATGAACCATGAAACATGAAGAAAACAACACCAGGGTACATCTTAATCAAACGGTTTAGAAACCATGATAAATAGAAGATCTTAAAAACAGATAAAGAAATGTTACATACAGAGGAACAAAGATAAGAATGGCATTAGACTTCTTATCAGAAACAATACAATTGAGAAGAACAGTGTCTTTAAGGTACTGAAAGAAAAAAACAAAACCTTGAGAGGTTTTGTCTTAGAATTCAAAACCAAGCAAAGGTATGTTTCAAAAACTAAAGACAAAATAAAAACATTTTCAGACATACCAAAACTGAAATAATTCAGTAGACCTACAGTATAAGAAATGTTAAAGGACAACCTTATCATTTAAATCTCTTTAAAAGATAATTGGCAGTTTAGGGGCGCCTGGGTGGCACAGCGGTTAAGCGTCTGCCTTCGGCTCAGGGCATGATCCCGGCGTTATGGGATCGAGCCCCACATCAGGCTCCTCCACTA
This sequence comes from Ursus americanus, assembly GCF_024610735.1. Taxonomy (NCBI): domain Eukaryota; kingdom Metazoa; phylum Chordata; class Mammalia; order Carnivora; family Ursidae; genus Ursus; species Ursus americanus. The sequence continues at coordinate 87,735,474 of NC_142164.1, forward strand.
TGAGCCTGCTTCTTCCTCTCCCACTCCCCCTGCTTGTGTTCCCTCTCTCGCTGGCTGTCTCTATCTCTGTCAAATAAATAAATAAAATCTTTAAATAAATAAATAAATAAATAAATAAATAAATAAATAAAGATAATTGGCAGTTTAAACAAAAATAAGAGCAATGTGTTTGAGGGCTTATTACATGTAAAAGTAAAATGTGTAACTGTAGCACAAAGGTCAGAAGAAAGAAGTGGAACTATACTATTAAAAGGTTCTTATACTATATGTGACATTGTGTAATATCACTTGAAGGTGGATTGTGATAAGTTAAAGATGTATGCCATAAACTCTGAAACAACCCCTGAAACAACAAAACCGAATTATAGCCAATCAGACAACACAGGAGAGAAAATAGAATAAAAATAAGCTAATCCAAAAGAAGGCAGAAAAAGAGGGAAAAGAGAACATGAAACAGATAGAACAAAAATTAAATAGCAAGAAGATATATTTATACCTGAGTATATCAATAATCCTATGAAATGCAAATAGTCTAAATTCCCCAAATTAAGAAGCAGAGATTGTCAAATGGGGGCGGGGGGCAGATCCAATTATATATTGCCTGCCAGAATTGCTTTGTACATAAAGACAAATAGTTTCAAAGTAAAAGGATGGAAGAAGATATATTATGATGGCATTGAACAAAAGGAAGCTGGAGTGGCTATATTAATATCAAAATATAATTCTCAGACCACATTGCGATTAAATTGGAAATGAATAACAGACCTCAGGAAAACTCCCCAAGCATTTGAAAACTAAATAACACAATTCTAAATAACCCATGGATCAAAGAAGAAATCAAAAGGGAAATTAAAAAGTATTCTGAAGTGAATGAAAATGAAACAACAACATACCAGAATTTCTGGGATGCTGTGAAAGCAGTACTTAGGGAGAAATGCGTAGCACTAAACACCTATATTAGAGAAGAAATATCTTAAATGACCTCAGCTTCTACCTTAAGAAACTAGAACAAAAAAGAGCACATTAGACCCAAAGCGAGTGAAAGGAAAGAAATAATAAAGATCAAAGTGGAAATTAATGAAATAGAAAACAGAGGGAGGGGCGCCTGGGTGGCACAGCGGTTAAGCGTCTGCCTTCGGCTCAGGGCGTGATCCCGCGGTTCTGGGATCGAGCCCCACATCAGGCTCTTCCGCTGTGAGCCTGCTTCTTCCTCTCCCACTCCCCCTGCTTGTGTTCCCTCTCTCGCTGGCTGTCTCTATCTCTGTCGAATAAATAAATAAAATCTTTATAAAAAAAAAAAGAAAACAGGGAAAAAATCCATAAAACAAGCTTTTTCTTTGAGAAGATCAGATTAATCAGGAAAAAAAAGAAGACCTTAATTACCAGTATCCTGCGTAAAAATGTGATACTACTACAGAATCTACAGACATAAAAAAGTATAAGGAAATCTTATAAACAACTTTATGCTAAGAAATTCAACTCAGATGAAATGGACAAATTCCCTGGAAGACAGAAGCATGCCAAAGCTCACTTCAGGAATACACTGAATTGCCCTATAGTATTTAAAAACTGAATTTAAAAATAAAAACCATTCCTCAAAGAAAACTCCAAGATGGCATTACTGGTGAAATCTACCAAACATATAATAAAGAAATAATACCAATTCTACACAAGCTCTCCCCAAAACATTGAAAAGGAAGGAATTTTTCTCAACATCATCATCATTATTATTGTTATCATTATTATTATTAGGTGGCTAGCATTTTTACCCTGATGCCAAAACCAGATAAAGACAATATAAGAAAACTACAGACTGGTGTCCCTCATGAATATAGATGCAAAAACTCAAATCCATATCTTAACAAAAGAAGAATACATCATGACCAACTGGAGACTAACCCAGGAATACAGCTCACTTCTAATAGCCTAAAGCTAGAGAAAAAATTCAGTCTATGAAAGAATAAACAAAATGATATATCCACACAGTGGAATACTCATCAAGGGCAAAGAATGAACCATTGATACATACAACATGATTAAATCTCACACTGTGAATTTTAAAAAAGCAACAAAAAAGAGTGTGTACCATATGAGGGGCCATAGGGTAGGGGAAGGGGGTACAGGGTTGGGAGTAGATTACCAGTGGACACAGGAAATTTTTAAGGGTGATGGATATATTCATGCTCCTTATTATAGTAATGGTTTCACACATGTATACATATGTCAAACTTAGCAAACTGAACACATTAAGGGGCGCTAAACTGTGTCAGTCAGTTGAATGCTTGACTCTTATTTCAGCTCAGGTGGTGATCTCTGGGGTCGTGGGATCAAGCCCTGCACTGGGCTCTGTGCTCAGCATGGAGTCTGCTTGGAATTCTCTCTCCCTCTCCTCTGCCCCTCCTGCTCGTGCTCTCTCTTTCTCTCTAAAAATAAATAAATAAATCTATTTTTTTAAAGCACAATATAGAATTATGTATTACTATTATTATAGCAATCAAAATACCAAAGATAACATTTTTGTCGTGGCATGGTGGAGTAACAGATGGCTTTCCTCCTTCATTTTCCATATTTTCTTGAATGTTTTCCTAACTTTTGTCAATAAAATTATCTACAGTGAAATCACCAACATAGAAATAGTAATTCTCTTTTACTTAACTTTTTACAGGGAATCACTTTAAAAATGAATGAGCTAAATCATTGTATTGTTGCAAGAATTATGCACGGGGGCATGATTCACAGGCAAGGTAAGTTTCATATGTGATTCTTTCCCTCCTTAACTTAGCCTAGTGGAGGAGGTATTTTTTATGACCCATATAAACAATCTGTTTACTCTGTGGTCCACATAAATGATCTATTTAAGTTATCTGTCTTTGGTTTTAATCACAGTTGGCCTCTATTTGTTCATATTCATCTGTACATGCTCCAGCCTGTGGATAAGGGAGGGGAGGGTATATTACAGTTCTGTTCCTGGAACATCTCTGAATTACTCTTTGGATCCTCACTTACAAAAGACCGTGGGGGCTAAAGCAAAGTATCATACCTGGCCCCCAGATATATGGAAGGCATCTATTCTGGGACATACATACATACATACGTACATTCATTTATGGGTATAGATATATAATGACAGTTCAAGAATTTCTCATTCACTCAGGAATGAGATATACTCTTAATTAGGAAATTAGAGCTTGATAAATAATACAAAAATTAAACAGTAAAATAAGAAATATCAAATCTAGACTAAGTTTCTTTTTTTTTTTCTAGATTAAGTTTCTAATACCTGCTACAATAATTGCAGTCATTCTGAGAAAGGAATTCACTAAGGCCTGAAGTAAACAAAGAATGAGTTTTTGAGAAAGGGGAACTTTCATTAACTCTCGGGTGGGCGAGATTTACACACATAGGCCTAGCCTCCTCTGTGAAAGGGCTGAGTTATAGGTGTTAGTATTTACAGGCTGACCCAAAAATGATTCTCCTGTCCAAAAATTAGGCTTCCTTTCTTTGAGATGAGGGGTTTTTTCTTTTTTTTTTTTTTTTTTTTGTCCCTAGCACCTCTTTACTTTTTCCTTCACCCCAGATGCAAGAAGTAACACCGGAAGCATTTTCGTGCCTTCCGGACCGCTGTGTACACAGATGGTGTCCGGCATTACTGCTGCCTCCAGGGGACTCTTCATAGGCTGCAGGAGTAGACGGTGCCCACACGGCAGAATTGGTTTTAGACTCCAGGATGAGTCTTCTGTTTCTTATTTTTAATAATTTGCTATAAATTCAGTAAAGTCACAACATCATTGTTTCTGTAATCTCTTTTTCTTGTATTACTGTGTGACTAGGACCTGCCATCTCTGATAGAAGTGGTATAGCGGACATCATTCTTCTAGTCTTGTTTTTGAAAGGTAGCTTTTCCATGATTCCCCACAAAGAGTACCGTTTACTGTAGAATTTTAGTTAGATGCCTTTTATTAGGGCTGAGGACATTCTCTTAATTCTTAGTTGCTGAGCCTTTTAATTATGATTGAGTTTTGAATCTTATCAAATGCTCTTCATCTGCTGAGATGATCATTTGGAATTTTTTTCCTTTTATCTATTAACGTAGTAAATGACTTTTAAAGATTTCCTAATGATAAACCCCTTCTGCATGTCTCAGATAAACCCAGCTTACTCATTGTGTTTTTTTTTTTTTTTGTATGTACTGCTGGATTCTGTGCGCTAATGTTTTGTTTAGAATTTGTGTATTTGTAATTACGAGAGAGACTGGACGGTAGTTAATTTTCCTGTCTTGTCTTTTTCTGTCGGGTTTTAGTTTCAAAGTTACATTGCCTCATAAAATGACGTGGAGAGCCTTCTCCCTTCATGAGTTCTCTGAAAGACTTTGTAGAATATTGGAATGATTTGTACCTTTGAAGTTTGGTAGAACTTGCCATAAAACTATCAAGGCCTGATGTTTTGGTTTTGATTTTGGTTTTTTTAGAAAAGACTTTTTTTTTTTAAGGAAGTTCTATGCCCAATGTGGGGCTTGAACTCATGACCCTTAGATCAAAAGTTGTATGCTCTACCAACTGAGCCAGCCACGCACCCCAGGAAAGACTTTTTTTTTTTAACTGCTTCAATTTCTTTAACATTCTTAAGGCTATTCGGGCTTTTTATATCTTGAGTAAATTTGGTAAATTACATTTTCCTTAAAAAACTTAAGTTTTTAAAAATTATTGCAGTAAGCTTCTGCATAGTGTTTTCTTACCTTTTTATTCCCTGCCATCTCTATAAATGTATCCCCTTGTTCATTCTTAAAATTGTTTATTCGTGCCTTGCCTTTTTTCTCTTAATCAGCTTTGCCAGGGGTTTGTTCAGAAACCCACTTTGGCTTCTGTTAATTCTCTCCATTGTATGTTTATTTTCTATTTCATTGTTTTATGACCTGATTTCTATTTATCTCTTTCATTCTACTTCATCTTGGTTTTATCTAACTTTCTTAGACACTTATTTCATTTATCCCAGTCTTTTTTTCTAATATATGCATCTGAGTCTAAACTCTACCCTTAAGTACTCATTTATCTGTATCCCACCAGTTTTGTTACAAAGCATTTTTTTTGTAATTAAGTTCTAAGTACTCTTAAATTCTTATTATGGTATCTTTCATTGACCCACAGTTATTTAGAAGTGTTTTTTACATACCACATCTAAGAAGATTTTCTTTGTGTCTTTTTATAATTTACTTCTAACTTAATTGCATTGTGGTCAAAGAGTGTGGTCTGTATGACACCATTTCTTTGAGGTTTGTTGAGACTTGCTTGATGGCATAACACTTTAATCAGTTTTGTAAATAGTCCATGTGTACTTAAGAATGTTTATTCTTTAACTGTTGCATGGAGAGTTCTCTATATGATGATTGGCTCGAGGTTGTTAATTTTTTTGTTCACATCTTCTATATCGTGACTGATTTTTTTTGTCTGTCTCACCTATCAGTAATTGCTGAAATATCTCACTGTCATAGTAAGAGTTTTTCACTTTCTATCTATAGATCTCTCCATTTTGGCTTTACATATTTGAAGCTAATTAGGTGCATAGAAATACCTGGTCACCATTTCTATCCTTACTGATATTTTCTATTTAAAACCTTTATCTAATATTAACATACTTATTCCAACTTTATTTTAGTGTTTGCCAGCATGTCTTCGTCCATCCTTTTATTTCCAACCATTCTGTGTTTGTATGCATTATGGTGTCTCTTGCAAACATTTTTTAAGCTGAGTTTTACATTTTCTAATGCACTCTGATCATCACTATCTTTTAATGGGCAAGGTTAGCCCACTAATATTAGTTGTGATGATTTCTGTCTTTTTTATTTATATTTATCCCTTTTTTAATTGATTTTCTTGTTCATTTTTTGTTCCATTTTTCCCCCTGGTAGTTTAGAATTTCAGCATTCTATTTCTATTTTTTAGGTGGTTACCTTGAAATTTTATCACACATATTTAACATTACATATACTAAAGTGAAACAGACTCTTAACCCCACTCCCAAAGAATACAAAGACATTGGAACACTAAATCTGATCAAACTCCTGACTTACATATTATTCTTGCCCAGTATTTTAGTTCTGTCCTGTTTTAAATTCACAAATTTGAAATTACTATTAAAATATGACCATTTTTTGGATTTACATAAATGTTTATGATTTTATTTACTTACCATTCCTTCTATCTTATTTTATTTCTAGTATAATTAATGTACAGGTGTTTGGTATATTAGTTTCAGGTATAAACTCACCATTCCTTCTTAAATCTCAGGCCATCCTTTGAGGAGCATTTGCCTTCTTCCTAAAGTACATCCTTAGAAGTTCCTTTAGTGCTAGCCTCCTGCTTATAAACTCTCTCAGGCGGTATTTATCTGTAAATATTTTATTTCAGCCTCAATCTTGAAGATTACTTTTGCTGAGAGCACAATTTTAGATTGATGGTTACCATTCTGTTGTATTTTGGCGTCCATTGTTTGACATTGGGAAGCCTGATGTCACTACCATTGTCCTTGCTTTGTAGGTGATCTCTCCTTTCTCTCTGATTGTTTTGAGAACTTTATCTTTTGGGGGGGTAAAAGATCTTTGTCTTTAGATGTTCTATGCTTCACTACCTTCCAACATGGCTTTCTTTTTATTTATCCTGTTTGGATGTATCCTGTTTTAGGATGTATCCTGTTTTAGGAAAAAGTAATAATGCATCCTGTTTAGGATACATTATTCTTCCTGGATCTGCATAATCATGTTTTCATCAGTTCAGTAAAGTTTACAACCATTATTTCTTCAAATATTGCCTCTTCTCCATTCTCCATGTTCTCTCCTTCTGAACTCTACTAGACATGTGTTAGACAGTCCCTCTGTATCTCTTTTTTCCTATTTTCTTTATTTCTTGTTTCCTATTTTCCCTGTCTCATTTCTCTGGCCTGCATTCTAGGTAATTTATTTAGTTATATCTTCCAGTGCACTGAAACTCTCTTCAGCCATATCTGAATTTCTGTTCAGCTCATCCATTCACTGGTTTATATCACCAGTTACATTGTTCTGTTCTTAAAGTACTAGTCATTTGTTCTTAGTTTTGTTTTCAAATCTGTCTGTTCCCCTCTGATAATCTCTTGTTGCATGCTCATCCTTGCAATTAGGTCCTTTACTTTTTTCCTAATATTGAACATGTAGTTATTTTATATTCTGTATCTGATCATTCTATCTGTCCCCCTTGACAATTTAAATCTGTTTTTTCTGTTTCTGATGACTCACATAGTAGTTTGCCTTATTGTATGTTTGGTGACCTGTGATTGTGAGCTCGTTGTTTGTTCTAATTAGTGGAAGTCCTGTGGGCCTAAACTGGGTACACTTTCCTCCAGAGGGAGTTTGTTCCCTCTTCTACTAGTTACCATGGAGTGCCACCAGTCTGGATCTTGCCTCCCTCCAGGTTCCTGGGCTCAGCTTCTCTCACTTGCTGTTGGCCCAAGGCTCAGAATCCAGCTAGCAGGGGCACCTGGGTGGCTCAGATGGTTCAGTGTCTGCCTTCGGCTCAGGTCATGATCCCAGGGCCCTGGGATCGAGCCCCACATCAGGCTTCCTACTCAGTGGGGAGCCTGCTTCTCCCTCTCTCTGTGTTCCTCACCCTGCTTGTGCTCTGTCAAATAAATAAATAAAATCTTCCAAAAAAAAAAGAATCCAGCTAGCAGGCATTGCTCCTGTGGCATCCACCCTTAGTTTGCCGTCACTCTGGGTCCAGCTCACAGGGTTTTGTGTGGAGTGGATGGTGGGGATGGAAGTAGAAGGTGCTCTTAGGAATTTGTACTCCTTTTGTGAGACCAGTAACACTTCAAGAGGCATACCCTAGGTGAGATACAGTCGTGAGAAAGTCTTCCAGTGACTAACCAGCCATACTGGAAGCAAAAGTCCCCAGATTTTTATTTTATTAAGTTAATTTCCAAACATGAGTAGAGAGAATAGTGCAGTGAGTTCAAGTAGAGAAAAGTAGAAAGAAGAGTGCAGCGATCACCCACATACCCATAACCCAGTCAAATTACTGTTAATTCATGGCCACACCAGTGTCATCTGTACTTCCCCTACTGTCCCCCCTGGATTATTTCGAAGCAAATCTGTGGGGTCTTATTTTCTTTACGTGCATTGTAATATGTACCTCTAAAAGATGCTGTGAGCTTTTTGTAATGATGTCAGGTCAGTATGTAAACATGTACACAATTTATAAACAAGGAAGTAAAACTTCACATAACTCCCTATTTGAGCATTGGTTCTTGGTCACTTTTTCCAAATGAAGTATTACAGGACCCTGAAATGCCATCCAAATTATTATAAAAGGATTATGTTTTGTCTAATGTAAGTTTAGTGTTATACAGGTATTATCACAATTCTTTGTATCATATTTGGTAGATAATATTGATCAGAATGGTAGAAAAAGACAAGGCACTTCAGTGGTACTTTAATATGTGCCACGAACACTTCTGATCCATCTACATGTATTAAGCTAACTTAATCCTCAAGGCAATCATATGAAATAGGTACTGTTTTCATCTCCACTTTGTAAATGTTGAAGACTGAGACACGGAACATTTTGGTAACCTACCCAAGATCTTAAAGCTGGTAAGGGATGTAGCTGAGATTTGCCCCCAGACAGGTGAGATCTAGAAACTGTCATTTTAAACCACGATACACAGTGCCTCTGTCGAGAAATAAGCAGATTTCCACAGCCATCTTTCAAAAGCATGTCTTCCGTAAGTAGATGTATCTGTTTTGCTGAGTTTACCACATGAGCCCAATCCGTACCTGTTTCTGAAACATTGGCCTTCAATAGTTAGCTTAATTTTTTTAGTTACTTATATTGCTGCCTTTAGATTTTGTTATAAATGATACATCTATCGTGTTTATTTTTGTGTCATTTCTTTAGGTACACTTCATGTCGGTGATGAAATTCGAGAAATTAATGGCATCAGTGTGGCTAACCAAACAGTGGAACAGCTGCAAAAAATGCTTGTGAGTATATGAAAGTTTCTTTTTTCCAAGATTGACTTTCAGTTTGTTAGCTTGTTTTTTCACCTTAATAAGCGGTATTCTTTTGTAATCAGAGTATTTCTGATCCCACCATTTGTGTGGACTTGAATTTCCACAATATCCATAAGAACTGACAACTAGGAAAATGCTTAACGTGCAACAGAGCTTGGAAACCTCTTGCCCATCGAGCAGCATGGGCTTCGACGCTCTCCTTTCCTCCTTGATCTCCTGTCTCTTACCAAGCAAATGTGTAAAGATAACCTTTCCAGTTGTGCGTACGTGTGAACTAGTTTCTCAGCGGCCTCTGTTCTGCTGGCATCAGCAACGTCAGAAGCCTCGTTCTTGTATAGCTAGTCATAGCCAGCTGTATTGAATTTCTCTGCAGCACAGAGGGAAGGAAAGACATAGTAGACCTGGCTATTTTTGACCGTACATATCCAAAATCTGTGTTCACATTGGCCTTGCATTAAAAATGCATAATGACAGTCCCTGGCCTGTGTTCATTGTCGTACTGAGCAGAGGCAGACGTCTGGGACCTCTGGTCCCGGACCCTCTTCCTGCCACAGTATAGCGGCCTCCCAAGTTATGAATATCTCTTACGTGTGAAATAAGCACACCGACTCACGACAGCAAAGTCCATGAGGCCAACATTATGAAAGACAAAGCAAATTTAATGGAGTACACCATCATCATGTAGCAGACCAAATATCATTTTTGTGTAATTACTTACTCTGTTGTCTGGATCAATTCATACTCACTTTTGAAAGGCACTTAGAGGTTTCTGTATCTGTGTCTACAAAAAGGGAACCGCCTGAGGTCTGTTCCACCGCTGCTGCACGAACAAGGCACTCAGCCTTGACTTTGCAGGGTTTCTCCCGAGAACAATGTCTATTCCTGTGAGCAGCCCCTACCTTCTCCCTCCAGTTCGTTTTAGGCCCCTGCGTCTCAGCTGGCTTGCATTAATTACCCCCCCACACATTCGAGTGGTTTCTCGTGTGTCTCTGTGTGCTACATTTGTATGTTAAGAGAGCTCTCCTTTCTTCTGCCTCCAGCGGGAAATGCGGGGGAGTATCACCTTCAAGATCGTGCCAAGCTACCGCACTCAGTCATCGTCCTGTGAGGTAATGGCTCTGGCGCAACCCCCCTCCCCGCCACCCCTGTCTCCTCTGGGTTCTTAACTAACTGTCTGCTGATGGCTGAATGTTTTGGCTTTCTGGGAAATTGTTTCTGCCTGTGCTGTTGATCACTGCACACCAATTTTACAACAAAGATAACGGAACAGAGTAGGTTCCATTCACCTACTCGGCCCTGCTTCCATGGGGGAACTCCTCAGCACTCTAACTTTCTGCAGGCTGGAATCGCAGCAAAATCTAGAGGAGCTCCAGATAATGACAGGAGGCTTAATAAGAACAAATGGAGTCTCTGAGGAAAAAAAGATAATTGCAATAATATTTCCAGGAAGTACATTCACTTCCCTTATTAAGAAATCACACAGATAGTTCTTCTTTCCAAGAATTTGAGAAGTGATCTATTTCTGTTAAGATCGAGGTGTTCAAATAACTGTGACAAGGCCCTGGACAGATGTTAAGTCCGTGAGGAATTGATAACTGACTTTGCGAGAGGAGTAGAGGCTTTGCAACCTTCTGTGAAATCGTTTCAATTTGGGACACTACGTGATTCATAAGCAAGTACGTTTTCTAGGGTGACACAGCCCCAAAGTTTCTTTCTCACGGTAGGTGTACCCTATAGAAATTGTAGCTCTCCAACCTATATTCAGTTTCATGTCAGTCATTAAATGAGATTCCAAAATCTATTCTTTTTATATTTGGAAATACAGACTGGCATGAAGGGTCTGTCATCCTTCAGTCATTGCACATTCAGCTTGAGCAGAACTATTTGAAGCTTGTTCTTTTCGTGTGCATCTTCCAGGTCTGTGTACATCAGTGTGAAGTACACATTTCCTATAGTTAATTTCCAGGACAGACAAGTAACTTACTGGATAACTCGTCCAGAAAGTTGAATTCGTACTCAGGAGAAGTTGAGGGGAAAATTACGATGCCTCTTCCAGGCCCCAGTCATGCTGTAGATCTCACAAGCAAACTCAGAGGCTTTATGTTTTGTTCTCTAAACCTACTGAAGATATATCTAAGAATTTGTAGTTTGGTCAAGGATATGTTTTGGTGCACTGTGACAGTTGGGGTTTCTGTTCTATCAGGTTTTGAGCTCCTCTTTGTGGCTTTTTATGGAACTTCAATTAATACAGTATTTCAAAAGAAAATGCAGAGCTACTTCTGCTCCAGGGTTCATAGTTTTCAAATTTGTAACCTAGAACACAAACGTTCCGGGGAAGAGAGAAGGTCACACACACCTCTCACGTGAGGTGTTCTAATGTTCTAAAATCATAGGTGGTCCTCATACCATTTCTCAGCAGAGAAGACATTTAGTGAATACGATTGATTTTTGTCTTTTTACTAGGGGATATTGTTAGTTATTAATTACAAGTTTCTCTTGTGTTTTTTAAGTAGTAGAACTAGTTTTAGGGTGGGACCAGTATTAGACATGTAAATTCTACGCTTGAGTCAGAAGAGCTCCCCCCTTACCCTCTTTACCTGTGAATAGTAGAAAAAATGATACTCCCCTCCTAGCCCTACCCCCAACCTGTTTGAACCTCCGGTGCTCGGGCAGAATTCAAGCCTGTGGTTGGACAACAACTCCCAGCTAGGGCAATACTTCCCAAAGAAGGGCTCTCTGGCCACCCGCATCAGCATCCCCCAGGCAAAAGAGGGGAGACCCCTGCCCTCACGCTGGCCCTGCTGACTTGAGTCTCTGGGGATGGCACCTAGAAACTGATCTGTTCATGAGCATTTGAGAATGCTCGTCTAAGCGAGCCCAGTATTCAAAAAGCTAACAAGCTCCAGAAGTTTTCTGTATATCTTCTAGAAAAAACAAGTGTCTCTTGAGCAGACATGTACATCTCAAAGGTTTCAAAGTACTCCACTAAACCACTATACACACTACAGTGCATATTTTCTTCTCCTAGTTCTTGTCCTTAAAGCTGATTTGGACAATAAGGGAATGGAGCCCAGAAAGGATTGCAAATGTGTCACACAGTATGGAGAGTGTGACTGAGGACCACGGATCGAGGGAGTAGTGGCTGTGCCTCCTGGGACCTTGGCCGGAAGTGTAATCTTTTTAGAGGTTCAAGGTTATTGTTTTAATCAGTCTCCTAAAATGATCTAAAGAATAAAGGTTTCTTCTCTGGTGGATGTCTGTCTTTTACCTGCATTAGTAATATTTGTCCTGGAAAGACTCCAAGGTGATTACAACATGAGAAGTCTTTTTTTTTTTCTTTTTTTTAGATTTCTTTCACTTCAAATGAGTCATTCAGTAAGTTTTGACACTAAGGTACCTAAAAACTATTAAGTACTTTTCAAACCTAATTTTGAATAATAAATTAGGCAATTGGGATCTTCCGCACAATAAGTTTATAGTAATATTTGTCATTTTACAGTCCTCGATAGGATTTTAATATCAATTCCCTCTTCTGGGTCTCACTTAAAATCAGCCAAGGTTATAGAGTGTTGGAGACAGGAAAGACATTATTAATGAATGACACGATCATCGCGTACAATATGTGAATCTTCAGACTGCAAAAATTTTTTCCTCCTTCCGTGAAATCATGCAAGTAAGTCAGTATAGCACCTTTACAGCTAAAAAAACCTCAGAGGAAACGGTTGTCAGATTGTGGTTGTAACTGTTGATGTGAATATCTCTGTTTCTGTGCTGGTGTTCTGTGTTAATGACCCTTGTGTCTTATTTCAGAGAGATTCCCCCTCCACTTCCAGGCAGTCCCCAGCTAATGGTCATAGCAGCACTAACAATTCTGTTTCGGTAAGAACTCTAGCTCCACACGGCCAAGTGTGACAATTCTGTTGGTGCCACCTGCCATGAGTGTTCTAGTTACGTGTGTTCAGTGGAAATATTGTCTTCTGCCGATATACAAGGCTACTACAGCTACAATGCAGTTTACTCCTGGAAAATCTTTTCGACATTTTCTTCTCATGAAAAATCCCTTTAATTAGTTAAATTGGAAGAACTGGAGTTCGAGATCACTTTGGTCATTCTCAAAATATTTCCGTGTCACCCCACTAGCATCTCTGACTTTGCTCAGACTTAACGCAAAGGATATATTAAGTGGCAATTTGTTGAAATTTCTAAATTTTTTTTAATTGGAGAAAGATGAAGAAACATAAGGATTTTGCAGAGTAGGCATCTGGGTATTCTCGGGCTTTGTAGTTGTCTATTCTGAGTGATATCAGCAACCTGTTTTAGTTTCCGCTATCTACGTTACGAATTGGTGTGCCCTCTGTTATTGTGGTCCGTGCACATATTTTTGTGAATTCTAAGCCTTGCCTGGATATGAAAAGCAAAAGGAACTAGCTTCCAACTGCACTTAAGCCACGCTGTTATCACATCTTTAACACAAAGTACTTGATATGTTGACTTGAACTTGGAATTTTACCATTTTTTTCAGAACTATTCATTTTGGAATATGAAAAGAATTGTTTTTCATTTACTTAAACGGAAGCACTTAAGGTGCAAGCGTCTGATCTTTCGGGGTAACAAAATCTTAAGTTGCTGATATTGCTGTTGAAATGTACCGTGAGTTTTACTAATCGCAGCAGTATCGCTCGTTTGCAATCCATGTGCCCTTTAAAAAAAACACATCAACTGTCTTTAATCAGATAAAATTGTCAATAATTTAGAGATCATCTCGAACGGAATGATATCAGTAAGAGAAATTATGGAAGAAAATTTCCTAACAACCTTTGTTTTTAACTTCCAAATAGGCTACCAAAGGAATTGGTTTTTAATGGTTAAACATGTAATACTTTGAGGATGGTGAAAATCCATATAGCCATTGAATTTCTCAAAACCGAAATGATTACAGCGACTAAGTTGAAAAGGGCAACAGCTCTTCTAAGTTTGGGGTTTTGTTTTTGTTTCTAATAGGGCCGTTTCACTCACTGTGGCTTTTGTGTTGAAGATGCTGAGTTGTTTCTTAAGAACACATTTTCTCTCTTGCTTAAACTTACCTGCTTTCCTCAGCTTGCTGCTAAATGGCCTGGGTTTGATTTTTTCGATAACTCAACATTTCTGAGAAATGGAATAATGTATATGATTTCTTTACAACTGAAATCTAGCTCATTTTTTAATCATAATGTAACAGAACACACGAATTACCTTGTACTCTTGAAAAGTAAATGAAAATTTTTCTCCTGGGTTGGCTTTATTCTACAGGACTTGCCATCAACTACCCAACCAAAAGGACGACAGGTGAATAGATACCCTCTATAGAAACTTCTCTAAACTGAGCTGCTAATAGCCAATCCTTTATTAACCCTTTCCATCCCATAATGTCTGCATTTTGGACCATAACATTTAAGCATTGAGAGCTTGTACCATTTCATTTTAACACATTACACATGACTAATTTTCTATAAGGATTTTTTTTCCTCACATCTTTGTAGCTGTGATGGTTATTGTAATTTCAACCTGATAAACCTGTGTTGATAGTTTAAGAATTCAGCCTTCGGTGGGGGGGGGGGGGTCTTACACGGGCCTGCATCTGGAGCTGGGGGAAAAAATTGTGAAAGGTTACAAAACTCCTAGAATTCTAAGAATAACTAAAACATATGTGCTGATGACCATGTTAAGCAGTAATTTTCTGAAATTTCAAGGCTTTTTCTTAATTTGTATTTGCATGTGAGTATCTAAAAGCCACTTACAGTGAAAACTCAGAACATCCTGGCTTTGCATCCCAGTATGCCTTTGGGGGGGGTCCCCCGGGGAAAGTGACGTGCTGCCTGCCACCGGCAAGCAGCTTCTAGTTTACCAGGCACTTTAAGAGTCTGCATTTCAGGTGCAAAGGCACCTGAAATCCAAAGGCTGGATTTCTGACAAGAAAACTTGAACAGAATAATCACACAATAGTTCCAAAGCCTTCAGGTTGGTTTTACAGTGACTGAAACATTAATACTCCAATTTAATTTCAAGAGATAGAATTATTTATGGGGAATTTTCTTGGAATTTGGCGTCCGAAGAGAGTCGGATTTGGAGGTCAGGTGTGCGTAAACTGGTGCCCATAGTTTATTCTAAAGCCTGCCTGACTGATGCAGCTTTAGCTGCCTAGCATCTTATTTTAAAGCATTTAGAAATACAGTGATTCACGAAATGCTGCCGTATGATAACCCCTTGTGTGCTCGTCTGTTTCCTTTTATAATATTTACTAATTACATTGACATAGCGTAAAACCCAGAGCCTTGAACTCTGCATATCTTGAAGCTCTGTGCTGCTTTCAAGTGGCAAAGCTAGGATTCAAAGTCATTTCTCTTCTCTAAGAAGAGTAAAATACAGATACAAAGCCCAAGTCCTTCTTAAAAACCTAATGACACGATGGATTTTTTTTAAATGCTTTAAAAACTGTTTTCATTACGTTTATCAGCCGTGTGTAGCCACACCGCTAGTCGTCATGTAGGCATTTTACAGCAAGATACCAACACAGAGCGCTTGCTGCTTTTGTATCACGTGCTGCTTTGGGGTTAAAACCTCCCTGAGTGTTTGTGTATGTGGCGTAAAGGCTGCCACGTGATCATGACAATGTGCCCGTAACATCAGCTGAATATATGCAGATTTAAAAATGGTAAGCATACCTCTCTATAATTTAGAGACCTCACCTGTTATAGTAAAAGCAGAAGCTAAGTCTTGCTCTTTATTAAACAAGTATCGTCAGCATTCCCTCCAAATAAAAACAGCAGAGGCTTGCACCTGTACACATCAGAGGCATTGTCTCTAGCGGTAGCACTTGTGTCCTATCTCCATGTATCATGTGGCTTCACCATCTAATGTCCTGTGCGTATTGTAAGTGTTGGTGTTTGGGTATTAGGTTAGAGCTGTTTTCTTTCATATCACCGTGGCAGCCCTTCTCACAAACTCCTGTTTTATAGATCTATGTAAGAGCACAATTTGAATATGATCCAGCCAAGGATGACCTCATCCCCTGCAAAGAAGCTGGCATTCGATTCAGAGTTGGTGACATTATCCAGATTATTAGTAAGGACGATCACAACTGGTGGCAGGGTAAACTGGAAAACTCCAAAAATGGAACTGCAGGTCTCATTCCTTCTCCTGAACTTCAGGAATGGTATGTTTTCCTTGGTCCGTTTTGTTTTACAATAAAAACAAAGCCCCGACCATCCTTTTGTCAACCTCCTATCGTTTTATTGTGTAAAACCCGTTTGCTCCGCTAGCCAAACAAAGTTCAGAATAGTCATCCAAGAATGCTAAATCCTCAGCATCTAGTAAGTCCCTGCTTAGAGTCAGGTCTTGGTTTTACGTAAAAGGAGAGGAAGGTCTAGAGGGAGGTTGAGTGGCTAGCCTCGGGTCGCAGGACGCGGTCACCTCCTCGTCCCTTAGCACAGTCCCCCACTCCCACATCTGCTTCAATCCTTTTAGAACTGCATTTTGTTTTGTTTTGTTTTAAAGATTTATCTAGAGATAGAGCGAGAGAGAGAGCACGAGCCGGGGGTGGGGGATAGGGAGAGGGAGAAGCAGACTCCCCACTGAGCAGGGAGCCTGCCCCCAGGCTCCATCCCAGGACGCTGGGATCAGGACCTGAGCTGAAGGCAGACACTTAACCGACTGAGCCACCCAGGCGCTCCTGTTTTGTTTATTTTAAAACAAACCCTCTCCTTGCCCCTCCTCATGCTCTCTCAGCACTCATTTCACCGCCCCCCACCACCACCACCGGTGAAGAACTCAAAGGCCTCGTCAGGGTCATTCAGGGTATTTGAAGGTAAAATGGGTTTTGTTAGGAGAAAAAGGCAGCCAGAAGCTTCATTCTTTACCGTGCAGTCTTTAAAAACACCTATTTTGTTAGAAAGGTTAAGTGGTGAAAACAAGTCAAACACCATTTTTAACTGCAAGAAAAGGAGTCCCAGATTACTATATATTTTAGTAAAATCTGTTTCTACCATTGTTACTCTTCGCTTACTTGAACTGTGTTTTGAAAGATGCTGGTGATTTCGCCTTCATCAGTACTTGAGCATTATATGAGAAATCTAGGAAAGAGATGACTTTATATCTGAGTTCTGTTTCACACGACCAAAAATAGGAACCATTAGGCCTTGGGGCAGTCCATCCCCGAATACTTGAAGCCCAGAGGCACTGAGTCCACAGACGTTGATAATTGTTTTTTCACCAGTTAAAGGGATTTCTCGGTTAATTTCCTTTGCGTGATTGCCTCCGTCAGCTATCCCACGTTTCCAAAAATATCCGTACGTTTAGAATGTCGGAGCGGATAAGAACTTCAGATGCCATCATTTTCCATGGGGACTCGCAGGCCCCGCCGGAGGAAGTGGCAGGCAGCCTTCCATCTGGCCCTGCCTTGCAGTCCCATCTTCAAGGAACAGTTTAAGCATTAGCAGGACGGAAGTGATTTCTGAGTCACTTTCATGATGATGTTATTATGTCATTAGTGACATTTACATTTGACAAAATGTGTTCTAGCCGGCTGCCATATGAGCATTTTTTGAAAAGAACTGTGTGGATGCCAGACCTCTTCTCCCTAGTCAGATCATCTGTAGAAATCCTGTTTCATGGACACCTAGAACTCCTGAGTCCTCTAGAAGGATCCTGAGAAATGGCAGTGGGAGAAGCGGATTTGCTCCCTGTCTCCTGTAATGGTGGACTAGGTTATCTGAATCAGTCCTCCTGCTGGAAAAAAAAAATGGAAAGTGCTGCAGAAAATGTTTTTGAAAATGACCTTAAAAGCATTAAGTAGCCAAAAAGGCATCGGGCAACTCAGTGACAAATTTTTATATGAAAGCCATTAATCAGAGTGATAGAAAGTAGAGCACCGAATTGGCCCATTTGCCAAGAGGACACGTCTTTTACTGAAAACTTTCCTGCTGGAGAACTAAGGTTAAGACCTAAGGCCTGTACAAGCAGGGGGATCTGTTAGGAGACCCATCACCCATTGTCGGGACTGCAAAGGCTCTGCCCTCCTGTTAAGAGCAAGCAGAGGAGTGTTCACTTGCTGCCCTTCAACAGCTGGGGACTAGAGAGAAGACTGCCTTGTCACTGAGCAAAGCCAAAGACACGAATAAAACAAAGTTTCCCTGAAAAAAAATTGTGGCCGCTGGTCCACCTTGAATAGCTCTGTACCCAGATACACAGAGCCTGGGACAGCCAGGGACATTCCGGCCTTACACTTGATTTGAGGCCTCTCCTTTACTCATAGTAGTTGCCTATATCTGTTACGAAGAGAAAGTCTCTGAAGGAGAACACTTTATGCTAGGCCTCATCCTAGAGCCCTTCCTCACCCCCCACATAAACTTTTACCAGGGCAGTGACCAATGAGTCAAAAAAACCCCAAAAAGCCTACAGGCACAAAAGGAAACCAGACCTGCCTGACAGACCCAACAGAGACCCCTGCTGAAATGACAGAATGGCAGCAGAAACAAACCTAATCCCACTTGACGTATTGGAATTAGGAGGCAAGGTTTTTAAACAACTATGCGTATGTTTTAAAACCAATAATCTTGAAAAATATCTTCAGAGAACAGGGAAACTGTTAGTGGCATGGCAGATTTGAAGAAGAACCAGAAGGAACTGCCAAGAACAAAACACGCAGTAACCAAACCTCAGTGGCCACACACCGTATTAGGCGAAAATTTTTTTCAAGTTTTCACCAACAGCTGAACGGATGAACAAATGATGGCCTAGCCATGCAGTGGGGGCTATGAAGCAAGAAAAAGGAATGAACTATTGACACAGTCTGGATAAAACTCAAAATCATTATGCTGAGTTTCCAGGTGAAAAAAAAAAAAAGAACATACTGTATGATTCTATTCATATGAAATTCCAGAAAACCAAAACTAATCTATCGTGACATCGGTTGCCTGGGGATCCAGAGGAGAGAGGGAAGAATGTATACATGCAGCAGAACTGATGGAACCGTACGCTTCAAATATGTTCGGTTTATTATGAGAAAAACTCAGTGAAAGTGCAAAAACCGTAGAGGGGAAAAAGGGAATTCTGGCTGGGATGATGAGGAAGGGGCCCACTGGGCACCATGTGCCTTGGGGCCTGAGTCGGACATTGGAGGTAGAGGGAGGCATTCTCGGCGGTGAGAAAGAGCAGTGCTGCTGGTGGGTGGAAAGCTGAGTTGGTGTGTAGAATGTAGGTGGGCACGCGGTGTGGGTGAGAAAGATTTGAAACAATACTATCAGCCAGACCCAGAATCTTGGTTCATGGGTGTTTCTACCAAGTGACATTTTTCACAGCCTGGAGATGAGAAATCAATTGTTTGGGGACCCAGATGCCTTACCTTCTTTATCCTTGTTAGATTTCATCATGCTTGACAAGGCCCACCAGTCTATTTTGATATATTTTGAGTCCCTGAATGTGTCATCCCTCCCCTTGCCTACCAGACCCTCATCCAAGCAGCAATAAAAATGTTAAACGTGTGTTTGAAATTTCCCACTAGGTTGACCTAAATCCTGCCATGGTTTTCCTGCACTTACTGAGTTAAAAGAAATAGCACTCACTCCCTGAGTGGCTGGTGAAGACCCGTTTCATTCCTCTGTCATTGCATCACATAGCCACACCACAAATTTTTACTGGGAACTTTTTACTTTTATTCCTTTTGCTTAAAAACATTGGTTATAAGATACTCTATAGACTGTAATGTAAGCTTCATGGGGTCAGGATTTTGTCTCTTTTAACCTGTCAAAAATTCCTCGGTTTTGTTTATGCTTCCAAAGATCCTGTGCCTCACAGAAGCCGTGGTTATGGCTACAGCACATATTGGCTTGTACTGGAAGAATCCCCAAAGCAAAGGCTTCATCAGCCTCCTCTGTGTGCCACTGACGTAATATGCAGGGATTGACTTGGACGCTGTTGCTGAGCATTCACAGCATTTCCCAGTAAAGGTCCTTCTCCTAACCAAAAAAGAAAGGAATTAAAAACCCCTCAATGAACAAGAGAAAATAAGAGACATGGAGGACAGTCTTTTCAAGAAGAGAGAACATTTCCCAACGCATTTCATGATGCCAGCATTACCCTGACACCAAAATTGACAAAAGGCAATTCAAGAAAACTACAGATCAGGCTCCCTCATGAACCTAGATGTAAAAGTCCTCAGCAAAATATTAGCAAACTGAATCCAGCAATATATAATAAGGATAATACATCTTGACCCGGCAGAGTCTGTACTGGGAATGCACAGCTGGTTCAACATTTGAAACCAGTCAAGCCAATCCACTGCATTAACAGACTAAAGAAAATCCACATGGTCCTATCAGTAGATGCAGGAAAAGCACTTGGTAAAATTTAACATCCACTCATGATTAAAACCCTCACAAACTGTAATTGAAGGGAACTTCCTTAACCTGATTGAGAGCATCTACAATAAACCTACAGCAGACATTATCGGAAAGGGAAAAAATACTTCAGGTGGTACATTTCGGTGTGTAGAAATTCAAAGGGCTCTATGGGGCGCCTAGGTAGCTCAGTCGGTTAAGCATCTGCCTTTGGCTCAGGTCATGATCCCGGAGTCCCAGGATCGAGGCCCACATTGGGCTCCCTGCTCAGCAGGAGTCTGCTTCTCCCTCTCCTTCTGCCCTTCCCCCTGCTCCTCTCTCTCTCACTCTCTCTCAAATAAGTAAATAAAATCTTTTTTAAAAAAAAAAGTTCAAAGGAGTCTATAGATAAACCATTAGAATTAATATGAGAGGTCAGCAAGATGGTTGATATCAAATCAATATTTAAAAGTCAATTTCTATTTACCAGCAAAAAAAGAATATTTAAAAATAAGATTTATTTATTCATTTAAGAGAGAGCACACGTGCACAAGCAGTGGGAGAGGGAGAAGCAGACTCCCCACTGAGCAGCGAGCCCAACGTGGGGCTCCATCCCAGGACCCCGAGATCATGACCTGAGCCAAAATCACAAGTCGGACACACAACTGACCAAGCAACCCAGGTGCCCTGAGAAAATAAGAATTTCTTACATACCATACATAACACCACCTGCATCACCTTAATACTATAAAGTATTCTTGCAAAAAAAAATGAAAACTATATTTGATCAGACCTCTAAATCTAACTACCTATTTGGAGGAAATGCAAAAGACAGGGACTTACTGAAGACACCACAGGAATGAAATCAGAAAAATCCAGACTTGGGGGCGCCTGGGTGGCACAGCGGTTGGGCGTCTGCCTTCGGCTCAGGGCGTGATCCCGGCGTTCTGGGATCGAGCCCCACATCAGGCTCCTCCGCTGGGAGCCTGCTTCTCCCTCTCCCACTCCCCCGCTTGTGTTCCCTCTCTCGCTGGCTGTCTCTATCTCTATCGAATAAATAAATAAAATCTTTAAAAAAAAAAAAAATCCAGACTTGTAAACTATTGGACAGCCAGCTTTTGCAACAAATAAATTGCAAGAAGGAAAAGGAGAGGGGGAAACAATAGATTTAAAAGGAATTTAAGAATATTTAAGAAGGGAATGATACAAACTTGGATTTGTTTCAGAATAATCTAGGGTAGATAGGTTGTAACTAGAACAAGCCAAGAGTTAATAAATGTTAAAGCTGGGTTGTAGGTATTTGGGGTTCATTACTCTCTTATATATGTTTGAAAATATAAAAATAACCTCTTTTTTTTTAATCAACAAGCTAGGAGCAAATCTAACAAAGATGTTCAGGACACAGGAAAAATGATAACATTTATTGAGACATTAAAGAATACTTAAACAAATGGAGATATACTATATTCATGGACTGGAAGACTCAATGTTGTAAAGATGTCTATAACTCCCAGATTGATTCATAGATTCCATGCAGTCTTAATTGGTTTTTGAAATTGACAAGCTAATTTTAAAGTTTTCATGGAAATGCACAGAATCAGGAATAGCCAGGATGTTCTTCTAGAAGAATAAGGAGGGAGGCCTTGTTCCACCGGATACCAATACTTACTATAAAGCTGTAGTCGTTAAGATAATAAGATATGGGCATAGAGATATTCAACTAGACCAACTGAAGAGAATCCTGAAACACTCCCATACATAAATAGTCACCAGTGAGGAATGGATAGTTTTTTCCACAAGTCATGCTGGAACAATTCAGTTTCCATTAGGGGAAACAGACAAGAAAGAAATCGGGCCCCAGTTTCACATCATATACAGAAATTAGTTCCAGTGTATTAAAGGCCAAAATATGAAAGACAAACTATAAATCCCTGACAAAGTAATACTGAAGAATATCTTCAGGAACAAGGAAGGATTTCTTAACATATCAAAAATACTTTCCATAAAGGAAAAGATGGCTAAATTTGACTTAAGCTGAGTTATGTTCATCAAAAGATACTACAGGAAGAGTAAACAGGCAAACCACAAAATGGAAGAAGGTATTTGCCACACATATAACTCAGAGAGGTGTAATATCCAGACCACATAGAGAATCCCTGCAGATCAATGAGAAAAAGACAACTGGAAAGGAAAATGGCCAAAAACTTAGACACTTTACAGAAGAGGAAATCCAATAACCAATAAACCTACGAAAAGGTGCTCGATCTCATTAATAATCCACGAAATGCAAACTCACAGCACAGCCTGATTCCATGACTTGTCCACTGTGGTGGCTAAGATTAAAGACTGGTACTACCGAGCGTAAATCAGTAAAACCCCATTGGAAAATCACTTGTCATTCTGATGGTGATTTTGGATTCTCCTTATGTATGTCTCACTCGGGGACCCCTGGTTGGCCCACAAGCAAAATCATCAAGCAAAACCACCTGTGGCAATATCCTGAAAGGCAAATATTTGCTTAGATTAAACCTAAGGGGGGTAACTTTTTAATAACATTTGTGCTGAATACTGTAATCACATAGGAGAAAATTAAAATGTTCTGATTGTAATTCTAACTGGATTTAATTAGTGGTTTTTTTTTTCTTAGACTAGAATTGCCATGTAGTACTAGTACCATCTATTAAGCATCTACTGTGCCTGCGACTGTGCTGGGGGCATTATGTCCATTGTTTGGTTCTAATCCTTTACAACAGCCATGCAAGAGGCTAAGCAACTTGCCAGTAGAATGTCCTGGCCAAGCGCGTGGGCTCTGGTGCCAGACTGTCCTCACACTCCCTCCCACATAAACTGTGTGATTTGGGGCAAATTACTGAACCTCTCAGTCCTTTGATCCCCTCATCTGTAAAGTGGTGACGCGATTTCATGTGTTGTTAGAAAGGTTAAATGAGTTAATACGTGAACATTTGCTAGGAAAGCACCTAACACTAAGTTGACACAAGGTAACGAGTGACAGAGCCGGGAGTCCCCCAGAGCTGTCTGAACTCAGAATCCCACGCTCTGCCCATCTGTTTAGGTTGCTGGGCTGCATTCTCAGTTAGGAGGTGCCGCGGGAATGTGATGTCATTTTATTGTAAGCCTGTGTTTTTAAAACATCTCCGGGAAATTGTTGTGAAAACCAAAGAGCAAGCTTTATCTTGAAAAGTCTGTGAGGAGTATGTTCATGCGGGTTTGTAGCAAGTCTTCAAAGGAATGATTTTTGTCAGTGGACAAGTTTACAGGAGACTCTCTCTCTCTCTCTCTCTCTGCTAGGCGAGTCGCTTGCATCGCCATGGAGAAAACCAAACAGGAGCAGCAGGCCAGCTGTACTTGGTTCGGCAAGAAAAAGAAGCAGTACAAAGATAAATACTTGGCAAAGCACAATGCAGGTAGGGAAACGTACAAGTGTGCCTGAGGCCGAGTGAACACGGCAAAGACGGAGGTAGAGCTCGCATTTCAGTTCCGTCTTCCAAGTCCTCCAGCCCAAAATCCCACCCGCTGAGGTCTTCGTCCGCCTGCCAAACTTTAAAAGCCCCTGCGCGCAATCATGATGGTCATTTGCCAGCTGTTTGATAGAGCTCTACTTCCTAGGAAGAAAATGCTATTTGCAAATAGTCTTCCCTGGAACTAAAAGGACCCAGGACATTCAGTCCTCCCCTGAGAAATGACGGTGAGAGTTTGCGGAGTCACCGGGGTCCTTGCCTCCTTGCTGAGATTGGTCTTGAGCAAATATCCTCCCTCCTGGCTCCTCTCGGGCCCTCGGACACAGCCCTGGGGCACATTGCTAAGGGCAGGGGGCGCTCTTGACAGAGCTGTGCCACAAAGGGTCCGGTGAGCGGGTCGAGAGAGTACCGATGCTGTTGGATACTAACGGGCATTTGGTCGGTTCCTGTGACAAGTCATCTCCCCACCCCCGCCGCCCACCCAGTTATTTCCTTGCGCCTAAAATACCAAGAGCATGATCTTGGCCTTCCTTTCACGCTGTTGGTCTATATGAAAACTTGCGTTCAATGTAAGTCAAAATACTCGTTCGCTAAAAACTGAAATGAATGCCAAAAAAAGCATGATCCGTCCTTGCCGTAGAATTCCCAGAAGACTCACGGGATGTAAGTTAAGCTAAAGGAAATGCATGCTGATATACAGAGTGGGGTTTACTTATTTTCACTAACTTCTCAGTAGGACTCCTTTTTTATAAGGGACTTGTTCTGAGTAATGGCAAGCCCTGATACTGGCATTAGATTAGTTCCCAAGGTTTCAGAAATAACTCCAAAAGATCAAACATGTGGCCAAAAAAAAAAAAAATCAAATGAATACAGTCATGCGTACCCAGTTTGACAGTATAATGTTTCTGACAAATATGAAATGCACTTCTGTCTGTGGAATGTTATAACATGTCACTAGCATCCACCAGGGGAAATTATTTACAAACTCTGAATTGCTCATTTCTTAATTGGCAAGTAAAAGTACACATTTTGAAATACTGCATCCCCTGGAGTGAATGGGGTGGCCACAGGGGTTCATTTCAAATGGTTCAGTTAAATGAGTCATTCCCTTCGTGTTGGCCACACTCTACCCCATTTTTAATTCCAATAAAACATATCCTTTCTGATTCTTTACCACTACAGAGCACTAGTCTGATAATGGCTTTTTTTCGTTTTATAAAGGGAAAAAATATTTAAAGCAGATTAAACATAGTTTAGCGACTGTTAATTGTAAATGCTCAAGGAGTACTGCTTCTTGAAACCATTCACTGTGCTGCCAGCAGAATGTCATTTAACACAAGATGTCAGCGGTTACTGCCAAGTCATCTTCATTTCCATCAGCTGCTAACAGGCTCACAAGATGTGTTGACATTTTATATATGTATGTACATACATACATATATAAAACCTTATTTTTTATAATTGTAAATGATGTCTAGATATAGCTGGCATTATAATTTGAACCTAGAAAGAAAAGAAACTTGATGGCTGATTAAGGTTGTTAATCCATCACTAGCTTTATTCTCTAATGGAGGGCATGTAGACATAAGTATTCAACATGCCAATATTCTTTAATTCAGCTGTGAGGGAAAATAAGCCAGTGGATTGGAAAACTAGAATCTCTCCATTCTGACAAACTGTTGACTCGTTCACTCAAGAATTTTGTCATACAATCTGGTGGCCGATGTTTTCCACAGTTCACTTTTTCCATTCTTCCATCACGGCCATGGCCGATCTTCCACTGGCCCTGCCCGACTCCATCACAGGCGGTGCTCGGTGGTCCTGCAAACGCACTTGTAAGCTTAACGGGCATCCGGAGTGCAGCAGGGTCTGGAATTAGCACCGTTGAGTGGCCGCGCGGCCTGGGCAAATCCCTTGGCTCCTGTGGGCCTCGAAATGAGGGAATTGGGTTAGTCAGTGAAGCATATCCTCTCTAATTGTTAAACTCAGGGCATCTCAGCTTCTTTCCTCACCGGGCCTGACAAATGGTAGCATTTAATGAAGCCAGGCACTCATTTACTGCCCCTCATCTCAGGCTTGAGTTCTGGCAGACGCTGCCTATCCAGTTCAAAGTGTATCGCCCTTGATGAGAAAAGGCAGGAGGCTCATAGGGGTGGAATAGAATTGCTTTTTTCTCTATCATCTTTGCACATTCCGCCCCCTATGCAAAACCACGAACCCACCTTAAATTCTTGTAAATTTATAACGTGGCGGGGGGAGCCCCACCGCCACCACTGTTTTGTTATCTTCAGCATTTTCCTAAGCAATGGTCTTCTGGGCCTCTGAGCCTTCCCCATCATGCTTACGGTCCCTTCTGTTAGTATTCGTCCCTGCATGTGGGACCCTCCTTTCACACCTGTTGATGCAAAGTCTCAATGTCTTATAAGGCCCTTGTGGAGCCACTCCAGTTTCCTTGTAGACCTTGTGTCTAGGCGTATTTGTGATGGTCTAGTCCGAATGTCCCTGCTGGGATCCCTTGCCCACCCCCCACCCCAAATCAAGCCTCATGAGCTCTCCTATTGGTGTTTCTGCTCAGGGGAAGATGTCCAGCTTTTTTCTTGGACTTTCTGAAGCATGCTGCCTGGCAAGGCCTGTCACCGTGTCTTCGGGCTCCTTCCCCTTCACCGACCAACCCTTCCATTTTGTTCACGGCAAAGTCCGGAGGGACCATTTACTTAGTGGTCACCTTTACTTGACAAGAGACGAAATTGTCAGGAAAGGGAAGTCGGGTATTTTATCAGCTGTTCTGCTTTGAGCCGTAATGAAAGGCCATCCGAATATGTGGCGTGGCCTATATAAGGAACTGATGTGAAAGAAACAAAACTACCAAACTCCGTCAGTATGGCGGATGCTTTGAGAACTTCCAAACATCGTATTCTTTAATGCCAAGAACTAGCCAAATGGGCTCATGGGCCATAAATCAAACTGTGTTTCTGAAGGATTTTTCTGGCTTTTTCAGAAGTTGATTGTCAAATATAGCAGGTGGGAGGGCGGGAATCTTCTCATAGTCCTCAGTGAATCCAAATAAGGGCCGTATGTCTCATTTCCTGCTTCAGATCTTTGAGAATTCAGCATATATTGATGGCAAGATCCAAACCTTCTCATCAAATTCTGAAGTTGTTTATGTTTGTAGTAAAACTGAAAGATGGGAACTTCATCAATGTCTAGAACTGATGGGAACGATGATACTAGAATTGTTCCCATTTCTGTCACCAGGACATTCCACATATCTAGCTAAAGCAGGATTCTGTTCAAACTGTGTCACCTACATCTCACATCATAAAATGGCAGTCTGTTAGCTGGATGTGACCGATAAATTAGTTTTGCTTTCCCCATACATGGTATATGAAAGAATTGTAACCAGATATCACTTTTGAAAATCGGACATTTAACATAAAAATCTGGGTTTCTGCCTTGCCTTGAAAGAAAAGAGAAATGTGGCGACACTAGGCCCCCTTTCTCCCGTAGCGCCGCTGGGTTGTCAGTGTCCCTTCCGGCTGGACACTTGTTCCCCAGGACCCAGCGTCCTTCCGCTGCATTCTTGCACCCAGTCCACGCACCCAAACACATTCGCTGTCCAGCCGCTGCCCGGACCCGAGTTACCAGTGCATGAGGCCTTTTCTGATGGGAGGTTTTTACAGTATTTAAATATACTTAGAGTTCCAAATGAGGCAAGGAATCGACGCTAAAGGCTTATTTATGGAAAAGACTCAACTAGAAAATACTTACCTAAACACATAAAAGTGTCATGAATATTGAGTAGCTTACCAGGAAATCAGGATAATATGAGCAAACTATGCCAGACAGTATTTCTGAAGCCTTGGGAATAGATTTGATTATGGTGTGTGTAGTGGTTACAGCAAATACATTTTCTGCAACGCGTAGGAGATGTTTAGCCACATAAATCTGATGCAAAAAGCATTGTCAGGCTGCTGGAACTATACTCTTGAGGCATTGAGATTCCTCAGCCCTAGGACTTCCAAAATCAGTTTCAAGATCAAGTTACTAACATAAGCTTGAGGGGAAGAAACAGTCTTCATTAACTCATTTTTTTTTAACTATTTGTTAGAGCCCTGAGCGGTGGTATTTCAATAGCCCGAGATAGTCCATTTACATACGTACACATGAACCCAGAAGGTGTCCACAGTACCATTCATAGGCGTGCTTAAATGATGCTTAATACCACAAATTAGTAGTTGGTTTTTAAAAAACTATTACTTTTTTCTCTTCAATACAGAGAACTCTTAAGACAACAAAGAGTGGTCCATCATCTCACTGCCCTGTTGGCTTTTTTTTTTAATAAAAGTAATAGACACCTTTGATTTGAAATTGCAAACAATACAGAAAGGTACAAACTGAAAAGCAAAAGGCTTCCACACCTACACTCCCTGAGGAAGGTGTCTCGTAACTATTCCCAGACCAGATTTCCATGCATATTGCTAGTAAATCAAAACCCACTGGCTTTTATATAAGGATATTGTTGGATTTTTATTAAAATGAGTTTGTTTCTTAATGTGATTTATTTGCCTCGCGTTTAGAATATTGCATGGTAAAGTTTCTTTTGTGCATATTATACTTTTATTTTACTAATATATTAAAAGCCATATTTCAATGACCCCTGTACATTTTTCATGCTGTCTTACTCCCAATGGCCTCTGTGCATGTAAGTAACCTGTTGAGTGACTATGCCTCTTTGTTTTTGATGGTTTCCTTTCATTCAGTCCTCTAAAAAAAAAAAATCCGCAAACAACACAAAA
Organism: Ursus americanus; assembly: GCF_024610735.1. NCBI lineage: Eukaryota > Metazoa > Chordata > Mammalia > Carnivora > Ursidae > Ursus > Ursus americanus. The sequence continues at coordinate 87,764,140 of NC_142164.1, forward strand.
CTTTTAAAAGTTCAGCCTTTAAGTGTTCTCCTTCTATTCCTTGTATGTCTTATTTTTAAATATTCTGTTTTATTGTTTCTCGATCCTATGACCATGTGCTGATTTCATTTAGACCAGAGTAACCTCTTCATGCTACTCATTTATGGTTAAGATATCAATGTGTAACATACCTGTTCATTTGTCTGTGGTGTCGACTGTTGATATCTAACTCATTCTTAATGTGTGTTTTTAAAAAAAAAACGACCAGTCGTAAGTGGGTAGGATGCCATTCCGAAAGCTTGTGCCATCGTCATCTTGCTCTTTTGTGAGATGCTTGATTATTTTTCTATATTAGAATAGATCAGCTGGTCGATGCACCTCTTTCATAAGCATCCTTTTTCTCGACGGAAACCTCGCTCAGAGGGCAGTGGGTATAAAAAGCGATGCCGTAAGCACTCCTGCTTTTCTTTCTGCAACTCTGACACTCTGTAATCATTTCAGCATGACCAGCCAGCTCGAGCACGCACAGAACCTCGTGTTCGTTTTGATTTGGGGAGTCTACCATTCTAAACACAGAAAGCATTCCTTAGTTTTTAGCTGTTGCTAGAGAACTAAAGACACTGAGTCAACCTTTCTGGAATCAAGCTATCAAAAGGAAACAAAGGCACGGATACCCATTAACATGCACTAACCCTTACTTTAACACATTGTATTTCTTTTTTTTTAATAGTCTGGGAATGGTACTTTTGTTCGTTTGTTTCTGATCTGTTGCACTCGAGAGTATCCTATTTTGCATTTTAAGGTTCTTTGCTACTGGGAGGATCACAAATGTTAAGGACTGAGCTGAGAGCCAAAAAACATTTGGCCGTTTTGTTTCTGGGAGGAGAAGCTTCTCTCAGCGATTGACTGAAGCATCCCAGAACCCCTTATGGCACCGTGGAATCAATCATACCGAATTTATTTCAACACCGCTGAAATCTAGAGCTTTATTGAGTCTTCTTTAAAAAAGATATTTCAGTGTGTGCCTGGCAACATTGGGGTATTACCACGTGGAAAACTATTACAGGAAACATTGACTTGTGATTTTAGCCTTCTTGTGAGAATTTTCACATGGACTACCTTGAACTTCAACAGGAATGGTCATCCTCTCGGGAAGGTTTTTTGTAACGGTTTTGTTAAGAGGCAGGTTTCCAAAAACTATTTTTGAAAGCATTTCTTCTCAGTCTGTAATGATCAGAGAACTCCCCTTTTGCAAAGGTTTCCGAGCTCAGACTCTGCTTCATGCTTCTTTCCGTTCTGTCCATCCTGACTTACCGCACACGGGCTGACAAAGTTCGGGGCCTGGGGAAGCATGTTCCCCTACTTAAGATACCCAGGACTTTCCATCAAATGGATAGCTGGGTTACAGTAAAACTTGCGGGATGCTCATTTCAAAAGCTTGTGAAATCACTGTTACAGAACTTGACTTTGAAAGAATCTAGCATGCTACCTTCAGCAACTCTGTTGAAAGAAAGAACCATGAAGTTAAAGACCAGCTGTCCATGCATCTCTCATCCATCCCTAGAGATAATCTAGTGGCCTCTTTCTTAGTTAACTTTAGTTACATTCATGCTATATTCATGTGGGTCACTGTCTGCAGATTTTTTCTTTTTAGTATTGCTGATTTCTTAGAATTGCAAAAATATGAACAGCATGTGGTTTTGAATGACTTCGTATGACTTGTTGGATACCGCATGACAAGATATGCAGTATCTTTTAGAATTTGGACTTTTATGCATGTGCTCAAAATAATCTTTGGATGCCCCTGTTTCTAAAGTGCATTTTCATGGGCTTAAAAATGAAATTTTCTCCCAAAAGGTTATAGGACTAAAATTACACGTAAGGTACGGACATAAGTTGGACTCCTATTTTTTGAAGACATGGTTTTACTATAACTTTAGTTCTGCCAGTAAAATTATGATTGACGTACATGAAAAACTCCTTCTATAAATTTACCTCTCTTCTAACTCTTTGCATTTTAGTGTTTGATCAATTAGATCTTGTTACATATGAAGAAGTAGTAAAACTGCCAGCATTCAAAAGGAAAACACTAGTCTTATTAGGTAAGTTTGATTGTACAAGTGGAGTGGCTTTCTTGGTCTCATCTTCAAAACATTCTGCAAGTCTTATTAACAATTGTCAATTTCACCTTCTTTTTAAAAAACAACACAGGTGCGCATGGTGTTGGGAGAAGACACATAAAAAACACCCTCATCACAAAGCACCCAGACCGGTTTGCATACCCTATTCCACGTAAGCAATGTCTCCCTCTCTTTTAAGTGTATTTTTTCTGGTACTTTTTTAATATTGTCATTGACATACTGTTTTCCATCACTTAAGTAATTGCTCATTATGGGAAATTTGGAAGATCCAAAGTCAAAGCAGAAACTGAGTTAACAATAATCCCAACCCTACCCCCCCCAGTAATGGCCCTATAAAACATTCTGTTGTAGACTCCCCCAGGCTTCTCTCAATGCAAATGTAGGTTGTATGTGATTTGTTGGGTTGTTTTTTTTTGTTTTTTGTTTTTTTTTAACAAAATTGGGCTCATCCATCCTGTTTGTAACCTGATTTTCCCAGCAGAATGGCATAAACATGACTCAGGTGAATTATTTTTCAGAAGAATGGATCTGAATGATGGGATAGTTTTCTTGGATAGAACAATGTTCTCCTTAAATGTTCCCAAGTTAATTGACTTTCATCCCTTTGAAAACCCAGTGTGTTATCAGTTTATTATAAAGAATTTTAAATCTGTAACATTTTTATTCCCTTATTTTCTCTGTCTTACCCTTAACTTCTTGCCCTCTGTTTCCTCAACTATAAGATGAAGAAAGTCCAGAAATGTACAGAGTCTGAGATCAGCCTTCCAGCTATTACTTATCCAGTGCCTTCCAGAATCCGCGTCAACACCACTTGTGGGTTTCTCTATTCCCCAGAGAGCTGTGAGGCTTCATAAGACGACATGCTCCCTCCAGGGCCCTGTCTGATTTACACAAAAAAAGGAAATTCATCAGATACCATTTCAGTTGGTCCCTCTGAGATTTTCTTAGGAAAACACTTTCAACTGTTCTTTTACTTCTTATGTCTAGATCTTGAGTACAGCATGCTTACCTAACATTTAGTTTCTTCTTGATCACATGACAATTGAACCTCCCTGTTATTAAATGGCCAATTAGCTAGCTTGGTTTTGAAGCATACCATTGCCAACCTCGGTCATGAAGTCCCTCTCTCAGATACTGGACCCCGGATGTGTATAGAGCATATGTTTACCTACCGAGATGACTAAGGATAGTACAGCGCCAATGCATGATACCACTTCAGCTTCTCGTGTGCCTGGAGAAAGAGTTCTTTAAAACCGGCACATGTGCGTGCCCGTGAGCACCTGTAAGTTCTAACGGTCTAGCTGGGGCAGGAGGGCGGGGGAGGTCCCCATGGGTTTGGATCCATGCACACAGCGAAGAGGAGCAGTAATTTGTCCTTGCTCAAGGAAGTTAGTCGAAAGAAAGGGAGGGGGAAGGAGAGGGAGGAAGAAAGGAAAGAAAAAAAAGGAGAGAAGAGAGAGAAGGAAAAAGAGGTGGGAGTAAGGAAGATTTAAACCAGTGTTCCTGGCTTGTCTAGAAAACCATTTTCTAAACAGTGGTTTGCAAACACTGGTCCTGTCAGTATCCCCCAGAACTAAGACTTACTTGCCGATATTTTAGGGTAATACCCTTAGGTCAGGGGTCAGCAAACCTTTTCTGTAAAGCACTAGATAGTAAATATTTGAGGCTTGGACGGCCATCTGGTCTCTGTCACAGTCTGTCAGTGTCGCATGAAAGCAGCCATAGACGGCATGTAAACAGGCATGGCTGTTTTCCAATAAAACTTTATTTAAGAAAACAGGCCCTATTTGGCTCGCAGACTTAGTTTGCCAATTCATGGTGTAGGTCTTAACTAACTACTGAGGCCACATCTGGCCAAGGTCATTGTGTTCTCAATGTAGTACACCTTTTGCTGTATTCTAACAATCTCCTTTAGGAAGCTGCCGTAGACCAACACTATCCAATAGAACTTAGAGAACTTTCTCTGATAGTGGGAGTTTTCACTGCACTGTCCACTACAGCAGCCAGTAACCACACCGAACCCTTGAAATGTGGCTAGTGAGACTGAGGAACTGACATTTTCATTTTATTTAATTTTACTTTGTTTAACCATATGTGGTTTTCCATTTTTTTCTTAATGCTTTTTTCCTTCTGCTTAAGACCTAACTGCGTTAAGGCGTACAGTAAGTTCTGTTCATCTTGGGTCATTCAGTGTCTTTCTCCCGTGGTGACCCACGAAGGAGATGAACTAAATCTCATCTAAACACCAGAAGATTCACCAAACTAAACAACTAACCAGCTACCGTGGTCTGATGTCACACAGATAAATATAGTGTCGAGAATTTAGTTCTACAAAGCTACTGGGGGTGGGAACAGGGCACGAGACACATACCAAAGAAGCCTCCGCTTATAAGAAGAGATGGGGCTTGGGTACGTCCTTCGGGAGAGTCAGCTCATGAGCTCCACCTTTTGAGCCTTTCAGGATACGTGACTTTCTTTGCAGATACAACCAGGCCTCCAAAGAAAGATGAAGAAAATGGAAAGAATTACTACTTTGTATCTCATGACCAAATGATGCAAGACATCTCTAATAACGAGTACCTGGAGTACGGCAGCCACGAGGACGCGATGTACGGGACGAAACTGGAGACCATCCGGAAGATCCACGAGCAGGGGCTGATTGCAATCCTGGACGTGGAGCCTCAGGTAACGCGCGACCGCTCGCCGCCCCGTCGGCCGGCCTGCTCAGCCTGGGTTCTGAACTCCAATCTGCCCTCAGGACGGCAGGGCGGTATCCGCAGGGCAGGCGTCGCGGGCTAACGGCCTCGAATGCGAACGGACTGCTCACGGGGCTCGGCGCATACGCCGGGTAGTTCGGCGGCAACAGCGTGCTCTTCCGAGAGTCCTTATACTCAGAAGCCCAGTGAGAGTCCCTGACTGGGTCCGTGCCGACCGGAAATCCGCCAGTAACTCGACCTCAGGATGAGACTGGCACTCGGTTATCACAAAGCCCCCTTTTCCCCTCTCGGTACGGCTCACACCGGCCCATCAGAGCCTCTGCCGGCATCTCATGTGAGTCAGCAGCAGGGATCGGATCCCGGGGCCTGGGGCCGGTCGGAAACACGGCACCGGCTGGAGGAAGGCAAGCCTGAGTGAGCCCAGGCCGTGCCAGATGGAGCGGGGATGGAGACCCACGGTGGTTCTCGGCCTCCACTGTCCCTTTACTGAGGATGGTGCCTGGGCCCGGGCTGAAACTGGGAGGGATATGGAGAGCTTAGAGGACTCCGAGCCAGACCCAGGAATGACTGGATGATCTGTAGGGAAGGCCTAAGCTCGAAGCAATGGGAATTATTCAACTCAAAAAGGAGAAAGCCACACTTCAAACACGTAAGAAAGGCCTTGAATCAAAAATGCTGAAGAGCTGGGGCACTGGGGGTGGGGGGAGCGTCAGTCAGCAGAGCATTCAACTCTTGATCTCAGTGTCGTGAGTTCGAGCCCCACGTTGGGCATAGAGAGGACTTTAAAAAAAAAAAAGCCGACAAGCTATTTTTTAATCTCCGAGGACAAACAGAGCAGAAGGGGGACTTAAAGCCCAGTAGGAAGGATGTAGACACCGGGGCGAGTTACAGGAGAGGCTCGCGGGTGCTGCTGTGACTCCTGGGCCTGCCATTTCTAAGACCTGTCTGTGCCCCACATCCCTCTCCCTTACAGATAGAATCACCTGCCCGGATGGCAGACCAGCTCCCCTCAAGCAGGCCCATTTCGCCAGGCTTCCCTGGCTGCCCCAATCCCTGTTCAAGGGCCACCATATGAAACTTGGTCCCCTTGCCCTCCCCAAAGGGAGGACAGAAGCTGGGTCAGCCGGGTCCGTGTGACCTGAGGCCTGACAGCTCAGTCACTAGGCTCCAAGATCCTACCGTCGTGGCCAGTGCGCCCCCCCCCCCCCCGTTTCCATCTCATGGCACCTGTTAGGGTTCTTGAACTTGGAGTCTGGCTGGTTAAGGGGCGGGGGAGGAAAGCAACAGAGCAGTGAATGCCGTCCAGTTTACTTAGCAGTTAGCGCGGACCTGTAGAGAAGGAAATAGATGACGTGTCACCTAGTGTGGTTTTTGTTCAACTCCGAATCCCTCCTTACTAGGGATTGGAAAAATCTTCTGGCCAAGGATGGCTAGAGGCAGAGTCTCAATCCTGGGCGTGGTCTTCGCCATCCTCTCCTTGGGTTCCACACTGGTCTTCACCTGAACGTCATTTTCTGCTGGTAGTAATGTGTCGAGCAGTATGCTGGCTGCAGGGCCCCTCACCGCCCCTCCGCGTTACCCAGGTGCGCTTTCGAGGGCTTTCTGCCCTCCCTGCTGCCGCCACTATCCTCCTGGCGCCCAGCTCTCCCCACGCCCTTGCCCAGGCACACATCGCTCTGCACTGCCAGGCAGGACACACTGCACGGCCTTATCAGGACAGCCCCAGCGGTCACTTTGACGAGTGGCACTGGGCACCAGAGCACCCCTCACCCCAGGCTGGGCACTTTCCCTGCTCTCCTGACTGCTGGCTGAGCTCCCGGCATTCCTCTCTCCCGCTTTCCTATGTCCACCCCTCAGACCTGTGATCTTCAGGGCCCCCCACCGCCAAGGGTGGCAACAGGGATCGCCCGGGTCCTGCTCCTCCCGTTGGTCTGGTCGACCACGCTGGCCCCGTCTAGACTCAAGCCCGGTCCCACTCCCACGGGGTCCACACCTGCTGGCCTTTGCCCTCAGGCTGCCCTGCCTTCAGCCCCTCTCTCCCCGGGCTGAGCAAGGCCGGCGCCCTGCCTGCGGGAGGCCCGGCTCCAGGGCACTCCGTCTCCTCGCCCTTTCCCACCCCAGCCCGTCTGACTCCTGCCCCCCAACTATATCTCGCGGACAGCTTGATTCAACCAGCTTGTATGGAATACTTACCCTATTGCAAGGGTCATGTCAGGAGGTAAGAATACAAATGGGCAGCTGGTGAGGATGAAATTCATCCCTCAGTGTACATCAGCAGCTCCCTAAGGGGAGAAATGCCACGTGGCATTCTCAAGCCCACTCCCATCTGCCTCTGCCGAGCTGTGCTCCGTAGAGAGACCACCCAACACTGGTGTTTGGCTCACTGAGTTTGGGTCTATTATTTCGTGCTATCTTAGCTTATTTTAGACCGGTTAGGCCTCATTGAACACATGTCTAATACTACCTGTTAAGGTGCTGTGGCCCAACTCTAAACCTAGAGGGCTGCAATAAAGAAGATTAAGCTGGAAGCAAATTCGTAACCTAGCCTCTTTTAAAATGAGAACAGGATGTGTTCCTACCGTACTGTGTATTTTGCAAGCATCAGTGCTCTTTCCCGACTCTTCGGAACCCTGAGACAGAGGTGTTGACTTTCGTAGACGAAGAACCAAGGGGTAAGGTAACTGTGACTCGACCAAGGTTTTACAGCCAACTGAGAGCGAGGTCTGAACTTGGACCGTTGGTCTGGGCTTTCATACAGTCGGCCCCGGCCTCCTTTCACTGTTCCATCCTGGAAGAGGTGACCCTGGGAATTCTTAAGCTCGTCCACCTTGTATGTAGTCTTAAGATTTAAATCTTCTTTTAGAAAAATCGCTAAGGCAGTCAAACCCAAGGAAGAACTATAGAACTTCTTTCTCATGGGAATAAAGCCGCGGCTCTGGAAGTAATCTGTGAATAGCCGCAGGCTGTCGCCAGAGTTTACCGTGGTGGTTTTCCATTTCAGATCTTAATTTTATTCTGGTTTATCCATTTGCTGCTTTAAAAGTTCACAGTAGCAGAATATTTGTGGCTTTGCTCTTGCCCACAGAGGGAAAGGTCGGCCGCAAGGGGTGGTCGGGGTAGCTGCAGTCTTGCTCGGAAGCTACACTTTGAAACAAGAGCCAGGTTCTGAGCTGGGGGTTGTTTCGTGCAAGCTGATCTCTGGGGTCACTGTGCTCTTCCTTAAACCCTGACAGTTCCGCACCACATGGCTCAGACACGCCTTTGTGTACTGTTTCAGTTTGCAAAGCAGACCCATCTTCGAGATACCTGCCTTGTAGGTATTTGGTCAAACCTGTTTTCGTTCCTCACGGGTGGTAACCAGGGCCGTTCAGGAGCGATGAAATCAGTTTGTCTCTGCAGAAGAGAACTAAAGACTTAAAATGTTAAACTAATGGTGCTTTGGCTGTTTGAATCCATCTTTTCAGCAATCTTTCTAGAGTCCCCCTTCTCTCTAGGATTCAGAGAACCATCCTTCCCTATAAATACTGAAAAATTTGTGTCTCGTCTTCAGTCAGAAAGGAAGAGGGTTTAGAGACCTCTTGAAGTCCCCCGTTAACAGCCTGAGGGAAGGGAATCCTTGTGAAGCAACTCCAGTTGCTGTCCCTGGGGTGACCCTGAGCCTCGGGCAAGCCGAGACTGCACAGAAGCCCCCCCGGAGACCCATAAGTAGAGCAGAGTATGGGGACAGAGTCCTTCAAGAACCACGGAGGAAATGTGTGTTGACTCTGCCGAAGATCTGAGGGCTACTAGACAAGAAAATCTCAGTCCTTAGTTGAGGGGTCTTTTCATTTTTGAAAACAGAAAAAAGAAAAGAACATAGGCTAGAAATCAAAAATCAAAGCCCTGAAAAGGCTCCCGTGGCTCCTGTGATGGGCATGCGGGTTGGCGCTGACCTTCCCGGCAAGCAGGACAGAGGGGGGGGGCGGGTCCTGGATCACGTAATTCCCCTCTCCTCGAAGTACGCCAGTTCTTCCCTTGGAATTAACTGCTAAGGGAATAGAACCGGTTCTTGGACACGAGGCAGGGGGACGAGCACAGTCTTCGGTGACCGCTGTGTGCAGTAAGTGCGGAATGACCTTCTGGATGGATAAAGGCGAAGGGCCTGCGTGCGGCGCAGAGAAGGGGAGCGTGTTTTCTGGTTTTGCTCTGCAATACCAGGTTAGGACTTAAGATATTCAAAGAATAGGGCGGCTGGCAGGCTGGGGACACTGAGCAGAGAGAAGACCATTTCACGCCTGGGCTGTCATCCTCCACTTCCCCCATGGGTTCCATTCAGCATCGAGGCCGTGTGGCCTTCCCATCTGGCCCTCGGGTAGTCAGGGACAGAAGCAAGGGTAGGAACCGTGCGCTGGAAAATCTTCCCAGCCTAGTTGCCCAGAGGCTGGCTGTGGGTGGATGAGGAAACCTTCTGTCTCCACTGACCCTGCAGCCTCCTGATTAATGAGCACAGAAAAGATGGGGGGGGGCAAGATAATATTGACAAAAGGGTTTCTAAAGGAAGATTGCCCGTTAAGCTCAAGTGAGCTGTAGATGCACTTTTCCATGACGTTCGTTCCTTGCTAAAGTCTTCAGTCACAAAAGGGTTGGCAAAGAAACTGCCAATTACCTCTGTCAAAAATGAGCATAGGCAGTCTTGAAGAGCTTTCTCAGAGGGGAGTGTGACGTTCACACCTGAAGCCCTGTGATAAGAACAGGTGACACGACATGCCAGGTTCCCTTAACCCGCCAAGGAGCTCCTGTGTCTGAGATTCAGAAAGCTAATCCCAGTGCACGCGAAGCTTGCGCTAAACCTTTGTCATCCAGGCGCTCTCTCCTGAGCCCGTATGTTCAGGGGCCAGAGGCTCCCTTCAGCCACCAAGCACAGTGCCCTCCGGTCGAACATTTTCTGCCAATCATACGTGCTGCTTCGACATTTTCATTTCAGCATAAAGAGCGTTTAGCGAGGTGCCGTGTAGGGCACGAGGGAGACGACCAAACGAGACCCAGCCCCTGGCCTCAAGCGTCCGGGCGCTTGCACGTGTGGCACGGCAGGTACCCTGGGGACACCCGGGAGGGGCGCTGGACCTGGCTCGGAGCTCACAAAGGACTGAGACAAAAGAACACCGGTGCCAAGTGCCTAAGGCTCACTCAGGCTAGCCAAAGGGAGGAGGGGGACAGAGGGTCCAGGCAGAGGGAGTAGTAAGAAAAAAGCTGGAAAACCAGAGAGAGCGTGGCCCTTTCTGGAACTGGAAGTCATTCAGTAAGGCCAGTCCGCAGAGGGGAAGGGGCAGAGAGGAGCTGATGAGGTAAGCACGGGCCAGCGCAGGAGGGAGGGAGCCGGCACTTATGCTAACGAGTGGACATTTAATCCGCAGGCCAAGAGGGAGCCGCGGACGGGTTTAGAGCAGAGCAGCAATACAGGGGGATTTGCCTCGCCAAAAGATCGGTCATTCTAGCAGCAAGCTTTAGTACAGAGGCAGAGCGATCATTCTAATTGCTACCACAGTAAACCAGGCAAAAGAGGAAGAGGAATAGGGCAAAGCAAACGATGGAAAAGCCACCTAGAAAGCAAACTGTGCAGATAACAGAATAGACACGTTAGGTGCTCATGTGAAGGACAGCAAGGTGTTATCCCCTTGGCGCAGACAAATCAGTGACACGTCGCTCCCTCGTGAAGCGTGCGCCTGCGGATGCTGGGGTTTTGTTCTATGGAGGGGAGTCCATGTCCTCATGGGGAGAGCTGACGAGTAACCCCGTACCAGAATCCAGTCCTCGGGCGTGGCGCCAGCTTGGCTATGTGTCTGTGTGGCCCAGGAGCTCGCGCTGCTCCAGGTGATTATGCAGGGAAGGTGACCGAACCTGCCTCAGAGCTCCCCCTCCCTCTGTCGAACGCAGGGCCCCTCCTGGGGGCCTCCCAGCTACCTGGGGCCACAGAGCTGCTAGAGGGGCTCCGGCCTCCAGCCCCGGACCAGGTCTCCCGGCCCCCGGGCACTCTCGGCAGGGTGCATCAGGAGGCATCGGGAGTGGGATCAAAGCCTGGCAGTGACCGTGGCCGGGGTGTGCTGGCCCCATGCACCCCGGCGCGCATTTCCTCGCCCTTCCCGAGGCGGGCCACCATTCACAGCCAGGCTCAAATGAACGTGAACCAGTGTAGTCGCTGTTGGCTTTTCTGAAGAAAAGAAAGTCCGATTGATTCGGGAGATTCAGAAGAAACGTCCGGCTTGTCGCCTGTTACTTGCTGGTGGCTGTTGTCCATCCCTGGGAAGGAAAGGCGACCGAGGAGTTACTGAGACAGCTGGTAAACGTGCGACCGCCTTGCCAAATTTTGAGCCCCAGGCCTGTCCAGCTGTGGGATTTCGTGCAGACTCGTGTGACAGCCACACCCGTTGGCCCTTGGTCTGAGTCTCCCGTGTGCTTCGTCCGCAGGCGCTGAAGGTCCTGAGAACCGCCGAGTTCGCGCCTTTTGTCGTTTTCATCGCTGCGCCCACCATCACTCCGGGTCTCAACGAGGTAAGGCTCGCGCAGCCCGTGGTCCGGGGCCACGGCCGTGGGCGCTCCGGCCCAGAGCCCCGTCTCCGCCAGTCCGCCGACGGAGGGGGGGCGGTGGCTGGCCGGGCCCGCTGCCTCCTGACGGGCACCCCGTAGGAAAGGCGCCACCCCCAGGCCTGCTTTGCCGGGAGAGAGCTCTAAGGAAGCCAGGACCTGGCCCAAGGGTCCCGAGGGCGCCTCTGGAGGGGGACCCACGCAGGTCCCCGGAGATGACTCAACCCAGAAACGAGCTCTGTCCCCTCTTGGGCCAGCTCAGCGGCCCAGAGATGGTGCCCCCCCAGCGTTGGCGTCACCCTGTAGCACCCGGATGACTCCGAGGGCCTTCGTGGCAGGGCGGACGCTCAGGGCGTTCCGGTGTGTCTGGTAAGTGCAGCAGTGTCCAGCTGCCCTAGGCTCCCCCTTAAGAGGAGACTCCTGCGCGGTTATCCGTGGCTTGGGCTGGGCCCACGCGCCCGCAGAGGGCTCTTGGCTCTGTTCGGCGATCACCTGTCGAAACCCACCGAAGCTAGTGACACTACAATCAGGGCTTGGGAATCGCGCCTTGTGTACGTGTGAGGAAGTCAGTCTTTACACGCCCAGGTTACTCATCTCTTCAGTCGTTCTTCTGTGTCCTTCCGTTTGCAAAAGGCGTACCCCCTGTGAGCTTTGCCTCCCCGCCTTCGGTAGCACACCAGCAGGCCCGAAGCTCCGTATCGTGCTAAGCGCTTTTCCTTTGGGTACCACGTATTTTTCTTGAATTATCATCTTTGCTTTCTTCGTTTTTGTTTTTGCCTATTCTCCTGCCCTTTTACTAATTTTCCATAGCTGCCAAAATGGTGCAGAAAATTGCCCGTAAGTACCAGCTCGGAGGTGATGAAATACAGCCTCGTTTTCTTTCCTAGATTTAGACTGTAGACGCTCTCTTCCCATAAAGCCTAGCTCTTGCTGTTAGAATAGAGGCATTTTGTTTCCCGGAGTTGAACCCTGCGCGTGCGTGAGGCAAGCCAGCAGACCGGCTGTGGCCGAGGAGGAACCCCACAAATAGAGCTTCATCTCGTACGGGCCTTAAGAGGGTAGCTTTCTGTTCCTGGAAAGAGAGCTCCCTTTAAAAACTGAGGCCGTCAGCCCTAAATGTCCTTGCGCGCTTCCATCAGCCCGGCTCCCGCAGCGAATCGTAAACTGTGCTAGCGCTTGCTGCAGGCCTGACCGTGTCTCCGTGGATCCCCTAGCCCGACAGCGACGTGCCAGGAACGCACCTCCGCAGACGGCAGGGCGCACTCCTGGCCTCGGGCGAACGAGTGCCTCCCAAAATGGGGCTTTTGCGTTGTCTGTCACGAAGTAAAGCCACAGTGAAAATACTGTGCTTCTTAGGCGCCAGCAGAAAGCGTGGTGACAGGACCTTCGAAGGTGGCGATTAACAGAGGTCGCATCTGCGCGGTAGTCGCCAACAGCCAACGTCCCAGCACACCTAACATCCCGGTAGAAGGCGACAAAACACGAGGACGCTCCTCCCAGAGCGTCCCGAAAGAGTAGACGGAGCCCCCAGCCTCCCTGCTGTCCGTCCGCCCCCAGCACGGTGCCACGGTGGGCTCGGGTGACCTCACTCTCGGTCCCTCTCCAGGGAGCTGCAGCCACAGACGGGCTCCTCAGGAAGGGTTTCTCCCAAACAACGGGTGGGCCGCAGAGACGGGCCTCACCGTGGCTCCCAGGTCCCGAAGGCACCGCACCCTTTAGTTTTTCCGAAGGCGCGCCTGGGGCACCACGCGCCTCCGTGTCCTAGTAGCGTAGCTTCCGTCTGGATGATGGATTTAACGCGCCTCAAAGCCTGTCCGGCCCGTATTAGCCAAGTGCTTGTTCTTTTAAGGAACACCTAGTAAGCACTTACTGTGTACACGGTGCAGCGCCCAGTGCTGGGCACAGCGAGGACGGGGCACACAGGACAAGCTGACGCTCTAATTGGGGGGAGAGATGCGAATCAGATAAGCGGGTACGAATTGCTCTAGACCTGTACACCCGGCCCGACCCCTCACCCACCTGGTGCTGGGGGAGAAGGGGGGCGGTTGACTTTGAGTTCTCTGGCCTCATGTTTGAGTTTGTCCACTGAAGGTTCAGTGTAACAGTATCTGCCCCGCGAAGATCCAGAGGCCGACTTTCGGGTGGCCCTTAAGGATCTCAGGCTTGAAAGAACTAACGTGAGACTCGTGTGACCAACGAGGGGCCCCGCGGGGCCGCCCTCCAAATCCGCAGCAAGCCGGCCGAGCGGAGGAAGGCCCTTTCCGGAGGCAGGGCCCCCGAGAGTTGAGTAGCTGCTGCTCCGCCAGCGTCCCCCCCGCCCAGTCCTCCTGCCCGCTGCCCTGCGTCCGGCCTAGGCCGCCTGACGTGGTCGCTGAGAAATGGCCTCATTTCTTCCATTATTTGTAACATCCAAAAAGCTTTTGCCTCTGGCATCCGCCGCTGTTGAGTGCGGCCCATTAGATGTAATTGAATTCCTGGAACACTTTGGATCTCGAAGTAGAAAAGGGGAAAATACAACTTAATTTGGCCAGAGGCGGCGGCTTCTTGATGCAAACGCACCGGGGCTCCGGGCGGAGCTGCAGGGCGGAGCTGCAGGGAGCCGGGCGCTCTGTGCCCGAGGGCCTGGTCTCTCTGGCCCTGGGGGTGGGGGGCGGCACGCAGCTCCTGTTGCAGGGGGAGCCGGCGGGCTGCAGGCTGTTCCTCGGTAACCTGGGGCCCGTTGTCACCTCGGTCACGAAGCGGACCTGGCCTCAGTGGCCAGATGCAGCACATCAAGGTCTGGCCTTGACCGTGTCTGCCCCTGGAAAGAGCCGAAATGTGGGAAGAGAGTGAATCCGGCTGACTTCTGTCTCCTTTGCTCCTCCCTTCCTCCCCCCCCCACCCCGCCCTCCATCCCCTCACTCTGCAGGATGAGTCTCTCCAGCGCCTGCAGAAGGAGTCCGATATCCTGCAGAGAACATACGCACACTACTTCGATCTCACAATTATCAACAATGAAATTGATGAAACAATCAGACACCTGGAGGAAGCCGTTGAGCTCGTGTGCACAGCCCCGCAGTGGGTCCCGGTCTCCTGGGTCTATTAAGCCTCTCCCCAGTATCTGACGCCCACCCCGGAGCCACCTCATCCGTGGAAAAGCCTCTTTGTTATCGGCCTTGTGTCAGCAGGTCATGGTCCCTAGAGACTACCTAGTTGTAGTGTGACCTCCCATTTATAATTATTGTCATGTCCGAATAGATAGGAGGAGAAAAACAATTACACACTAATTTAAAGAGACAGTATCTTTTTTAATCAGTTCTCCTAAACTTTAATAAAATGTATCTTTAAATGTATGTATTATTCAATCCTTTGGAATGTTATATTTTTGGAAATCATAGCTTTTTATTTCCAAGGCCCCTAAAAACTGCACAAAATAGATGCTGCTTTCTATAATCTATTTTAATAAACAATGATTCTGTTACCTTGACTGGGGGTGGAACACTACATTCTTTTTAGAGTCTGATTTTATGGATTGGAATATCTTTCTTTCTTTCCTTTATTTATTTGAAATAATCAGTCTAGTGATTACAAAACAGTCATAAATTTTTAAAGGCCTTTTTTCTTTTTTTTTTTAGACTAGTATTTTTTTTTAAGTCCTTTATGTAACATCCAGATAATGTGATACTGTCTCTTTGAAGCACCCTGTAAACCTTTTAGAGATTTGAAGTTGGGTCTTGACTCTTAATGCATGTGGACAGTCGCGAGCGTTTATGCTGTCGGTGTGTCTGTGTTGGACAAAACAATCTGTAATCTACAGCAAAGTACATTCCGTTCACGGGGCACACCCAGGGGAATAAGAATAAAATGCTATTATGACTAAGTTGTAAACCTATGCACATCCCTTGCATTTCGGGCAACTTTATAAAAGAAAACTGATTTTTATTAATAATAATCATGTAGTGAAATGTGTTTGTAATTTTGTCTCAATTTAATTTGTTGTAAGGTGGGAGGGGGAGTTGCTGGTTTCACCATTTCAGATCTGTGTTGTCTGAGAGTATTAACGTTTTAATTAAGCAAAGAAATGAGGATTTTTAATATGTATGTAATTGTTTTAAAGCACCCATTTTAAGAGAATATACTGTGCAATGAAGAAACCAGTTTAGGCATTTGCTATAAACTGAATTATTCCAAAAGAATAATCTATAACAGCCCTGTAAATTCCTTTAAAATGATAACAGGACAGTTTGACCAATTTTTTTTTAAATATACTTCCTTTTATGTGTTCAATAATTAAATGCCTTTGGGTCCTTCATTTCATTATAGATTTGTTCAGGTTTACAAGCCGATGATCTTTTAGATTTTATAATTCATTAGATGCTCACTGAACCACGGAAGGCCCAGGCGTGACCGTCAGTTGGCAGGACAACACCGTTCTCTGCCGGAGCACAGCTCGGACCGCGTCTGGCTCCCAGAGCGCAGTGCGCCCGAGGGCCACCCGTGTGCTGGAGGCCATCTGTGGTTGCTCCTTCCTCTTGCTGTCTCCCTTGGCACAGGCGAATCATCTGTCCTTGTTGCTTTAGAGACATTAACCATCTCATCGTCGTTCCACGAGGTCCCGTTCTTCCAACCCAGGAGATGCAGGCTGGGGTTTTCCGACTCTTGGCCAGAGGTCAGTGGAAGATTCTTCAGGAGAGTGTCAGGGTGTGAAGTGGTTCTGGTAACCTGGGATCCTTGAGAAAATACCATCCTGGTCGCTTCTTGTCGGTTAGATGGCCTCATCGCTTTGTGCCTTGGCAGGGTGCGCGGGGCGCATTGTCTTGAAGGACCGCGCACAGAAGGCAGTTGTAGACCTTGTCAGGTGTCCCCCTCCTGTCTCACCAGCTCTTCTTAAACGGTGGTTTTTTCCCCCTCTCTGATGTTGTCCCTTGTCAGTGACGGATGAGTTTGCAACTTAGCAGGTGTTGAGTGCCCGGCTTCTGTTGAGGCCCCACAGCAGGGGGACCAAACGCCAAGCCAGAGACACCCTGGATGGAGAAGGGCAACCCCAAGGGTTGTCTGGAGCTGTGCTAGGATTGGTTCAAATCTAACCAACACCAAGGCCAGGCAGTCATTCCCGTGATGGTACTGGCCACAATCCGGGCTCTTCTCGGTGTGAAAGTGCCCGCTCTACCTCTCTTCCAATGAAGCACAAAGAAAAATACAGCTAACACACGGGGAACGCCAGCTCCCTCCCTCTGCTAGAAACACTCACAGCCCCTCTCAGGCCCTCGGAGGCCACATCTCTCTGAAGCCACGCTGACAGAGCTGGGCGAAGCAGAGAGCAAAGCAACGCCAGTTTCAAAGTCTGCGGCCCCAGGATTGAGAAGCACTTAGCGCTCGTCCTCTCTTCTCGATCGGAGGCGCCCGGGCAGGCGCTGCTCTCGCCGCTGTGCGGATGGCAAAACCCCTGCACCCAGAACTCACTCTGGCCAAACTTCTCAAAGAGGTCATCCGCTCCACTCGCACAGGCCCTTCTCGAAAGCAATGTCTTTATGACCCACCAGGAAATACTTAAATTCAGAGTCATTTCCGTACAAAACTGCCGTTGCTACATTACAATCATCCACTAAGCAGCCAGAGAAAGTACTAAAAAGCTTCTTCACTGCTTCCGTTCCATCAGCAGAACCATCCCCCCCCCCCCCGTTTTAAAGACCAGAGCAAATGATTACAATTATTAAATCTTATCACTGGTCAATTGAGCCATATTCCGGAGGGTTCCCACCCAGCCCCACCCCCCACAGCCAAAACGGGGTGTTTTTAATATGCGGAATCATTGGTTAAGGAGAAGTGTCCTGATTTTCTTTAATAAGGTACGTGCAGCGTATTCCATTTTAACACTAAAAAGAAAATGTCACTCAATTCATCTGGACGTTTTGCCAGTGTCAAGATAATATGGTAGCTTTTTAAAACGCAATTAAATGTATCTCCTGTCAGATGAAGCGGTTTAAAATATTTGCTCAGAGAAGAAAATAAATGGGTGACCTACTTCTTGCTATTTGCATTCAGAAGGCCTCTTCTGAGCCCATCCTGCTGGTGGCGGGTGACCTCAAGAGCCCGCCCTGCACGAAGGACCCAGCGGGTGCATCTCTTCCCCACATCCAGCCCCATGTCGCCGCCGGGGCAGCCGGCTGGCTGTGGCCTCGATGGCCCCGTGATCTTGTGAAAGCTTCTGGTCTCATTACTGCAGAGGAGAGTTCTCGTTGCTTTTCAGAGCACTCGTAGTTACCTGTTCATTAAGGCTTCGAGTTCATTCCTTGAAAAAGTTTAGTGGAGCCACCCTGGGGGCGGGGGGGAACGGGACAGCGGCGATGCCCAGAGTGGACGCTGCCCCTTAGGGACAGGGAGCCCGAAAGCAAACTCCCATCTCCCACCGATGTGCTGTCCTTTTGTTCATTCCAGGTCCATCTCTTGGGACTAAGAGAACGTGCTGCCAACGCTAGCAAGAGGATTTTCTCATTAATGAGTTCTATTTATTACACCTCCCACGCAGCCCCCCTTGGAAAGGGAAGGCCCCTGGCAATCAGCATTCCAAAAGGAGCCGCTTACGGGCCCCCACCCTCCTCCTCCTCCTCCTCCTCCTCCTCCTCCTCGCTTCCTATCATTAAACAGACGTGTGTGTTGGGGGCAGTTTGTTTTTCCAGAACTGAACACAGCTTCCCAATTCCATCCTCTTCACAAGGGCTGAAGATGCGGAGGCTGATTACGGCCTGTCTAGACTAAAGGTCCCTGAGCACCTTTCTCTTGCCCGCGCCTCTAATTCTCCTCTTGGAAAGGCTTCTGCTCCTTGATGCAGCTTGCAGAAGGGCTACGAGCTTCCCTCGCGCATCATCGTTTCAGTTGGTAGAACGCTTCCTTTTCTTACCCCTTCAGAAGTAAGGTTTTCCTCTCCATTTGCCGTCTGCGGTTAAGGGACGGTGCCCATCCGGCGTCTACTGCTCCATTGGCTTGGCCGCCGCTCCCTCATCGCTTTGCCTTAAACTTGGAGTTCTCGGAAGCCTCGGGTCCTCGGGCTTCGTGGGGGAAGCGCGTCCAGGGAGCGGGAGGCAGGCCGACCAAGGGCATGTTCGCTGGTCCCCACCCCTTTCATTCGCTCCTTTCTCTGCCGCTCTCGGGCCGCGGAAGGTCGGCAGACCCAGCCCGCAGGGGGTGGGGGGGACGGCCCCGCCATCTCTAGGACAGGCCCCGCCAGTCTTAGCCCTTCGGAGGCAGAGAAAATCCAGAGTGCCCCCCCACCTCTCACCTGACCCTCCATCAACTCTCTTGAACCTGTGCAAATGGACTGAGCAAAAGAAAATGGAAAGTGACGTTTGTCACCACACCGGAGTCCTCGTTTCTGGCCCCAAGCACAACTCCGTACCGAGGTGTGCTCGGAGAGCCGGGGTGCGGTCCCTCCTCTCGGGCCCGCGGCCAAGGCAACGTGCCCCCGCGCCAGACAGGCCTGGGGCTGACCGGCTCAGGGCGCAGGGAGTTCCGCCTGGGAGCAGAAAGGGGCGCTCCTCCTCAGTGGGTGGCCCCGCCTATCGTTTTCATTTTGAAGAGACCAAGAACTGGGGGAACGGACTTCCAGTCTCAGCTGTGTCCTGGAATGACGCCTGGGCGGGCAGGGGGGCGGGGGGGGAGGGGGAGGGGAGAGCCAGCGGCCTGACCCACGCGGGGGCCACGCCACCCTCACGTGCCGAGGCCGCGGCACCGTGTTCAATATCAGTGCGGGTGTGTCGCCCTTCAAACTCAGTTCTGGGGTTGTTCTGCATAAAGTTTTGCCAACGTGTTCTTTTTTCTGTATGTATAATTGCCTTTTTATAAAAGGTTTTGAAGTATTGTCTCAGTGATAAAAAGAGAGCGATGTTAACAGTTGTTGTATATTTCACCATTTCCGGTTGTAAGTATTTGCAGGGTACAGCAAAGCCTTAGCGCACAAGAGCATTCGTGCAGGAGGGGTCCTTCAACACCCAGGAGGTGAGGGGATCGGAAAGGTTCGGATTCTCTGTAAATGTCCCGCTTTTCTTTCTGTGTGTATCTATTTACATGCCTTAGCACACGCCCTCCCGCCCTGATCCCTCTGCCCTGTCGCCGGAGCCACCAGAGACCGCTGGCGCGCTGCCAGTGACAGTACAGCTCGATGGAACCCTCATCGGTTATCTCTTGTGTGACAGGGGAGGAAGAGAAACTCCATAGTATTCTTTGTAGAATATACATACCTGTAGGATGCTGTGTAATGGGAAACCATAGAATTGGGCTTTTGTCATTTCAAAGTTGGAGAAATGTATGAATAAAATGTATAAAACACGAAAAGGCACTTGTCTCCTCAGATCGCAGGCCACACAGCTGGGGGGGAGGGGGGGCAGACCACAGGAGGATTAGAGGGACAAGGAGTTCCTCTCCAGGCTTCAGCCTCACAGACCTTCCCACAAATGCGCCGCAGAAGGGGACATCTTGGGTCGGGGGGGGGGATGGGGGAGGGGACGGGGGGGCAGAGAGCAACCTCCCCCCTCTCTCGGCGGAGCACATCCCTGGCTCAGGGTTCACCCTGGCGGTCACGGTCTTCAGCACAGCGGGCACAGACTGCATCCTGAGAGCAGTTCAACTTTACTTGCTCGCACTTGGGTGCCGATTTAAAATAGCTTCGGGTTTAAAAAAAGAGGAAAAAAAAAATCCAAGTGTGACAGCTCCCAGAAATAGAAGTCTAAATGGATCGGGGCGGCGTAGGCGCCCAGCATGGAAAGCACGTCTCTTGTTTGAGGTCTGCCTTGAAAGCCTCAGGAGGAAGCCTGCTGCCCTTGGTGTGGGCCGCTTTGCTTGGGTCTCGGGCTGGAGTCTGGGATACGGCCCCTCGTGTGTCTCAGTGACCTACTCTCCACCCTCCTTTCCCCAGGCTCTGCCCCAGCGCAGAACCCTGGTGGCTTCGGACAGCCACACTTGCTGTGTCCAAACACGCACCCCTCCAGAAACAGCCCGGGCCGAATGTGCTCACGTGGCTCGTGTCAAAGAAACGTAAACTAGCAATGATTGCTTTTCTCAAGAAAACGTCCCCCTACCAAAGAAACAGATCGAAGAATCTAGATCACAGTCAGATACAAGAGGTTGAGCCCCTGGCCTTTCGATTCAGGGAAATCCCCAGTCACCTTTCTTCAGACGGCTCAGCTCGACGCACAGAGGACCAAAAGCCTAACACGAGCACTAAGCTGATTTTCTGTACTTCGTGGCACTGAAAACACATCGAACGTGTCAATATTTAGCCGACAGAAATGAACAGAAACACGTATTTCTGTGTTTTCCCCAGTTTACTGTAATATGATAAGCGGAATAAGTGACACCAGGCATCATTCCATGAACGACTGCAGCGGGGGGGGGGGGGGGTGCAAAAACAATGCGACCGAACCCGATGCAGGGTAGTAGACGGTGGCCTTGAAGTGACCTTGAACAGCCTGAGGGTAGCAAGCCCCCTGAAGGACAGTGTAGTAGTACAAGCCAGCAACCCAGGCACGGGCGAGGGCTGCTCCAGGAGAGAATGTTCCAAAAGGTGGCATGGGACTTTCTTTCTCGAAGAATGAGCACCCAAGGCACGGGCCTGCAGACGAAATCCCATGCTCAGGGCAGTGGGGGGGCTCCTACACCCGCCGTGTGCACCTGCTTTCCACACCCCATCTTAACCTTTCAGGGAGGGGCGCCCAGGAACAGTTTGGCCACAGACGTATCCTTGGGTTTGATCACGAAAAGCTTCCAGCTCCTGCCATTTGCCCTCTTCCCGTTTCCGGGGCCACTTTATCCAACCCCCCCCCCATGGCTAATGGCTGTGCAGAGAGTCTGCTCCCTTCTGCCACCAGAGCGGCCAGTGAATGGCTTGAGGGGGGAGTGCCTGCTGGGGCCTCCCAGGTGGCTCCAGGCCCTCGCCCTCGAGATGTGAAACTAAGGCCAGAGACAGGGAAATCGAGACCGTGCACGATGCTGGTGGTAAAGGCTCAGCCACACAAATCAACAGCTTACCACACAACTTCCCCTAGAACCTTCTGGGGTGATGGAAATGTTCTATTTCTTCTTTGGGGTGGTGGTTACAGGGGTATATACAATCGTCAAAACACAGCAAACTGAGCACCTATGATCTGTGCCCTGTACTGTACATAAGCTCCACCGTGCTTACGAAAAGAAACGTGAAAACCCGTATGATCATTTCACAGCTGCCAGAAAGACATCAGACAAAATTCAACACCCGCTTCTACTTTAAAACCAAAAGCCCTTAAAAATAAGACCGAAAGTAGCCTTGGCAGATAAAGCATAGCTCTTGCAACCCACAAGCAACACAGTCTGCCTACAAGTGACACAATAAAGGCCTTAAAATTGCCATCAGCGTTCACATCACCTAAACGGCACACGCTCCGCAGAGAACGATTAGAAAATACGGATCAACCAGCAGGAGACACGCCACCAGATCCTGCCGCTCAGAGACAACCGGCGCTAACCCTTCCGTGTGTCCCCGTCATACGACAATACGTACGCGTACTTGTATCTGTGCCTTTCAACGCAGTGAGGGGTCATACTCCACACGCTGCTCCCCCGCTCATGTCGTAGGTCCTCCTGCCTCCGTGACTATGTAAGTGCTTCCAAAGCGCTGCTCAGAACAGAACAAAGTAGAAACGGAGGAAAAGAGGAGACAAAAGTGGCCATATTTGCTAATAACATCATCGTAGACCTTGAAATGACAAAGAGGACAAGTGGCCATCCATTCAAGTTAATAAAGAACAAATACAGAGACAGAGAACTCAGTAGTAGTCTCACGCAGCAGGGACAAAGTCAGAAAACACTAATGGTAGGGACGTCTGGGTGGCTCAGTCGGTTAAGCGTCTGCCTTCAGCTCAGGTCATGATCCCGGGGTCCTGGGATCGAGCCCCGCATCAGGCTCCTGCTCAGCGGGGAGTCTGCTTCTCCCTCTCCCACTGTGATCTCTCTTGCTTTCACTCTCTCTCAAATAAATAAATAAAATCTTTAAAAAAAAAAAGCAAGAAAACACAAATGGTAAAAGGATGCCATTCTCAATTGCAACAATACATGGGATGTATATGAAAATAAAACAAAGCTGCACTGAGGAAAAAAAGTACCCGATTCTTGATTTCGGCTCAGGTCATGATCTCAGGGTCGGGAGATCAAGCACCATGCCGGGCTCCGTGCTAAGGGGGTAGTCTGAGATTCTCTCTCTCTCTCTCTCTCCTTCTGCCCCTCCACTCCCTCAATCCCGCTCTCTTAAAAAAATAAAAATAAAAAAATAAAAAGGCTGCACTGAGAATGTAAAAGACTTGAATAAACAAAGAAAAATATTCTTGGATGGAAGAACTAAATATTTCAATGTCATCAGGTTTTTCCAAATTAATGTGTAAGTTTAATATAACACCAAATCAAAATCCAATCATTTTTTGACCTTTACAAAATGATTATTCATTGAGAAGAAGAGTGACTTTTTATTGTAATTTTAATCAAAGGAAATACTAAGGAAACAAGAGTAAATGAAGGGTGAGTAGCCCTTCCAGATTTTAATCTATTCTAAAGCTAAGACAACTAAGACATCACACACCAAAATGAGTTTCAAAGAGCTCAACATAAAAATGAAATGACAGGAAATGAAAATAACAGAAGTAATCGGTAAAACTCTAGAAGAGAGTAACTTTTTATGTTTATACAAGAGAAAGAAGTCACAAAGCAAATAAAAGATTTGATCTCATTAAAACATACATTTTTAGGGGCGCCCGGGTGGCACAGCAGTTAAGCGTCTGCCTTCGGCTCAGGGCGTGATCCTGGCGTTATGGGATCGAGTCCCACATCAGGCTCTTCTGCTAGGAGCCTGCTTCTTCCTCTCCCACTCCCCCTGCTTGTGTTCCCTCTTTGCTGGCCATCTCTGTCAAATAAATAAATTAAATCTTTAAAAAATAAAAAATAAAAAAAATAAAACATACATTTTTATATGAAAAAGTTGTAGACCACAAACTCAGAAAGACATTTTGTAATAAACAGGACATACAAAGAGTTTAAGTAAGTTCATTATACAACAAACTGGTTAAAAATACTAACATCCCAGTATATAACAAAGGACATGAACACTTAACGAACAGTAGGTAAAACTATTAAAAAAAAAAAAAAAAACACTGGGGGGCCGGGGTGACAGTCAGTTGAGTGACCAACTCCTGGTTTCAGCTCAGGTCATGATCTCAGGGTTGTGGGATCAAGACCTGAGTCGGGCTCTGCACTCGGTGTGGAGTCTGCTTGAGATTCTCTCTCCCTCTCCTTCTGCCCCCCCCGCTCGTGAGCTCTCTCTCTCTCCCCAAAATAAATAAAATCTTTTTAATTTTTTTAAGATTTTATATATTTGAGAGAGAAAGTGCATGATCAGTGGGGGCAGAAGGAGAGGGAGAAGCAGATTCCCTGCTGAGCAGGGAGCCTGACATGGGGTTCAGTCCCAGGACCCCAGGATCATGACCTGAGCCAAACGCAGACGTTTAACTGACTGAGCCACCCAGGCACCCGTAAAATAAATAAAATCTGTAATTGAAAAAAAAAGCAAACATTGAAAAATATCTCAATGATCAACTGAATACAAGTTAAAAAATCTTTTAACTCTTGAGATGTTAAATGCGTGCTTAACTACTTAAAAACAAAAGATGTTATATTTACCTATCAGATTTAAAAAATACAATACCCGAAGCTAGTGTGTGTGTTGATGAAACTAGCATTTCCAGCCATTGCTCCCAGCACTGCAAATAATGTAGTGACATTTACCAAGACCCGTATAAATTAGATCTTTTTCAAACTATTACATTTCTCTGTACCAGTTTTCATAAAAGAATCTAATAAAGGCAATCGGTGACATTTACTGAGTGGTTACTCTGCTGTTCCAAGCACTGAGTGCTTTGACCACCTTACCGTACAGCCCCCTTCCTCAGGCGTCTGAGAGCTCTTCATCGCAAAGAAATATCACCAAACACCGGTGGGACGATGAAGGCAGGACAATAAGTGAATTTTTCTTTATTTTACAATTTTACTTGATGGATAATTTCTTAACGTCTCTCACACTCATTCCCTTGCTCCCTTAGCTCTGGGGATGTCTGGGGCAACGTGCCGGGGACAATCCCATGACTCAGGCTCCATGTCTACACACGGTGCTCCTCCCGCACCGCACCCCCACCCCTGCGCGGAGTTTTTCCCGTGGGTAAAGTATGGGGAAGCACGCCCATCTGCCAGGCTGCTCGCAACATTAAGCGAGGAGAGCACGCAACCGCCGGAAACCTCCTTGGCCACCTCCTTCCTGCCTGAAAGCCCTGCACGTGAGCCTTCCGGACCCTCACTCCACCGACGCCTACGACATACTCCTGGGGCTCCTCCGCCATCTTGGTGGAATACAGACTAGCGTTCCATGGTTTTCACCACGTGTACACGACGGCCCGCGTAAGGATTACAGCTCTCGTGGCTCGAGTGAAGCTCGGGTAGTTGGAATCTACTTACAGGTTTTAAAGTGAATCAACTGAGCCAGAGCTGAGCATTTTACAGATGAATGCCTGCTGGGCCCCCATCAGGGGACACGGCCGGGCAGCGGCCGAAGGCTAGCAAGCACTGGGGTCTGACGCCAGCAGCCCTCCAAACCCACACTCACCCTCTGCCTGGGCCCTGGTGGCCACCGTCAGGCCCTGATTCCTAAAGGCGGCCTTCTCCAGCCGACAGGCACACCTGGACGGGGAGGGTCACGTAGCAGCAAAGAGGGGGGAAAGAGGCAGCACCCAGTCAAAGGACACCTCATAGCAGGGCACGAAATTCACCAAGCATAATTCATTCCCCTAATAAGCACTTTGGATTCCTGCCTGAGCGCTCAAGCCACCGGCTTCAGCTCACTGGGCGACATGGGTCATCTGTCTGAAACAAACTACAACGGAAGAGTCGTAGCAGGCTGCAAAGAATAAACATCTTAAGCAGAGAGTTGCCCGACCAGAAAGTAAAGCATATTAGAGAGCTTACCTGAAATAATAATGGCAGTGTGCAGAGACAGACAGACAGACAGACACAAGGAATGAAACAGAGATCTCAGATCCACAAGTATGTAAAAAATTTGAGTATGACCAAGACAGGACTTCGATAGAGTGGTGAAATCACAGACTATTCTACTCAATTATCCATGTGGCAAAATTTAAATTAGACTCCCTATCTCGTCATACATGAACAACATGTTTGATGGCGAAATGACCTGTGGGAAGCAAATCTTTAAACTATAATACTATATTGGGGCGCCTGGCTGGCTCAGTCGGTTAAGTATCAGATTCTTGATTTCGGCTCAGGTCATGATCTCAGGGTCCAGGGATTGAGCCCTGTGTGAGGCTCTGCGTCCCTCTCCCACCTGTTCCCTCCCCCTCTGCCCCTCCTCCCGTACTCGTGATCGTGTGCACACACGCACTCTCTAAAATAATAAAATCATTTTAAAATAAAATATACTATATATAAATATGTATAATATTTTAGACATATGTGTGTATGTAATAAAGTATTTTAGGACCTCAGGTTAAGGAAGGATTTCTTAAAACTCAAAATGTCTTAACCATGAAAGAAAAGGATTGATGAAGTTGAATGAATTTAAATTAAAAACTAAAACGTCTGCCTACAGAAGACATTATCATAAACAACCTAAAAAGATAAGCTTCAAATCTGGAAACGATATCTGGCACATATAACTGTCAAAAAATTAGCATCCATAATTTATAAGGAACTTCTAAAAAATCACTTCTAAAAGGGAATAAATGCGCAAAGATATGAACAGGCAATCCACAGAAGATAAAATCTGAATGGCTTTTCTTGAAACTCACAAATAATCAGGAAAAACACAAAGTAAAATCTTAGTAAGGGATTCCACATTCCACTAATAGCAGACTACGTAATCTGCACCAACCCCCATGCTTAAGACAACTAAAATAGCTGATTGAAATACTTAAAATGTATCTGTTTGGAGATTTTAGCAAACTAGCAAAATAATGCAGAATTAGGGGGCCAGGATTTGGGAGAAAACAGACCCCCAACGGAGTGAGCATTTAGGGGCACTTTTCCTCTGGAGACATTTGTCCACTCCAGAGGAACAGGCCAAGAGGCCAAGTAGCACTTGTGACAGCTTCCGGGGGCGGGGGGGGGACTAGAGTCAGGGCATGTCTGGGGGAGGCGTGGAGGGGCTAGTGAACTCCCCTCACTTTTGGAGGGGCCCCTGAAAGTGTGCCTCCTTGGAGTAAGTGTGAACCCCTCCCAGACGCTCACACTGACTGCGCAGCTTCCAAACTTCCCAAGCCCGGACATCTGACTGAGGGGGTCCCACACTGCTTGTGCCCGTGCGCCTTGCCCAAGAAAATGTCCTTCATCTCTAGATGAAGTTATCATCCTCGGCCTCGAGTATTCTTACAAATTAGCACATACAGCGTCTGACGACAAAAAATAGCTAGGCACGTGAGGAGAAAAATTGGTAAATAGATGGATACCCACCATGGGAGGGCAGATCCCCACTGCATTTGGCTTTCAAACCAGGGGGGGTGGTGAGAGGAAACCGAGTCCCCATCCTTAAAGAGACAGCGCAGAAGCATCAGGGTGCAAAACGCCTGAGGTATTCGAGAAGACTGATTTGCTGATCGCGGATGGTGCACGGAGAGGCAGGGACCTCTAGGAGACTTCTCCAAGAACAAGAGAGCTGGCGGGTGCCATTTCTCTCCCCTCCCCCAGGCCTCAGGAGCTGGACTCCTGCAGGAAGCAGTGCAAATGCTCCCCACCTGTCCTGCTAACACCGCACGCTCTCCGTACCCTCCCTGCGTTCTCTTGCACGCTTGCCCCCACCCCACCCCACCCCACCAAGAGTCCCTCCAGAGTGGCTCCTGTCACCTCTCATCCTACAAGCAGCCCCTGACAGTGACCAGGGTCCCTCTCAGGGGACAATGCAGGGAAGGCGCCCTGCAGGTCAGCGTGACTGCAGTTCCGGCACATAGACTGAAGGCATGTACCCACTCTAACCCAGCTCAAGCCCCAGGCTGGCCCGCTAACACCACATGGACCAAACCCTGCCCACAATCGGCAGAGAGCACCACTACCACCGACCACACTGAAGGCATAAGTGGCTCAGCCACAACAGCAGGGCGCATGCAACGTACATAAGAGACACCCCTGAAGTGCCTGGCTCTGGTGAACAGAAAACATTGCCCTGCAGGCCACTATACAACCTCTTCTTCATAAGGCCACTACTTTCAAGAGCAAGAGATGTAGCTGACTTTCCTAACACATAGAGACAGACGCTGAGAGTTAGACAAAAGGAGGAGACAGAAGAATATGTCCCCAATAAAAGAACAGGACAAAACCACAACCAAAGGGCCAAATGAAACAGACATAAGCAGCATGCCTGATAAAGAATTCAAAGAAATGGTCATAAAGATACTCACGGGACTTGAGAAAAGAGTGGAGGATCTCAGTGAGGCCCTCAACAAAGAGATAGAAAACAGAAAAAAAGAACCAGAGATGAAGAACTCAATAACTAAAATTTAAAACACACTAGAGGGAATTAATAGTGGATTAGAGGAGGCAGAAGACGGATCAGCGACCTGGAGGACAGAGTGATGGAAAGCAACCGAGCTGAAGAGCAAAACTAAAAAACAATAAACAATGAGACTAGATGATGTCAGCGACATCATCAAGCATAACAACATGCACATTATATGGACCTCAAAAGGAGGAGAGCGAGAAAAGGGGGCAGAACATGTATTTGAAGAAACAACAGCTGAAAACTCCCCTAATCTGGAGAAAAAAAAACAACAGACATCCAGATCCAGGAAGGGGGGGGGCCAAGAAGATAAACCCGAGGAGGTCCACAGCAAGACACATAATAATTAAAATGGCAAAAAAGTAGTGATAGAGAATGTTTAAAGCAACAAAACAAAGAAAACAGTTGTATACTAGGAAACCCTCACAAGGATGTCAGCTGATTTTTCAGCAGAAACTCTGCAGGCCACAAGAAAGTGGCATGATTTACTCAAATTACTGGAAGGAAAAAACCTGTAATCGGTAATACTCTATCCAGCAAGGTTATCATTCAGAATAGGAGAGATAAAGAGTTTCCCAAACAAAAGTTAAAGAACTTCATCAGCACTAAGCCAGCCTTACAAGAAATGTTAAAGAGAATCCTCTGAGGGGTGTCTGGGTGGCTCAGTCAGTTAAGCATCTACCTTCAGCTCAGGTCATGAGCCCAGGGTCCTGGGATAGAGCCCTGCATCGGGCTCCCTGCTCGGCAGAGAATCTGCTTCTCCCTCTCCCTCTGCCCCCACTCTGCTCGGGCTCTCACTCCCTCACTCTCTCTCTCTCTCTAATAAATTAATAAAATCTATAAATAAATAAATCTATAAATAGGATCAATCAATCAATCAATCAACAAAATCCTCTGAGTGGAAAGAAAAGACCATAAGGATGAGTAAGAAAATTAGGAAAGGAAAAAATCTCACAGGTAAATACAAACATAATAAAAGTAGCAAGTTAATCACATAAAACCAGTACATAGATTAACACACCAAAGCAGTAAAATTAATTATATCTATAAAAATTAGTCAAGGGATTCACAAACTAAAAGGATGTAAATACGACATCATATATGACGTGGGAAACAAAGGCAGAAGAAAAATTATTAAATTTCCTTACTACCTACAGCCCATTGACAAGTCCTTGAAACAGGCAGAGTGACATTCCTCCAGGGACTCAACTGCCTCAATGTTAATACTTTTCTAAGGGCAAAAGGCAATCCTAGCCTGAGCACCCCCACCGCCACCACCACCAGGATCCTGTAAGTCCATTTTAACGTATAAAAATTCCTTTGGAAACTTTCTTTATCTCTAAACTCTCCCAAGATACGTGTTGGCCATCATCCCCCAAGCATATGGCCCACCGATATACATCTGAAGGGTCTCATGACTAAGGTTTTATTAGATGGTAATAAATGACCTTTTCCCAACAACAGCTAGCCCTCTCAAGGTCCTGGAAACCTTGCTTCCAAAATTCCTTAGAGACCTACGCTATCCCTAACCCCCTCCCAACTTGCAAGTATATAACCGGCCATTCATCACGACCCCGGTGCAGCCCTTTCTGCCCACGGGTCCTGTTCCCGCTGCTTTAATAAAAATCACCTTTTTGCACAAAAGACGTCTTAAGAATTCTTTCTTGGCCATCGGCTTCAAACCCTAACATTGTCTTTCCTACATTAATATACACAAAATGTAGCAAGAGAGAGTAAAAATTAAGCACTTTTAGAATGGGTTCGAACTTAAGTGATCACCAACTTAACATAAGCCGCTACAAGAACAGGTTGTTATATACAAACCTAACGGTAACCACAAATCAAAAACCTATCAGAGATACAGAAAAAATAAAGGAGGAGAAATCCAAGTACATCACTAAGGAAAGCCATCATACCACAAGGGAAGAGAGGACCACAAGAAAAGAACAGAGAAGAACTGCGAAAACAACCACAAAACAAGTAAGAAAATGGCAGTAAGGACATACCCATCAATAATTACTTTGAATGTAAATGCACTAAATGCTCCAATGAAAAGACATAGGATATCAGAATGGAAAGAAGCAGGACTGACATATATGCTGCCTCCAAAAGACTCACTTGAGACCTAAACCCATACAGATTGCAGTGAAGGAATGAAAAAGCACTTATCCTGCAAATGGAAGAAAAAAGAAAGCTGGGGTAGCAATACTTATATCAGACAAAATAGACTGTAAAACAAAGATTTAACAAGAGACAAAGAAAGACACTACATAATCATAAAGGGCACAATCCAACGGGAAGATGTACCAAGTTGTAAATACGTATGCACCCAACATGGGAGCACCCAAAAGTAATTACCAGCAGACATTAAGGAAGAACTCGATAGTAAGACAATAATAACAGTAAGGGACTTTACCACCCCACCTACATCAATGGACAAATCATCCTGATAGAAAATCAGCAAGGAAAGGGTGGCTTTGAATGACACATTGGACCAGATGGATCTAACAGATATATTCAGAACATTCCATCCAAAAACAGCAAAATACACATTCTTTGCAAGGGCACATGGAACATGTTTCAGAATAGATCACGTATTGGGCCACAAAACAAGTCTCAACAAATTCCAAAAGACTGAAGTTACATCATGCATCTTTTCCAACCATAAAACTATGGAACCAGAAATCAACCGCAAGAAAAAAACCTGGAAAGAACACAAATACATGGAGGTTAAACAACACGCTATTCGACGTTGCATGGGTCAACCGAGACATCAAAAAGGAAATTAAAAAATACAAGGAGACAAATGAGAATAAAAACACAATGGTCTAAAATCCTTGGAATGCAGCAAAAGCTGTTCTAAAAGGGAAGAATAGGGGCGCCTGGGTGGCTCAGTCAGTTAAGCATCCACCTTCTGCTCAGGTCACACCACCAGGGTCTTGGGATCGAGCCCCACGTCAGGCTCCTTGCTCAGCAGGGAGTCTGCCTCTCCCTCTCCTCCCTGCTCATGCTCTCTCTCGCTATCTCTCTCTCTCAAATAAAATATTTCAAAAAGTAATATAAAAAATAAAAATAAATAAACAAAAGGGAAGATTATAGCAGTACAGTCCTACCTCAAGAAGCAAGAAAATCTCAGACAACCTAGAGCTAGAAAAAAGAACAAACAAAACCCAAAGTCACCAGAAGGACAGAAATAATAAAGACTGGAGCAGAAATAAATTAGAGACTTAAAAAAAAAACCCGCAATAGAACAGATCACTGAAACCAGGAGCTGGTTCTTTGAAAAGGTCAATAAAATGATAAACCTTTAGCCAGACTCATGACAAAGGGAGAGCGAGAGAAAACACTAAAATCAGAAGCGGAGGAGAAATAACCAACGCCACAAAAATACAAAAGATGACAAGAACATTATGAAAATTTATATGCCATCAAATGGGACAACCTAAGAGAAATGGATAAATTCTGAGAAACATATAACCTTCCAAAACTGAATCAGGAACAAATACGACATTTGAATAGACCAATTACCAGCAACGAAATGGAATCAGTAATTAAAAAAAAAAAAACTCCCAAGAAAAGAAAATCCAGAATCATATGGCTTCACAGGTGAATTCTACCAAAAATTAAAAAAGAGTTAATACCTATTCTTCTCAAAGTACTCAAATAAATAAATAAAAAGAAGGAAGAAATTCAAATTTCATTCTACAAGGTCAGCATTACCCTGATACCAAAACCAGATAAAGACACTAAAGGCCAGTATCTCTGATGAACCTGGATGCAAAAATCCTCAACAAAATACTAGCAAACCGAATTAAACAATACATTTTTTAAAAATCATTCACCATAATCAAGTGAGATTCATTCCAGGGATGTAAGGGTGGTTCGATATTTGCAAATCAATTGAGACACATCATATTAACAAGAGAAAGGATAAAAAATATATATGATCATTTCAACAGATGCAGAAAAAGCATCTGACAAAGTACAATATCCATTCATGATTAAAAACTCTTAACAAAGTAGGTATAGAGGGAACATACCTCAACGTAATAAGGGCCATATATGAAAAACCCACAGCTAATTTTATACTCAATAGTGACAACCTGAGAGCTTTTCCTAAAGATAAGTAACAAGACAGGGATGCCCACCCTCATCCTTTTATTCAACATAGTACTGGAACCCCTAACCACGGCAATCAGACAACATAAAGAAATAAAAAATATCCGAGTAAAATTCTCACTATATGCAGATGACATGATCCTCCATATAGAAAGCCCTAAAGACTCCACCAAAAAAAGTTACTAGAACTGATAAAAAATTCAGTCAAGTCACAGGATACAAAATCAATGTACAGAAATCTGTTGCGTTCCTATACACTAATAATGAAGCAGCAGAAAGTGAAATCAAGGAAACAATTTCATGTACAATTGCACCAAAAACAATAAAATATCTAGGAATAAACTTAACCAAAGAGGTGAAAGACCTGTACTCTGAAAACTATAAAACACAAATGAAAGAAATTAAAGATGACACAAAGAAATGTAAAGACATTCCATACTCATGGGTTGGAAGAACAAATATTGTTAAAATGTCTATACTACCTAAAGCAATCTACATATTTAGTGCAATCCCTACCAAAATACTTACAGCATTTTTCACAGAATTAGAATAAACAATCCTAGAATTTGTATGGATTCACAAAAGACCTCACATAGCAAAAGCCCTCTTGAAAAAGAAAAGCAAGGGGCACCTGGGTGGCTCAGTCAGTAGAGCACGTGACTCTTGATCTTGGGGTTGTAAGCTCCAGCCCCACAATAGGTGTCGAGATTACTTAGAAATAAAATCTTGGGGCACCTGGGTGGCTCAGTCAGTTGGGCATCCAACTCTCGATTTTGGCTTGGGTCATGATCTCAGGATCATGGGATCAAGCCCCACATCAGGTTCCACACCGAGGATGAAGCCTGCTTGAGATTCTCTCTCCCTCTCCCTTTGCCCCTCCCCTGCTCACACACACATGCATGCACACTGTAAATAAATTAATTAAATTAAATCTTAAAAAAAAAGAAAAAAGGAAGTATCACAAAACTGGAGGTATCAAATTCCAGATTTCAAATTATATTACGAAGTGGTAGTAATTAAAACGTTATGTTACTGGCATTCAAATATCCACATAGATGAATGGAATGGAATGGAATGGAATGGAATGGAATGGAATAGAATAGAATAGAATAGAATAGAATAGAATAGAATAGAATAGAATAGAATAGAATAGAAAACCCAGAAATAAACCCACAATTATATGGTCATTTAATCTATGACAAAGGAGGAATGGATATACAACAGGGAAAAAGACAGTCTCTTCAACAAATGCTGTTGGGAAAACTGGACAGCCACATGCAGAAGAATGAAACTGGACCAATTTCTTACACCACACAGAAAAATAAACTCAAAATGGATGAAAGACCTAAATGAGACCTGAAACCATAAAAATCTTTGAAGAGAGCACAAGTAGTGATGTCTATGACATCAGCCGTAACAACATTTTTCTAGATGTATCCTGAGGCAAGGGAAATAAAAGCAAAAATAAACTATTGGGACTACATCAAAATGAAAAGTTTCTGCACAGCGAAGGAAATAATCCACAAAAGTAAAAGGTAACCTACAGAGTGGGAGAAGATATTTGCACCTGACATACCTGATAAAAAGTTAGTATCCAAAATATATGAAGAACTTATACAACTCAACACCCAACAAATAATCCAATTAAAAAATGGGCAGGGGTGCCTGGGTGGCTCAGTCAGTTAAGCATCTGACTCTTGATTTCAGCTCAGGTCACAATCTCAGGGTCATGAGATCAAGCCCCACACTAGGCTCCATGCATAGTGGGGAATCTGCTAGAGATTCTCTCTCTCTCACACACACCCCCTTCTGCCCCTTCCCCTCTTCCACTCTCTCTCTTTCACTAAAGAAGACATGAACAGACATTTCTCCAAAGAAGACATACAGATGGCCAACAGACACATGGAAAGATACTCAACATCATTCATCATTAGGGAAATGCAAATCGAAACTACAAGGAGATATCACCTCACACCTACCAGATGTTTAGAATCAAGAAATAAAAGGTGTTGGTGAGGATGTGGAGACAAAGGAACCTTGTACACTGTTGGTAGGAATGCAAACCGGTAAAGCCACTGTGGAAAACAGTGTGAAGGTTCCTCAAAAAAATAAAAATAGGGGGCACTTGGATGGCTCAGGTGGTTAACCAGCCAAGTCTTGATATAGGCTCAGGTCTTGATCTCCAGGTTATGAGTTCAAATTATGCATTGGGCTCCACAATGGGTGAGGAGCCTACTTTAAAAAAAAAATAAAATAAAAGAGGTAAAGGGGGTGCGTGGGTGGCTCAGTCAGTTAAGCATTTGCCTTTGGCTCAGGCCATGATCCCAGGGTCCTGGGATCGAGCCCCACATTGGTCTCCCTGCTC
Source organism: Ursus americanus (assembly GCF_024610735.1). Taxonomy (NCBI): domain Eukaryota; kingdom Metazoa; phylum Chordata; class Mammalia; order Carnivora; family Ursidae; genus Ursus; species Ursus americanus. The sequence goes on from NC_142164.1 coordinate 87,798,571, forward strand.
AGTGGGGAGACTGCTTCTCCCTCTCCTTCTGCTCCTGCCGCCGCTTGTGTGCTTTCTCTCTCTCAAATAAATAAAAATCTTAAAAAAAAGAAAGAGGCAAAGGACCTGTACTCTGAAAACTACAGAACACTCATGAAAGAAATTGAGGACAACACAAAGAAATGGAAAAACATTTCATGGTCATGGATTGGAAGAACAAATATTGTTAAAATGTCTATGCTACCCAAAGCAATCCACACATTCAATGCAATCCCTATCAAAATACCTTCAGCATTTTCCACAGAGCTGAACAAACAATCCTAAAATTTGTATGGAACCAGAAAAGACCCCAAATATAGCCAGAGGAATGTTGAAAAAGAAAAGCAAACCTGGAAGCATCACAATTCAACTTCAAGCTCTATTACAAAGCTGTAATCATCAAGACAGTATGGTACTGGCACAAAAACACATTGCTCAGTGCGACACAATAGAGAACCCAGAAATGGACCCTCAACTCTATGGTCAACTAATCCTTGACAAAGAGGGAAAGAATATCCAATGGAGAAAAGACAGTCTCTTCAACAAATGGTGTTGGGAAAACTGGACAGCCACATGCAGAAGAATGAAACTGCACCACTTTCTTACATCATACACAAAAATAAATTCAAAATGGATGGAAGACCTAAATGTGAGACAGGAATCCATCAAAATCCTTGCGGAAAATGCAGGCAGCAACCTCTCCAAAGACAAGGGAAACAGGCAAAAATGAACTATTGGGACTTCATCAGGATAAAAAGTTTTTGCACCTCAAAGGAAACAGTCAACAAAACTAAAAGGCAACCAACAGAATGGGAGAAGATATTTGCAAATGACATATCAGACAAAGGGGTAGTATCCAAAATCTATAAAGAACTTACCAAACTCAACACCCAAAACACAAATAATCCAGTCAAGAAATGGGCAGAAGACATGAACAGGCACTTCTCCAAAGAAGACATCCAAATGGCCAACAGACACATGAAAAAGTGCTCAACATCACTCGGCATCAGGGAAACACACATCAAAACCATAGTGAGATACCACCTCGCACCTGTCAGAATGGCTAAAATTAACAAGTTAGGAAATAACAGATGTTAGCAAGGCGGAGAAAGGGGAACCCTCTTACACTGTTGGTGGGAATGCAAACTGGTGCAGCCACTCTGGAAAACAATATGGAGGTTTCTCAGAAAGTTGAAAATAGAGCTACCTACGAGCCAGCAATTGCACTATTGGGTACTTATCCAAAGGATACAAACACAGTGATTTGAAAGGGCACATGCACCCCAATATTTATAGCAGCAATGTCCACAACAGCCAAGCTCTGGAAAGAGGACAGATGTCCATCAACAGAAGAATGGATAAAGAAGATGGGGTGTATACACACACACACACACACACACACACACACACACACAGGAATATTATGCAGCCATCAAAAAATGAAATCTTACCATTTGCAGCAACATGGATGGATCTAGAGGGTATTATGTTAAGCAAAATAAATCAGTCAGAGAAAGACAAATACCATATGGAATTTAAGAAACAAAATAGATGAACACAGGGGAAGGAAAGGAAAAATAAAATAAGAAAAACAGAGAGGGAGGCAAACCAAGAGACTCTTGACTGTAGGAAACAAACTGAGTATTGCTGGAGGGGAAGTGGGTAGGGGAAATGGGGTAATTGGGTGATGGGCATTAAGGAGGGCACTTGATATAATGAGCACTGGGTGTTAAATGCAACTGATGAATCACTAAATTCTACCCTTGAAACATAATACAGTGTATGTTACCTAAATTGAATTCAAATAAAAAAATTTTTCAAAACAGCAAAAAAAAATTTTTTTAATAAAAATTAAAAATAAATAAAATAAAATATAGAACTACCCTATGATCCAGTAATCATACTACTGGGTATTTACCCCAAAAATACAAAAACACTAATTTAGGGGGATACATGCACCCTTATGTTTATTGCAGCATTATTTACAATAGCCAAACTACAGAAGTAGCCCAAGCATCCATCAACAGATGAATAGATAAAGAAGAGGTGGTACATATACACAACAGAATATTACTCGGCCATCAAAAAGAATGAAATCTTGCCATTTGCAACACCATGGACGGAGCTAGACAGCATTATGCTAAGTGAAATAAGTCAGTCAGAGAAAGACAGATACCATATGATTTCACTCATATGTGGAATTTAAGAAACAAAACAAGTAAAAGGAAAAAATGAGAGAGAGAGAGAGAGAGGGAGGGAGACAAACGAAGAAACAGACTTTTTTTTTTTAAGATTTTTTATTTATTTATTTGACAGAGAGAGAGACAGCCAGCGAGAGAGGGAACACAAGCAGGGGGAGTGGGAGAGGAAGAAGCAGGCTCATAGCGGAGGAGCCCGATGTGGGGCTCGATCCCAGAACGCCGGGATCACGCCCTGAGCCGAAGGCAGACGCTTAACCACTGAGCCACCCAGGCGCCCCAAGAATCAGACTCTTAACGATAAAGAACTAATGGTTACCAGAGGGGAGGGGGAAATAGGTAATGGGGATTAAGGAGGGCACTTGTGATGAGCACTGGGTGCTGTAAGAAAGTGTTGAATCACTGTATGGTAAACCCGAAACTAATAACACTCTGTTAACTAACCGGAATTACAAAAAAAACTTAAAAAAGAATAATAAGAGTGCATAACTTCCAAGCTAAAAGAAGATGGAATAAAAAAACACTAAATCAATCCAAAAGAAGCCAAGAAGGAAGAGAAAGAATAATATAGCACAGGTGGGGCAAACTGAAGGCCCTTAGTAAGATGATAAATATAAACCCAAATATGTTTTTTTTAATTCCATTAAATGACCAGACTGTACTTTTGAAAATTTTAGCTTACAAGACACATCTTAAGCACAGGATAGAGGAAAGTTAAAATAAAAAAACTAAAAAGATATATTATGAGAACATTAACCAAAGGAAACCAGTGTAGTTATACCAATTTTAGGGAAATAGACTAAGTTAAAAGCATTACTAAAGGGGCGCCTGGCTGGCTTTGTCAGTGGAGCATGCGACTCTTGATCTTGAGGTTGTGAGTTCAAGGTGCACATTGGGTGTAGAGATTACTTAAAAATCTTTAAAAAAAAAAAAGGCAGTACTAGAAATCATTCCATCATGATAAAAAGGTTCAATTCAGGGGCGCCTGGGGACAAAGGCAGTTGAGCTCCAAATCTTGGTTTTGGCTCAGGTCACGATCTCAGGGTTGTGAGATCGAGCCCCACGTCGGGCTCAGCGGAGAGTCCGCTTGAGATTCTCTCCCTCTCCCTCCACCCCTCCCCCACTCCCACACGCATGCACTCTCACTCTACCTCTCTCTAAAATAAATAAATCTTTTTTTTAAAAACAAAGGTTCAATTCATCAGGAAGATAGAGCAATTCCATATGGGTAATCACCTAATAACTAGCCTCAAAGAAAAAAACTGACACAACAGCAAGGAGTAATAGACAAATCAGTATAATAGCAGTCTGTTTTAACATACCTCTCCCAGTAATGATAGACAAGCAAACAAAAAATCAGTAGGAATATACAAGATTTGAACAAAATCAACACCTAGGAATAAGTCTGACAAAAGACATGCAAGACTCCTATGTAGTTTATTGTTTATAAAACATTATTGAAAAACTTGAAAGAAGATCTAAATAAAAGCAGAACTATATGGTAGTCATGGACGAGATGAGGCAATATTGTAAAGATGTCGATTCTCCCCAGACTGGTCTACAGAGTCAATGCAAACTAATTCAACATTCCAACAAGATTTTCTGAGTTTTGTTTTGTGGAACTCAGTGAGCGGATTATAACATTTACATGGAAATCCCAAGGACCTAGAATAGTCAAGGCAATGTTGACTTCAACGAGGTGTAAGAACTTCCTCGAACAGCTTCGAAGGCTTACCGTAAAGCTACAGGTGAGCTAGTGTGGTGTTGGCACAAAGATAGAAAAATAAACCAGTGGGATAAAACAGAAATCCCAGAAACAATCCCAGCGTATGTGGACACTGGCAGAGCTGTGGGGAGTGGGGAAAAGGACAGTCTTTTCAATAAAGTGAGAACAATTAGATAACCATGTAAAAAATAAATAAATCTTGGGGGCGCCTGGGTGGCACAGCAGTTAAGTGTCTGCCTTTGGCTCAGGGCGTGATCCCGGCGTTATGGGGTCGAGCCCCACATCAGGCTCCTCCGCTATGAGCCTGCTTCTTCCTCTCCCACTCCTCCTGCTTGTGTTCCCTCTCTCACTGGCTCTCTCTATCTCTGTCGAATAAATAAATAAATAATTATTAATAAATAAATAAATAAATCTTGATTTCTACGTGACCTCATGCACACAAATCAATCCTAGTCAGAATATAGATCTAAATATAGATTATCTAATATAGATCTATTATCTTGCCTGTGACAAGGCAAAATAATAAAGCTTCCACAAAACAGCCTCCTAGAATATCCTCATAACATCAAGTAGGAAAGGATGTCTTAAACAGGACACAAGGATTACAAACCATAAAGGAAGAGACTGATAAATTAGACGAATAAATTTCGGATCGTAAGAATGAATTAAGACTACGTATCAGAAAGATAGGATTACAGCCGAAAAGGCAAACCACAGAATGGGAGAAAATATTACAAAATAGATGCGTCGATGGGCAGTTTCCTTTAAACCAGTAAGACAGACAAACCCATGGAAAAATGTACGAGACTCGAACAGGTACTTCACAAAAGTGAGTATCCAACTAGCCAATAAACATATGAAAATATTCTCAACCTCATTAGTCATCAGAGAAATGTACGTTAAAATGTCAGGATCCCAAGATCCACTCAGCTGGTGGTGTCAGACCGTAGTAAGTGCGGATAAAGGTGTGGAACAGTGGGGACTTCATACACCAAGAAAGGAAATGTAAGTTGGTGAACAGCCCAGCATTCTCACCTAAAGGTGAAGATAGGAACACACCATGACCCAGTTATTCCGCTTTGAGATGTTTATCCAACTGAAATGCAGGCACTTTTACACGGAGACATGTACGAGACTATTAACAATAGCAGCTTTATTCCTAAGATGCCCCAAAGCGGAAATAACCCCAATGTCCACCAGCAGCGGAATGAATAAATCAGTTGTATGTTCATACAATGGTCTACCATACAGCGAGTACGGTGGGCAAGCTATAGCCGCAGAGAACATGGATAAATCGCACAAAAATCATGTGGGGTGAAAGAAGCCAGACACAAGGGGATTCACACAGTATGCTTCCGTGTCTATAAACTTCAAAAACAAACAAAACCGAAGTGTTCCAAGCTGCCTGCTATAAAGAAAAGCTGGGAGGTAATTACCATAAAAGGCAGGATGGGGCTTACCTCGGGAGGGGGGAGGAAGGTGGAGAAAGACGGGGGCGGGGCGGGGGGAGGAAGCTCTGGGGGAGATGTAGGGTTTAGATCTGGGTGGTGAGTGCATGAGTATCCGCTTTGTGGTAAACTGAGCTGCCCGTCTTTTCTGTGCATGTTTTTCAACAGGAGGAGACCTCTCACCTTTGGGGACGAGGCCAGTTACTGTCTCTCGGCTCCAAACCCACCCTTCTCTACTCTCTGCTTTGTGATCTAGGGCTCCGGGGCTCAGCAAACATTTGTTTCGCCCGCTGGTCCTCGGTGAGCTCTGCCGATAGGGGGTGCTAGAGGGAGACGGTGAGGCCGGAAGAGGAACACGCTCAGGCCGGTCTGTTTCCAACTCCTGTGAGCAAGGCTCCAGCAACCTTTCCAACGTCGGGCAGCCCCGCTTCTTTTTTGCAGCGGCAGCTCAGTCCAGTTTGGGGTTTCCCCAACACTTGCACAACCAGGGTCATCGTGTCTCCCCCCTTTGGCAGTCTGGCGGTCCCTCCTGAGAGGTCCAACTTTCATCCTCATGGGTCCCTCCTCCAAGTTTCTAAATTTTAATGATTCCATCATCTTCCCTTTGCTCCTTTAGCCCAAGGGGTGGTAGCTGCTTCCTGCAGTTGCTACCAACTTGATGTCCTAGTGTTCTTTTTTTAAAAAAAGATTTATTTTAGAGTGGGGCACCTGGGTGGCTCAGTCGTTAAGCGTCTGCCTTCGGCTCAGGGCGTGATCGCGGCATTATGGGATCGAGCCCCACATAAGGCTCTTCCGCTGGAAGCCTGCTTCTTCCTCTCCGACTCCCCCTGCTTGTGTTCCCTCTCTCGCTGGCTGTCTCTATCTCTGTCGAATAAATAAATAAAATCTTTAAAAATAAAATCCTGTCTGATCAGCTTTTTCTTTAAAAAAAAAAAAAGATTTATTTTAGAGTGCAAGCGTGTGCACACACACATGCACGCACTCAAGGGGGGGGAGCAGAGGGAGAAGAATTGAGAAAATCTCAAGCAGATTCCCCAATGAGCACAGAGGCCTTGATCTCAGGACCCTGAGATCTTGACCTGAGCTGAAATCCAGAGTCCCCTGCTCAACTGACTGAGCCACCCAAGTACCCCCGTTCACTTTCTTTTAATCAGAAATTCTACTGAGATCATTATAGATTCATACGCAGTTGTAAGAATAACACAGAGAGATCCCCTGTACACTTTGCCCAGTTTCCCCCAGCAGCGACATCTTGCAAAACTATAGTGTAATCTCACCGCCAAGATATTGACATTGATACAATCCAACATTCTTACTCCTATTTCCTGTTTACTTGTACTCATTCGTGTGTGTTTGTGTGTATATAGTTCTATACGCTTTTATCACCCGGGCAGGGGTGTGTATGCACCACCATTAGTATATAGAATAGTTCTATCACCACAAGGATCCCTCCTGATGCTCTTTTAGAACCCCGGCCACCTCTTCTCTCTCACCCCCACCCACCCCATCTCTAACCCCGGGCAATCACTAATCTCTCTGAATTTCTAAAAATTTACCATCTCAAAAATCTTATATAAATGGATTCATGTAGTATATAAACTTTAGGGACTGGCTTTTTTCACTCCACATGGCTCCCTGGAGATTTAGCCAAGTTGTTGTATCACGAGTTCATTCCTTTTTTATTGCTGAGTAGTCTTCCTCAGTGTGGACGTGCCAGTCTGTTTAACCACTCACCCGCTGAATGGCATTGAGTGAATTCCAGTTTGGGGCTCTTACAAATAAAGCTGCTATGAACACTTGTGTAAAGGTTCTTGTGTGAACATTAAGTTTTCTTTTTTTTACATTATTTATTTTCATTTTTACTAGTTTCTAAGTCTAATTTTTTAAAATTTCTTTAATTTTTTCTTCTAAGTCTAATATTTTTTTACATAAACTCTATGCCCAACGTGGGGCTTGAACTCAAGCGACCCCAAGATCAAAAGTCACGTGCTCTATCGTCTGAGCTAGCCAGGTACCTCCCCAAGTCTAATATTAATTTTCTGAGATTCGCAGCTCCCCATTTAAGTTTTCATTTCTGTGGGATAAATGGCCAAGAGTTCAACAGCTAGAGCATATGGTGGTTGCGTGATTAGTTTAAGAAGCTGCTGAAGTGTTTTCCAGAGTGGCTGTACCATTTTACAGCCCCACCAGCTATGCAGGAGACAACCAGTTTCCCTGCACCCCCACCAGCATTTGGTCTTGTCACTATTTTTTATTTTAGCCAACTCTGAGAGTTGTTTGGTGCTATCTCATGGTTTTACTTTGCATTTTTCTAATGGCTACTAACGCTAGAAAGTGAACACTTGCTCAACTTTTCAGGTACCTAGTGAACAACTTTGTAACTAGCTCATAAATGTCTTAAATGTCCATACCAGTGAAATAAATAAATAACTCAGTAGGGGAAAGGGGATACTCTTTCTTATGATAGAAATTCAGTTAAAGAAATTTTCATTTACATAGTAGAAATTAGAATTGGAAAATCACCATTTGGCAAGCACTACAGTAATAATTGTCACAAGCAAGAAGCATCGATGATGCTACCTCTAGCGACTGGAGGTAGGATAATAAATTTGCAGAGACTCAAAGATCTTTGGTACGAAGATACTTATCAATTACAAGGGAAAAATAGTAACTTTATAGTGGAGACACCTGGCATACGGCACCTTACCATGATCAAAGTTAACATCACCAGTATAAGACATATCAATGTCAACGTCACATGTCTCCTTAGAGGAAGCAATGAGAAGGGTACAGCCACCACTTCTGTGATATTCTCACTCAAAATGCATTATCTCAATGTAATCATGAGAAAATATCAAATTGAGATTTTTTTTAAGATTTATTTGAGAGAAAGAGAGAGAGAGTGCACACATGTGTGCAGAAGCAGGGGGAGGGGCAGAGGGAGAGAAACAGACTCCCCACTGAGCGGGGAGCCCGCTGCGGGGCTCGATCTCAAGACCCATGAGATCATAACCTGAGCTGAAACCAAGAGTCCAACGCTTAACCAACTGAACCACCCAGGCGCCCCAATTGAAAGATATTCCTGCAAAGTAACTAGACAGTACTCTTCAAAAGTGCCAGGGTCATGAAAGACAAAGGAAACTGAGGAAACATGAAAACTAAATGAAATGTGGGATCCTGGTTTGGAGCCTGGACCAGAAAAAGGACATTAATGGAACAAGTGGAGAAATTCCAAACAAGTCTGTAGTTTGGTGAATAGTATTATATCAATGTTCATTTCTTGCTTTAGACCATCGTGCTGTGGCTATGGTTGTGTAGGATGTTAATATTAGGGAAAGCTGAGTGAAGGGTGTATGGGAATTCTCTGGACGAGTTTTGAAACTTTTCTGTAAATCTAAAATTATTTCAGAATAAGCTTAGAAAAAGTAAATTAAAACAAGTCCTCTCCAGTGACAGGTGTTGTTTTCTGTCTCCTGACTGGGCCCTGACTGACCCAGGGATAGACAGTACAGCTGAGCCGGCTGTGCCCTAAATGCCACATCATCCAGTCTCAGGGCCCACCCAAACCCGGAGAGTCAAATCCATCCACACGCCGTACCTGCACTTTCTTAAAAATAACCAGCTTGAAGTAATCCTTACGCCAAAGAGGCATATTTTGAGGTGGTATATTTTGTTCCCCTTCATACTAAACTGATAATCCAGTAATTAAATGGTCTTCTGGGGGCACCAGGGTGGCTCAGTCAGTTAAGTGTCTGCCTTTGGTGTGGGTCATGATCTCGGGATTCTGGGATCGAGCTCTGCATTGGGCTCCCTGCTCAGTGGGGAGCCTGCTTCTCCCTCTGCCTCCCTCCTCCCCCATTTGTGCTTGCTCTTCCTCAAATAAATGAATAAAATCTTAAAAAAAAAAAAAAAACCATAAGGGCCCCTGGGTGGCTCAGATGGTTAAGCGTCTGCTTTGGCTCAGGTCATGATCTCCAGGTCCCGGGATCAAAGCCCATGTCCATGTCAGGCTCTCAGCTCAGCAGGGAGTCTGCTTCTCCCTCTCCCTCTGCCTCTCCCCCTGCTTGTGTTTCTGTCTCTCTTTCTCTCAAAATGAATAAATAAAATCTTTAAAAATAAAAATAAAGTAATTAAAAAAACAATAAGGGTACAAACGAGAAAAATATGCAGCCAAGAATACTTTATCCAGCTAGGCTGTCACTGAAAATAGAGTGATAAAAAGCTTCCAGGACAAACAGAAAGTAAAAGAATTTGCGATCACCAAACCAACCCTACAAGAAATATTGAAAGGGGTCCTCTAAGCAAAGTAGGAGCCCAAAAGTAACCTAGACCAGAAAGGAACAGAGACAATATACAGTAACAGTCACCTTACAGGCAATACAACAGCACTAAATTCATATCTTTCAATAGTTACCCTGAATGCAAATGGGCTAAATGCCCCAATCAAAACACACAGGGTATCAGATTGGATACAAAAGCAAGACCCATCGATATGCTGTCTGCAAGAGACTCATTTTAGACCCAAAGACACCTCCAGATCTAAAGTGAGGGGGTGGGAAACCATTTGTCATGCTAATGGACATCAAAAGAGCTGGGGTGGCAATCCTTACATCAGATAAATTAGATTTTCAACCAAAGACTCTAGTGAGAGATGAGGAAGGACACTGTATCATACTTAAAGGGTCTACCCAACAAGAAGATCTAACAATTGTAAATATTTATGCCCCTAACATGGGAGCAGCCAATTATATAAGCCAATTAATAACAAAATCAAAGAAACACATCGACAATAATACAATAATAGTAGGGGACTTTAACATCCCCCTCACTGCAATGGACAGATCATCTAAGCAAAAGATCAACAAGGAAATAAGGGCTTTGAATGACACACTAGACCAGATGGACATCACAGATATATTCGGAACATTCCATCCTAAAGCAACAGAATACACATTCTTCTCTAGTGCACATGGAACATTCTCCAGAATAGATCACATCCTGGGTCACAAATCAGGTCTCAACAGGTACCAAAAGATTGGGATCATTCCCTGCATATTTTCAGACCACAATGCTTTGAAACTGGAACTCAATCACAAGAGAAACGTTGGAAAGAACTCAAATATATGGAAGCAAAAGAGCATCCTATTAAAGAATGAATGGGTCAACCAGAAAACTAAATAACAAAATCATGGCAACAAATGAAAATGAATCAATGTGATACACCACATTACTAAAAGAAAGGACAAGAACCATATGATCCTCTCAATAGATGCAGAAAAAGCATTTGACAAAGTACAGCATCCTTTCTTGATCAAAACTCTTCACAGTATAGGGATAGAGGGTACATACTTCAATATCATAAAAGCCATCTATGAAAAACCCACAGCGAGTATCATTCTTAATGGGGATAAACTGAGAGCTTTTCCACTAAGGTTAGGAACACTGCAGGGATGTCCACTATCACCACTGTTCTTCAACATTGTCCTCCACCCCAAAACTGCTAGAACTCATACAGGAATTCAGTAAAGTGGCAGGATATAAAAATCAATGTACAGAAATCACTTGCATTTTTTTAAGATTTTATTTTTATTTATTAGTCAGAGAGAGAGAGAGAGCACAAGCAGGGAGAGCAGCAGGCAGAGGGAGAAGCAGGCTCCCTGCCAAGCAAGGAGCCCAGAGCAAGGAGCCCAAAGCGGGACTCGATCCCAGGAACCTGGGATCATGACCTGAGCCGAAGGCAGACGCTTAACTGACTGAGCCACCCAGGCATCCCTCACTTGCACTCTATATACCAACAATGAGACAGAGGAAAGAGAAATTAAGGAGTCGATCCCATTTACAACTGCACCCAAACCATAAGATACCTAGGAATAAATATAACCAAAGAGGCAAAGGATCTGTACTCAGAAAACTATAGAATCCTCATGAAAGAAATTGACGATGACACAAAAGAAATGGAAAAACGTTCCATGCTCATGGATTAGAAGAACAAATTTTGTGAAAATGTCTATGCTACATATAACAATCTATACATTCAATGCAATCCCTATCAAAATACCATCAACTTTTTTCACAGAAATGGAACAAATAATCATAAAATTTGTATGGAACCAGAAAAGACCCCAAATAGCCAGGAGAACGTTGAAAAAGAGAGCAAACCTGGAAACTTCACAATGCCAGACTTCAAGCTCTGTTACAAAGGTGTAATCATCAAGACAGTATGGTACTGGCACAAAAACAGACATATTGCTCAATGGAACACAACAGAGAACCCAGAAATGGACCCTCAACTCTATGGTCAACTAATCCTTGACAAAGCAGGAAAGAATATCCAATGGAGGAAAGACAGTCTCTTCAACAAATGGTGTTGGGAAAATTGGACAGCCACATGCAGAAGAATGAAACTGCACCACTTTCTTACATCATACACAAAAATAAATTCAAAATGGATGGAAGACCTAAATGTGAGACAGGAATCCATCAAAATCCTTGCGGAGAACACAGGCAGCAACATCTTTGACCTCGACCACGGCAACTTCTTCCTAGACACATCGCCAAAGGCAATGGAAGCAAAGGCAAAAATAAACTATTGGAACTTCATCAAGATAAAAAGCTTTTGCACAGCAAAGGAAACAGTCAACAAAACCAAACAAAACCGACAGAATGGGAGAAGATATTTGCAAATGACATATCAGATAAACGGCTAGTATCCAAAACCTATAAAGAACTTATCAAACTCAACACCCAAGGAACAATCCAATCAAGAAATGGGCAGAAGACATGAACAGACATTTCTGCAAAGAAGACATCCAAATGGCCAACAGACACATGAAAAAGTGCTCAACATCACTCGGCATCAGGGAAATACAAATCAAAACCACAATGAGATACCTCCTCACACCTGTCAGAGTGGCTAAAATTAACAAGTCAGGAAACAACAGACCTTCTTAAACTGTTGGTGGGAACACAAACTGGGGCAGCCACTCTGGAAAACAGTATGGAAGTTTCTCAAAAAGTTGAAAACAGAGCTACCCTATGACCCAGCAATTGCACTACTGGGTATTTACCCCAAAGATACAAATGTAGTGATCCGAAGGGGTTACTGCACCCCAATGTTTATAGCACCAATGTCCACGATAGCCAAAGTATGGAAAGAGCCCAGATGTCCATCAACAGATGAATGGATAAAGAAGATGTGGTGTGTACACACACACACACACAGACACACACACACACACAATGGAATATTATGCAGCCATCAAAAAATGAAATTTTGCCATTTGCAACGACATGGATAGAACTAGAGGGTATTATGCTAAGCAAAATAAGGCAATCAGAGAAAGACAATTATCATATGATCTCACTGATACGTGGAATTTGAGAAACAAGGCAGAGGATCATAGGGGAAGAGAGGAAAAAATGAAACAGGATGAAACAAAGAGGGAGACAAACCATAAGAGATTCTTAATCTCAGGAAACAAACTGCGGGTTGCTGGAGCAGAGGGAGGTGGGGAGACGGGGCGGCTGGATGATGGACATTGGAGAGGGTATGTGTTGTAGTGAGCACTGTGTGTTGTGTAAGATGGATGAATCACAGGGGCGCCTGGGTAGCGCAGTCGTTAAGCGTCTGCCTTTGGCTCAGGGCGTGATCCTGGCGTTTCAGGATCGAGTCCCACATCGGGCTCCTCGGCTGGGAGCCTGCTTCTTCCTCTCCCACTCCCCTGCTGTGTTCCCTCTCTCACTGTCTCTCTGTCACATAAATAAATAAAATCTTTAAAAAAAAAAAAAGATGGATGAATCACAGACCTGTACCCCTGAAACAAATAATACATTATATGTTAATAATTTTAAAAATTAAAATAAAAATAAATAATAGAAAATAAAAGATATTTTTTTAAACTGTCTTCTGGAGCTCTGGGAACCACTCTAGCAAATTAATTGAACCCAAGGAGGGAGATGTGGGAACTGATCTATAGTCAGAAGCAGGTGACAGCCTAACAACTGCTGTCTGAAGGGGATTAGAAGTCTCGTGGGACTGAGCCCCTACCCTACGGGATCTGATGCCACCCCCAGGTAGACAGTGTTATCATTCAGTTAATCTACGACACCCAGCTGGCATCACCTAATTGCATGGGGCAGGAAACATGACCACACATTTGGTGATCAGAAGTAGAGGGGCGCCTGGGTGGCTCAGTCGTTAAACGTCTGCCTTCGGCTCAGGGCGTGATCCTGGAGTCCTGGGATGAGCCCCACATCAGGCTCCTCCTCTGGGAGCCTGCTTCTTCCTCTCCCACTCCCCCTGCCTGTGTTCCCTCTCTCTCTAGCTGTCTCTCTCTGTGTCAAATAAATAAATAAAATCTTTAAAAAAAAAAAAGTATGAAGTAGAGAAGACGCACACAGGACTGTGGCTTTCCTTGGAGTCGGATGGTGCTCTGGCACCCCTCTTAGATCAGAAGACAACGATGCAACTAGGAACTCCACGTCGTGGACCAATAATACAGGAAGACTCTAAGTCCTTAAGAGCTTGGTGGCCGCTCCAGACTTTGAGAGGGAGAACATACCAACCCAAAACATGCCTGTTTGCCGTAAGGATTATTTTGAGAAATAAGAGACACAGGAGAAGCTTTGAAAACAAGCTAAGCCCTTTTGTGATGACCATTTTCACGTCTAAGGGAAATCTCCATCGGTAAGGGTATCGCCCTTGAGGTACCAGAGGAGGAAGACTGAGTCACAAGGAAGTCTTAGCAGGTGGAGAAGGTAGGGACTGAAATCTGCATAACAACCCTACCCTGGTTTACCGGTGTTTTTCCTGGTCACCCCTCGTAACTGCCCCCCATACACATACACACACAGTAAGTTTTGTTCTTTTGTCTTAACTGAAGAAGGTATTTAAACTGGTTAGGCCAGGGGCGCCTGGGTGGTTCAGTCGGTGAAGCGTCTGCGTTTGGCTCAGGTCATGATCTCGGCGGTCGAGGCATCGAGCCCGAGTCAGGCTCCTTGCTCAGCACAGCAGGGGAGTCTCCCTCTCCCTCTGCTCCCCTCGCCCCCGCTTGTGTTCTCTCTCTCACTCACTCTCACCCTCTCTCTCTCTCTCTCAAATAAAAAATCTTAAACTGGTTAGGCCACCTCAGAGAGTTGCTCCGTTTCCCTGGGTGTCTCCCATGCATACAGGAGACAAACATGTCAAGAAACTGCGGCTGGGGGGAGCGGGTTTTCTCCTTGTTTATCTGTGTTTTATTGTGGGGCTCTCAGCTAAGAACTCAGAAGCGGAAAAGGAAAATTATTTTTCCTCCCCTACAACTGCCCTTGGACTTGATCATGAGAGAAAAATAAACTTCTACCCCGTTTCAGCCACTGGGATTTGGGGGGGGGGGCGGTGTTTATGTTACTCGCAGCTGAGCCCAGTCCTACTTGAGACTCCAGGGGTGACTCACATTTCCTTGGCTGGTGCAAAGCGCTTCACAGCTCTATTTTTTGTTCCTCACAATAGCTCTTTGAGGTAGAAAGCATTTTCCCAATGAGCAAATGGAAGCTTCAGCACCCAGTGATGAGGTGAGACCAGTGGGGCTGGTCGGTCATTTCCAGAAGGCTGTTCCTGCAGTCATGGTAATAATCACCATGAGTAAGCCGTGTGATGTCAGCCATGTGCCAGGGAAACCAGAAGGCACAAGTCGTTCTTGGTCAGCCGCAGCCTGAAATTAGTGAGGTGCTGTGGTGGGCTCGTCCATCTGGAGGCCAGCTCCTAACCAGAGGATGCAAGTCTATGAGGCCAAAAAAAAAAAAAAAAACATGCCAGGGACACACGCAATGCCACTTCTCGGCTTGAGAGACAAACGTCTCAGACCCCCAGGGGGAGCTTTTGATGGTGCTCTGCGTAACGGACAGTGTTCTATTTTGCTGATGAACGTGTGTGAAAACCAGAGAAAGCAAAAAATGTCAGTAAAGAAGATTACCAGTGGGGAACACAGGAAAGGCAAAAAACAAAACAAAAAGACAAAAAAAAGCAACCATGTTTAATCACGAAGGTGGTTTTCCTTCTCAGTAAAATGCGTTTAAAAGATGAGGGGGGACAGAGGACTGGTACCTAAATGGTACTGTAGGGGTGGACATGTTTTCCCTTTCTTCCTTCTAGGGCCTCTGACTAATAAATACAAAACGGATTAACAGGTGAAAAACACAAGTTTAGTAACAGGAGACCCAGGAAAACGGAGTAATTTCCCCAAGATGGCCCAAGCCCTCGCCTTAAATACCACCCCCAGCTGTGCAGCCTCCCGTGGCCATCCCAGGTGACCTCAAGGAGAAATCAAACACAAGAACAAGAACCAGGAAACCAGTTGAAGGCGAGGTATGCTGGCAATATTTTTTGAACAACCAGATGGGATAGAAACATACTGTATTAAGATGACCTAATGGTCTTTGACGAGTCTACGCAGAAATCGAAAAACTTTAACGTGCACAACCGAAGGAATTTGACCTTGTGAGGCGCAAGGACACCCTGGCCAACCGCCGGCAAGCACGCGCACCCCTTCCCCTTTCTCGCATGTGATCCCCTGTAAACCAACAAGCAAGCTTGGGAGCAGACCTTTCCGAGCAATCTGAAATCCTGTCTCCCAGGCTACAATCCTGGGCGAGAAAATGAATAAAGCATTTACTAACCTATTTTGAGGTTGGCTTTTCTTCTTTCAGCCGACAATTTGGTGACCATGAAGGGACCCCCGAAGAGATGCCACCTTCTCGCCCGGACTCCACGAGGAACCGGAGCCTTGGTCCCAGCACAGGCCCCTTGCGTCCAACCTGTGTCCTCGGATGGAGGACAGACGCCTGGGTGAGGCTTGCCTGGCATCCGGACCTCCCGGTTTGGTGGGTAGAAAAGTCCAGAGGCTTCGACATTGTTGCTTTCTGCTCTTTCTCCCGCAAAGGCGGGAAAGGGAGGTATTCTGGGTATGACACAGGGTTCAGGTCTTATCCGTTGCCTCTCTTCTTCGCAAGTCAGAAGGGGCGCCATTCCGTAGAGCACCGACCGCGGGTCTATAGGAGAGACGAATCCTCATCCCAGGAATTGAAAATCCTTTGCTGTTTTGCCAAGTTGAGCGCTCAATGCTACAATCATATAGGCAAGATTCTGAATGAATCAGAAGACAAGGGATACCGGCTCCTCTCGTTAGAGAGTGACAGAGGTTAACCTCCCACCGGGCCGCAGTCCCAGAGGGATTCCCATTCACAATACAAATAATTTAGTTGCTCTGCCGGGGACGCATGTAAGAGTTGGCCACTCAGCTTTCCGAGCACTTTCGATTCAGCTAGGCTAAACCAAGAGAAAACCGAGACACAAAATACGATCAGTTGGCTCCGGGGTAACACCTAGGAGGGCGAGAGCCCCCTAATCAGCACACCTGTCCACAATAAAGCCCATTAGGTAGTGCCGAGCCTTCAAAACAACTAGGATGAGACCTCAACCATCACAATTGGAGAAACGTGATGGAGAACCACCTCCCAAGGCTCTGGTGGGGCTCGTGTTTAAGACACATGGGTCCTATACGTGCAAGTTCCTAAATAATTGAGAAAATTATACTAAGGCTGATCGTAAACGCTCAGCTGGCCTAAATGGGGATCCTCTGGAACACCTAACTAGTTTACCTGCACACCCAACTCAAGAAAGCTGGCTATTGAACTAAACAACCTGAGTGGGATACATATGTTAATTAGTATTTAGAAGCTTGGGAAAGAAACACTGGCCAGATACTATCCACGCAAGAGACTAATGAGAAAATTTCTGAAGTAGTGACAAAATTAAGCTAAAAATTATCAACTCCTGAAGAACTTCCAACTGCTCCGCCTCCTTCTTATCCTTTAAATGAGCTGCCAGGGAATAGGGGGTTAAAATCAACGCCTCCTTCCCCTCGCCACGTTAACGCAATTATGGCTCTATAGTCAAGAGCTGGCCAGATTGAAGCTGACATTCAGAGCCTGATAGGAATTTTTTAAGGCCCTTCTCCCCTAAGCTAAAATTAGAACTATGTACCCAGAGGGGAAGAAGCAAACCAGATGGATATATCAACCTAGAATGTCATTTAAGTTGCAACCCAATTCCTTGAAGGATAAAAAACAACTGTCCTTATCTTACGAATCTTAGCAAAACTAGAAAGATGGCCCCAGAAACAATAAAGGCCTTCAATCTGTCCTTTTTGCCAATCCCCAGACCTCCCCCATTTATGTCAAAAGTCGGTTGTTGTTTTTTTAAGTAAGCTCCACAACCAGTGTGGAGCCCAACGTGGGGCTTGAACTCACAACCCTCAGATCAAGATCCGAGCTGAGACCAAGAGTCAGATGCTGGGGCACCCGGGTGGCTCAGGGCGTGATCCCAGCGTTCTGGGATCGAGCCCCACATCAGGCTCCTCCACTGGGAGCCTGCTTCTTCCTCTCCCACTCCCCCTGCTTGTGTTCCCTCTCTCGCTGGCTGTCTCTCCCTCTCTGTCAAGTAAATACATAAATAAAATCTTTAAAAAAAAAAGAGTCAGATGCTTAACCAACTGAATCACCCCAGGCGCCCCAATGTCAGAAGTCTTATAACCTCTCTGAGAACTCTTATCTAGATCATTCCCTATTTCTAAGATGGAAAAGAAAAAGGGAAAAGAAGGTTTTTTTTTTAATACAAATGATTCTAGAAGCACTCTTACCCAAAACCTAGCCCACAGCTTCTGTAAGGTTACTTGTCAAGGATAAATACAAATCTTAAGTGTCCTCTCCACAAATGTTAAGAGAAACAGCTTTGCCCATCTGAGCAGGTGACCGTAACTTATTCCATCTGCCAGAAAGCCAGTCTAGATCCAAATGCTCTTTTATAAACTAGCAAGTTCCGCACTATCATACCTGCCTCATGGCTGAAATTTTTAAAACAATGATTATAAGGTTTTTGTATGTGTTGTAGATACGTGCCATTTTCTACCTCCAGATGGTATTGCCAAAATTAACTTGTAAAAGAGCTCTATTTGATTGGCTTAAAGAAAATTAAGTGCTTATATAAATTAAATTCTCCAAAATAGAACTAACCCAAATAAGTTCCAAGGTCACATGATCTGGAAAAATATTCAGTATTGAAGCCAGTTTAAGTTTGTTGGTCTAATTAAAATCGGCATGTCTTTGGGAGTTATCAATATGGAACACAGTACAGAGAAGCAACTTTTTATTCTAACTCAATGTATTAAATTCATGTTGTATCTGTTGCAGTTTGTCGGCAAAAATGACTTCAAATGATGGTAGATTTTGTCTGCTTCTTAAAGTTTGAATTCGTTGGGTATCTAAGTCTTTTCCAAATAAAATCCTGAAACATTGATTAATTACTAAACACAGGTTTATCTACTTTTGCCTTATTACAGAGAAAATAAAGATAAATTTGGTCTGTTGGTAAATATGTTTTATGCTTTACTGAAAGATTGTACTGTGGCAAAAGGCATGTTTCTAGAAATTATGAAATATATTCATAAGTTTGCCAACCTAAAGAATTCTGATGTAACAGACGGTTCACAATTGCTTACTACTTAGTTTTCTCTAGAAAGTAAGGTTTCTAAGCATGGAGCATTCTAATAAATGTAATTAAGACCACTGAAAATAATAAGGGAAACAACTCTGTATGCCAGGAAAGTAAGATGTGCGTTTTTGGTAAGAAAGGTATGAGGAATGGAGAATACATTTTTTTGTTGAAGAAAAAGAAAGTGCTTTTGTCCTAAAACGAGACTGGTTGTTTGGAGAAGGAAAACGTAGAACAAAATCTAAATAAAAAAGAAAGTTGTAAGAAGTTAGTGAAAAAGGGATTTTTGGAAAAGAATTTTATGTCTGGTCGAGACTAAGATTAGAATGAATGAGTTTTAATATCTAAAGTACACTTATCATATGGTTTCACTTATTTATGGAACATAAAGAATAGCAGGGAGATCTTTAGGAGAAGGAAGGGAAAAATGAAGGCGGGGGAACAGAGGGGGAGAAGAACCATGAGAGACTATGGACTCCAGGAAACAAACTGAGGGTTTTAGAGGGGAGGGGGTTGGGGGGATGGGCTAGGCCGGTGATGGGTATTAAGAAGGGCACGTATTGCATGGAGCACTGGGTGTTATATGCAAATAATGAATCATGGAACACTACATCAAAAGCTAATGATGTACTGTATGGTGACTAACATATCATAATTTTAAAAATAAAATAATTAAAAAAGTAAAAATAAATAAAGTACACTGGTACAGGATTGGAATTTGGTTTTTTTGTTAAAATACCAAAATTTTCTTGGATTATTGGTCTACTCTTTTCGTTCCAGTATAGTTAATATACAGTGTTATATTACTTTTAGGTGTGCAATATAGCAATTCAACAAATTCCATATATTACTCAGTGCTCATCAAGAGAAGGGTGTACTATTGGTCTCTCTTAATGGGAAATTGTAAACAAAAGTTTTTATCTTTCATGTAATCTGCCTAAAAAACCAAATTTCTACGTTTTGTCTTTACCAGGTCTTTGATCACTTAGGAAAACTGACTCTTCTCAATATTAAAAGAACGAAGATTTGCTAACAACTATGTAACCTTCTGTATTTGCCTTTAGAATCTCTTATTGTCGCCTTGGTTAGATTATTAAATATTAGGTTTTGTAATGATCTGTGATCCCATTTAGACCTGTGCTTTAAAACCTTCTGATATTTTTAACAAACTTCCCAAAATTCAGATTCTAAAAGAAGTCTTTTTTGAGTGATCAGGCTTATTTATTTGGTATGTTAAGTTATATGGGAAGCCTTGTCAGATAAATGATGATAAGCCTTCATAGGTCGTATTATATGGGCTTGTGCTATAACTGTTCCAGAAATTATAGAAAATTCCTAAAGTTTTGATATGTCCTAGTATAATATCATTACCTGTAATTCTATTATTGAAGTGTTACATGTCACAGAACATAACCAAATTTCGTTGTCAACTGTATTATAATGAACTCTCCTCAGATCTTTAACCATGGCCATTTTTTAGTCTTTTTTTTTAAGATTTTATTTATTTATTTGTCAGAGAGAGAGAGCACAAGCAGGGGGAGCAGCAGGCAGAGGGAGAAGCAGACTCCCCACTCAGAAAGGAGCCTGATGCAGGACTCGATTCCAGGACCCTGAGATCATGACCTGAGCCAAAGGCAGACACAACCAACTGAGCCACCCAGGCGCCCCCAGTTTTTAGTCTTGACATTTACAGTTGTTGTTTTACTCTGCTGCTTTTACAAATATGTTTCAGATTCAAAAAGATTCATGGAAAGGCCTTTTGATGGATACGGGTTTCCGATACCCTTACGATCAGAAAACTAAACTGAGTAAGAATTTCCGGAGCTAATGGGAAAAGTGCATCCAAACCGAACAAGAATTAGTAACATGGGACTGGAAGAATTAAGGAAACATTGCTGGTTGTCTAATGTTTGCTCTTCCAGATTTAAGGAAACATTTCTCTTTTTCTCCCTACCCGATCCCTCTAGACTTCGACAACAATCCGTGAGCATTCTTACTTCCATGGCAATTATAGTTATTGGCGTAAGTTCAATAATAATCTGTTCTCCTTGTAAGAGGACACCATTGGAAACATTGGTTATACCACCAGGGCTTTGACTGGAATGTCATATTTGAGAAAGACTTGCAAAGACTCAGATATGACCAGACAGCTTTAAGGAACTCAGGTTGACTTCATAGAGCCAATGAAGCCCCTTGGAAAAATAATCAGCCCGGTACACTGCTTACAGGGTTCCTGGGGGCCTTACCAGGTGAGTAAGGAAGGTCACTTCCTGGCAGGTTCAGGAACCTCAGGATATTTTGGGGACCTCGAGAAGAGAGGAAGTAACCTGAATCTATAGATATTGTGTGTGAGTCTGATGGTAAGTATTTGGCTTGGCCTCTTAGGCTCAAGAGGCTGTTAAAAGCTCAGTCTGAAATTCCTTATGAAAAGTTCCAGCAAAGCAGATTTTAAAAAGAACCTACATGGTCAACCACTATTCTTGCTGCACTTACGTAAAATAATCAGGCCAACTTGTTGAAACTAGACTTATTTCATGAACAAATTAGTTTTGATTTGGCTATCTTTGGTGGAAATGAGGGTGATTTTAGAGAGAAAAGCTATGTTTCAGTAACACACCTCTGTGGATGTTAGACTCTAGCTCTGATTATCTTTGAGTGTTTGTTGTTTGCCTACAAAACTGAACTGAGACCGAATTCTTTTGATTTCCTCAGACATCTGGCTATGACTCTCCAAACTAAGGTTTCCAATTTTCTCTCATTCTTTTGACTTGGAATCTTTGAGAACGAAAACTGCCCTTTTTTTCCTGCAGCCCCGTGAACTGAAGCTAGACAACTTGAGGTCAACTTCAGAGAAACAGCCACAATGCAATGTTCATGCCTGTTGCTGTTGGGGCCGCTCAGAAAGATCGCCAGAGGCACTCGCACTGCAGAGCAGGAAAACCCGTCAGATTGCCACGGTCTGCCCTCCCTCCATCTGAAGATGCTTCAAGCCTGGTCTAGCAAACTTCTCATGGGCAGCACTCAGGACGCAGACACTGGGTTTTGAATTTGCTGCAACTATTAACCTGTATTTTTCTTTTCTGTCCATAAGAAATGCTTCTTATTGATTACCTGAACACTGAGAGCCCACCTGCAGGACCACCTCTGGAAATGAGGCAGCTGTTTAACTGAAGTGACCTATTCTCAAGACTAAGACTGGTTCCTAAGATATGGAGCAAACTTCCTCCCTAGGGTCCAGAACAGAACAGTTAAACTCCAGCTACTGGGCAACAGTGTTGATCCGTGATATTTTACAAAAAAAAATAATAATAATAAATCTTGTCAAAAGGGTAGAATGTTGGGGCGCCTGGGTGGCACAGTGGTTAAGCGTCTGCCTTCGGCTCAGGGCGTGATCCTGGCGTTCTGGGATCGAGCCCCACATCAGGCTCCTCCACTATGAGCCTGCTTCTTCCTCTCCCACTCCCCCTGCTTGTGTTCCCTCTCTCGCTGGCTGTCTCTATCTCTGTCGAATAAATAAATAAAATCTTTAAAAAAAAAAAAGGGTAGAATGTTAATTTGTAACCATACCACAAGGACCTTTCAATGAAAAGTTATTCCAGATATGGGACAGATTCATGTGGGTGACCCCCAGTTAGGAGATTAAGTCAGAGGGCTCCATTACGCTGGGAACAAGCTCATTATACCACATCTCAGCCTTAAGTGACCCCATACCCAGTCTTGAGGAAATATTAGATAAATGTTTGGTTCTGAAATTCTTGGCTTAAATCATGCTAATGTTTCTAGCTCTGATATTACCCTTTTTACTGTTAGCATATTTCCTATACAAATTGTTAGGCTCATGGTACACACTGATCTAGTCAGACTCACGCAAAGCTAATGATGGCAAAATGTCTCTATACTATAAATAACACGTGCGGTTCTAAATAAAGGCTGACGATTTCTACCTAGACATGAGGAGATACCTCAGGCTATAAAAATCCTAAACTTGAGCAAATTCAGAAGCTTAGAGATGGTTATCCTTTTGTGGAAATACTTGTCTCATATGTACCAGAACAATTAGGAATGAGCCTTGCTAGTACCATGCAACAAAGGGATTCTTGTTCACCATTGTCTCCTATAGGTCACGTTTGCCCAAAAGTGGGGACTGTTCACTCAAACCGCCAATAGGTGACTGATGTCAGCCTCTTGTAACTGTCTCAAGTGACCTCAGGGAGAAACCACAAACAAAAAGAACCAGAAAAACCAGTTAAGTGGAGGCATGTAGTCGATATTTTTAAATGATCAGATGCGATAGAAACATCATGGGGGCGCCTGGCTGGCACATTCAGTAGAGCACACAACTCTTGATCCCAGGGTTGAAAGTTCGAGCCCCACGTTGGGTGTAGAGATTACTTAAAAATAAAATCTTAAAAAAAAGAAAGAGACATAATGTATTAAGATGACCTAAGGGTCTTTCACGAGTCTATGTGGAAATCAGAAAACCTTGATTTTTTTTAAAGATTTTATTTATTTATTTGACAGAGAGAGAGACAGCCAGCGAGAGAGGGAATACAGGCAGGGGGAGTGGGAGAGGAAGAAGCAGGCTCCCAGCAGAGGAGCCTGATGTGGGGCTCGATCTCAGGACCCTGGGATCACACCCTGAGCCGAAGGCAGACGCTTAACGACTGAGCCACCCAGGTACCCCAGAAAACCTTAATTTTTACAACTACATTATACCTTGTGAGGCACAAGTACACCTTGGAGAACCGTTGGTAAGCACGCATTCCCCTTCCCCTGTTTGCGTATAATCCCTGGAAACTAAGCTTCGGAGCAGATCTTTCCAAGCAATCTAAAACACTGTCTCCCAGGTTACTGTTCTCAATAAGACAATGATTAAAGCATTTACTAACCTATTTTGAGGTTGGCTTTTTTTTTTTTTCAGTCGACAAGTGAAAGACAAATGAAGATGTTGGGGAGTGGCAAGCCAGTTAAGGGAGGTGACCAGGAAAAGCACGGTAAACAAGGGTAAGGTTATTATGCAGATTTAAGTCTTTGCCTCCTCCATTGATAGGAGTTCCTAGAGACTGAGTCATCCCGTTCCTGGTACAGCAAGGGAGACACCCTGACAAATGGAGATTTCCATTATACGTCTGAATGTCTCTTACGAAAGGGTAACTTCTGCTTAGTTTTCAGAGCTTCTCCTGTGTCTGCAGTTTCTTAAGAATAATCGGCCTAAAATAATCTTATACCAAAGAGACATATCGTGGGGTGGCAAATTCTGCTCCCCTATAATACCATGCCAGAAATGCAAAGAGGTCTTGAAACACCCTTAACCTTAAAAATCAAGGATGCAAATTTTGGCATTTTTTAAAAGACTTTATTTATATATGTATATGAGAGAAAGAGTGAGTGAGAGAGAGAGAGAGAGAGAGAGAGAGCACAAACGGGGGGGAGAGGCAGAGGGACAAGCAGAGCCCCCACTGAGCAGGAAGCCCAACACAGGGCTCCATCCCAGGACCCCAAGATCATGATCTGAGCCAAAGGCAGACCCTCAACTGACTGAGCCACCCAGTCGTCCCAGCATCTTTTTATTAATCGAAGTCTTTTACTGAGATCATTACAGATTTGCATGCAGTTGTAAGAAATAACACAGCGAGATCCCAGAGTGCTTTTCCTAATTACCCCCAATGGTAACATTTTACAAAAGTACAGTGCAATATCACAGCTAGGATACTGACCTTGGTATAGTCAACCCCACCAATCTTATTCAGATTTCCCCAGTTTTATTTGTATTCCTTTGTGTGTAGTGTATTTAGTTCTATACAGTTTTATCACCTGTGTAAGCTCGTGTACGCATTACCAGAGAAGATAAACAATTCCATCACAAGGACAGCTCCTATTGCCCTTTATAACTACACCCACATCTCCCTCAACCCCGTCCCTAACACCGTGCCACCAGTGATCTGTTCTCCACTTTTTTTTTTTTTTTTAGAGACGGAAAGGGAGAAGGGGAGAGACAGCATCTTAAAGCAGACTCCACGCTGAGTGCAGAGCCCAATGTGGGGCTCAATCTCACAACCCTGAGATCATGACCTGAGCGGAAATCAAGAGTCAGACCCTTAACCGACTGAGCCACCCAGGCGCCCCGTTTTCTCTCCTTCTAAAATGCTGTCATTTCAAACATCTTATATAAATGGAATCTAACAGTATGTAAACTTTTGAGATTGGCTTTTTTCACTAAGCATAACTCCCTGGAGCTTCTTCCAAGTTGTTTTGTATATCACTAGTTCATTCCTTTTCACTGCTGAGTAGTACTCCTCGCTGTGGTTATACCACAGTTTGTTTAACTACTCAACCATTGACAGACATCTGAGCCAGTTCCAGTTTTTAGCTATTATGAATAAAACTACTATGAACATTCATGTACAGGTTTTTGTGTGAACATAATTTTCATTTACTGGGGTGAATGACCAGGAGTACAAACTGCTGGGTTGTATGGCAGCTGAATGTTAATTTTGGAAGAAATTGCCAAACTTTTTCCAGAATGCCTATGCCCTTTTACGTTCCTACTACCTATACATGAGTGACCCAATTTCTCCCCAACCTTGCCAGCATTTGGTACTGTCACTATTTTTTATTTTAGTTATTTTCATAGGTGTATGGTGTTATCTCACTGTGGTTTTAATTTGTGTGTTTCAGATGGCTATTGATGTTGAACATCTTTTCACGTGCTTATTTGCCATCTGTATATCCTCTTCAGCAAAATGTGTGTTCAGGACTTCTGTACATTTTTTTTAAAAAAAAAAGTAATCTCAGGCCCAGCTTGGGGTTCAAACTCACAACACTGAAATCAAGCATCACATGCTCTACTGTCTGAGCCAGCCAGGCACCCCTGCCTTTTTTTTTAAGATTTTATTTATTTATTTGAGAGAGAGAGCACAAGCAAGGGGAACAGCAGAAGGAGGAGAAGCAGGCTCCCCACTGAGCAGGGAGCCCGATATGGGGCTCGATCCCAGGACCCTGAGATCATGATCTGAGCTGAAGGCAGATGCTTCACCAGGCATTCCGCTGCCTTTTTTTTTAAATTGAGGTATAATTGCAATACATTAGTTTCAGGTGTACAATATAATTTGATATATTGCAAAATGATCACCACAATAAATCTGACATCAGTCACCATACATACAGAATTTTTTTCTCGTGATGAGAACTTTTAAGATTTACTCTCTTAGCAACTTTCAAATATGCAATACAGTATTAACTATGGTCGCCATGCTATGCATTACATCCCCAGGACTTATTTATTTTATAATTGGAAATTTGTACCTTTTGATTCTCTTCACCCATTTCACTGACCGTACCCCCCACCCCAAGTCTCTGGCAACTACCAATCTGTTCTCTGTATTTATGTGCTTATTTTTTGTTTTTAGAATCCACATACATGAAGTCATATGATATTTGTCTTTCTTTATTTCACTTAACATCATGCCTTCAAGGTCCATCCATGTTGTCGCAAATGGCAAGATTTCATATATACATTTTCTTTATTCATCCATCAATGAACACTTGAGTTGTTTCCATGTCTTGACTATTGTAAATAATGCTGCAATGAACATGGAGGTGCAGACATCTTTTCAAGTAGAGTTTTTTTCTTCAGATAAATATCCAGAAGTGGGCTTGCTGGATCATATGATGGCTCTATTTTTAATTTTTTGAGAAACCTCCATACTGTTTTCCATAGTGGCTGCACCAATTTATATTCCCAACAGTGCACAAGTGTTCCTTTTTCTCCACATCCTCACCAACACTTGTTTCTTTTTGATAAGAGCCATTCTGAGAGGTGTGAGGTAATATAGCTCAATGTGGTTTTGATTTGCATTTCCTTGATGATTAGTGACATTGAGCAACTTTTCATGGGTCTATTGGCCATCTGTATCCCTTCTTTGGAAAAATGTCTATTCAGATCCTCTGCCTGTTTTTTAATAAAATTGGGGTGGTTTTGTTTTGTTTGTTTTTTGATTTTGAGTTGTACGAGTTCTTTGTATATTTTGGATACTAGCCCCTTATAAGATATATGATTTGCAAATATTTTCTCCCATTTAGTAGGTTGCCTTTTCGTTTCATTGATGATTTCCTTCGCTGTGCAGAGCTTTTCAATTTGATGTAGCCCTACTTGTTTATTTTTGCTTTTGTTGCCTTTGTTTTGGTGTCAAATTCAAAAACTCATTATTGAGACCAATGTCGAGCTTACTACCTGCTTTCTTCTAGGAGTTTTATGGTTTCAGGTCTTATATTCAAGTCTTTAATCCATTTTGAGTTGATTTTTGTGTATGGTGTTAAGATAGTGGTCCAGTCTCATTCTTTTGCATAATGCTGTGCAGCTTTCCCAGCACCACTTATTAAAGAGATTGTCCTTTCCTCATTGTATATTCTTGCCTTCTTTGTCCTAAATTAATGGACCATATATGCATGGACTTATTTCTGGGCTTTCTATTCTGTTTTGCCCATTTTCTAATTACGCTCTTTATATTTTTACCATTGAGATGTGAAATTCCTTAATAGTGTATGTGGTTTGCAAAGATTTTCTCCCAGGCTGTGGGTTGTCTTTCTATCCTTTTCATACAGGCTCTTGCAGAACAAAACTTTTTAATTTTAAAGAGATACAATTTGTCCATTTTTCCTTCTATGGATTGTCCTTTGGTGTCAAAACTAAGAACCCTTTGCCTAGTCCTAGATTCCAAAGATTTTCTATTTTTTCCCCAAAGTTTGATAATTTCATATTTTACATACAATTCCAAGATTCATTTTGACTTGATTTTTTTTTTTTATAAAGTGTGAGGGTCAGGTCAAAGTTCCTTTTTTTGCCTGTGGATATCCAATTGCTCCAGACCCATTGAAAAGGTCCCTTCCACCATTGAAATGCTTTTGCACTTTTATCAAATATCAGCTGAGCCAATTTGTGTGGGTCAGTTTCCAGGTTCCTATTCTGTTCATTGATCTACGTTTCGATGTTCCTATCTCTGACAATACCACACTGTCTTGATTACTGTAGCTATATAGTAAGACTTAATATCACATGGATTCTTCCCACTTAATTCTTCTTTGTCAAGATGGGTTTAGCTATTCTATGGCCTCTTTCTCTCTGTATAAGTTCAAGAATATACTTGTCTAAATCTACAGATAACTTTGCTGAAATTGTGATAGGAATTACATTACTTCTACAGATCAGTTGGGGAAGAACTGACATCTTTACTATGTTGAGTCTTCCAATGCATAAACACAGTATGTCTCTCCATTTATTTAAATCTTCTCTCTTTTATCAATATTTCATAGAGATGCTGTACATGTTTTGTTTTGTTTTTAAGTAGGCTCTATGCCCAGTGTGGAACCCAATGTGGGGCTGAACTCATGACCCTGAGATCAAGACCTAAGATGAGATCAAGAATTGGAGGCTTAACCCACTCAACCACCCAGGCGCCCCCATGTTTTGTTAAATGTATATGTAAGCATTTCATTTTCTTTGGAATAACTGTAAATGGTATTATTGTGTTTTTAATTTTGGTTTCCATGTGTTCATTGTTAGTGTATAGTAATATAACTGATCTTTTTTAAAGATTTGAGAGAGAGAAAGAGAGAGAGAGAGAGAGAGAGCAGGGGGAGGGGCAAAGGAAGAGGGACAGAGAGAATCTCAAGCGGACTCCCCACTGATGGTGGAGCCCAACGCAGGGCTCTATCTCACAACCCTGAGATCATGACTGAGTCAAAATCAAGAGTCAGAAACGTAATCAACTGAGCCACCCAGGCGCCCTGAAATAAAATTGATTTTTGCGTATTGATCTTGCATCCCGTGATCTTGCTGAATATTATTAGTTCTAGGAATTTTTTTGTGTATTACTTGGAATTTCCTATGTAGAAAATTATATTATTTGCAAATAAGGACAATTTTATTTCTTCCTTTCAAGTATGTATATCTTTTATTTCTTCTTCTTGACTTACTGCCCTAGCTAGAACTCCTAGTACTACACTGAATAAAAGCAGTGAGAGTGCACATCCTCACCTCGTTCCTGATTTTAGGGGAAAGCATTTAGTCCTTCACCAGTAAGTATGATATTAGCTAACAGATGTCTTATAAATGCTTCTTTATCAAGTTCAGGTCATTCCCCCCTGTTTCTAACTTCCTAAGCATTTTAAATCATGAATAGGTATTATATTTTCATCAGATGCTTTTTCTGCACTAATGGGCATGATTATATGATTTTTTGTTTAATTTATCGATATAGTAGATTACATTGATTTTCAAATATTGCAGCAGGCTTGAATACATGGAATAAATCCCACTTGGTGATGGTGATGGTGTACAGTTCTTTTGGAATCTTCTTTCACTCATTTCTTCTGAACTTCAACTATGAGCTTCAGAAGAGAAAAATTCCCAGAGATGAAAAGTATCACATCACTATCTAAAAACAGGGAAGTTTCCTCTGGGTCTAGAGCTTTGAAACCTGGATTCAAATCCCCGTTTCGGCATTTACCAGTCCCGGACCTTTGGCAAGTCACTTAATTCTCAAAACCTCAGTTTCCACATCTGTAAAATGGGGATAACAATGCCTAAGTGAGAGAATTAGATGATGAGGCCCTATCTGGCAATAAGCATTTTAAAGAATTAGAAACATTTCAGAAGGGCAATTATATATAGTATTAGGAACAGGGCACAGAGGTGACATAGCAAAGTTTATCCAACATGATCATAATCCTTATAATCGTTTACCCTTGGGTTTTCTTTTTCTGTTATTAGATGTTTTAATAATAAATATCACCATGAGACACCAAGAGGGTCATTCAAGGATGCTCTCATTATTAGTTATTAACTTATTAAACGAAACAGCCATTAGCGCACTGCAGGCCTCTACAGAACGTCGCTGCAGGGGCCCCATAGTCATTAGCCGCCTGGTCTGCACACACCACTTCACCCTGCCTCTTCGGGCGATCAAAGAGCACCTTGATTCTAATTGCTCAGGTGCTCTTCAAAACCCCCAATCTTACTTCTTTTGATCTAACTAGGTTTTTAAATAGGGTATAAATAAGGCAAGTCTACTTTTTGATGGTGATGCAAGAGAAGAAATTGGCTGGGAGAAGAAGAATCAACAAACGAAATGGAGTCCTGCACTTTGCCTCCAACCCCACGCTCTTTGAAACCAAGTAAGGAATCAAATTGATCTATGACACTGGCTTATAGATATTCATGATCATGACCCATGGTGACAGATACATTTTTATGCATGTTTTATGTGTATTGTATTGTGTTCTGGGGCATGCCCACACAAACAAATAACTCAAGCCAAAGTTTAATGAAATAATACTTTTGTTACTATCAGTGATACATGCTAAAGTCTCCACATCAACTTTGTCAGTATTATTTAATGCTGGTTGCCACTACCAATGCCATGACCTAGTGAATGGATCCAGAGTGAACCACGAGTGGACCTTGGCCATGAGGTCATATATGCCCCAAAAGAACTGCTTAGGCTGCTGGGAACCACAGAGATAAGCCCTCCATAGATCTCCCAGCAGGTTGGTGTCTCAGTCTGGCTGAACAAAAACTCTTCTTTTCTCTTCTCAGGATCACAGATGTAAAAGTCCGCAACATTTCAAGGGAACTCCCTTGAAAATGGCAAATGTTTGCCTAAGTGCTCCTAAATTTTCTGGGGCGCCTGGGTGGCACAGCGGTTAAGCGCCTGCCTTCGGCTCAGGGCGTGATCCCGGCGTTATGGGATCGAGCCCCACATCAGGCTCCTCCGCTGGGAGCCTGCTTCTTCCTCTCCCACTCCCCCTGCTTGTGTTCCCTCTCTCGCTGGCTGTCTCTCTCTCTGTCAAATAAATAAATAAAATCAATCAATCAATCAATGCTCCTGAATTTTCTGTGCCTGGAACACAGAAGGCATATAAGTAACGTTCATTGAGCAGCTGAAGTTGGCTAGGCACGCGGTGGAGGGGTCCGTGTTTCATGGCCACAGGGAGACAGATGCTAAAGTGTTCTTTAGACCAGAGGCCGTTTATGACTCCTTCTCTGATCAGCCCAGCCCCATGAGTGGGGGAGTAGGGAGAGATCCAGTTATTACTGCTGCCTAAACCATAAAAATACCACCCCTCCCCGGTATGACTCTTACCCCCCTCAGCCTTTCCTGACCACACTGGCAGACATGGAGCTTTTCTGGAACCCAGAAAAATTTAACGTCACCAGCAGTTTCTGGCCCCTGGAATGGAGGCTTGGGCGGGCCTCTAGGACCGACTGTCCTCTGCTCTGTGAAGCCATCAGGCCCAGTGCAAATAGAAAGGCAGGGCCCAGCCCCTCACTCTTGGGGGGCAAACCTGAACACAATCTCAAAGAGGGAAGTGAAGAGTCCTATTTCAGAACAGAAAAAGGGAGTATCTTTCAGGATAAACAAAAAACGAAACACTGGTGTATATATAACACTTAAAAAGGAGGGGACTGTTGTATCTTTTATCAGAGCTCTGTTTCCCAGTCTCCCATATGTGGGGGTTTTTTGGAGAGAAATGTGACTTTGCTCTGTACAACTTTAGGTTAACGGTGTCCCCAGAACTGTCGTCTGTTCTTTTGGAGCTCTGAGCCACAGTTTCAAGCCCCATGGCGCTGGGGTGAAGAAAGGACTGGTGGGGGTGGGTGCACTGAAGATCCGGACGTGACTAGCCCCTTCAGCTCTGTCGGCCCCCACTGTGGAACTGTGTGTGGCATCTTACGGGGAGTGCTGCAGAGGGCAAGGCTGGCCACTATCTGTAGAGTGAGGAGGTGGGCCTTACGCTGAGGAACAAGAAAAGAAGAGTCCTCCCTGGGAGTTTGGTCTCAGAAACACAGCAAAGCCTGGGCATTTCCGGGGGGGAGGGGGCGGATGGGAAGAAATTAAGCCAGCCCAGCCACATGGGTCCCTGAGGGGTTTCAGGTCTGCGGATTCCGCCAAAAGCCACATTCAACTCTTCCATTATACCCAACCCTTTGGAAAAGCCTCCTTTACTTTTGTCCTGTAAGGGGTTCAGGGGGAGAACCTAAGCTGTCCTTTGGCCAGAGGACTGAAGGGGAGAATAGGGTCCCCTTCCTCCCAGTCAGGGTGAAGCTGGCAGAGGAAGCCAATGGCCAAGGACAGCTGTACCCTGCAGACAAGTTTCCGCTAGAAGGCAACATTCTGGTGGCCTGACACGGAGGTGGGGGGATGGGGGCTTTGATCATCCTCATGAAACCCTGGCAGGGAGACCTCTTAGGAATAGCCAGGGAGCTTGCTGAGAGGGAATTTTCCAAAGATCGAGCTTCCAAAGGTTTGAAAACTGTAAGTTGAGTGTTTGTGTGTCTCTATATTTCCTCTCCCCTTTCTCGAAAGAACCGATTCAATTGAGGCCACAGCTTCCTACTGGCTAGAGCAAATATTGTGTTCAAAGCCTAGCTGGGGTGCCTGGAGGAGACAAAGACTGAGGCTACTGGCTTGCCTGCCAGATTTCCCCCTTGAGCCTCTATTTCTTCCGACAGTTCTGAGAAGTCCAGGCTTGACTCTATCAGGTGAGCTGCCTGGAGCTGCTCTGGAGCATTGCTCGTGTTCATCAACATTCCCAGTTCTCCTTTCCCTCCGGGCACACAGGAGGACCACACTTCCCTGCCTGGGGGAGGTTAAGTGTGGCTGTGTCACATTTTTGGCCAATGAAGGGTGAGAAGTGACACAAGTCACAACTGGCTAGAAACGTCTGAGAGAGATGCATGCTTCTCCCAAGCTTTCCTTCTCTGCTGCGGCAAACCCTAGAGCTTGTGTTTGGATAACAGTGTCCGAAAACAACAGATCCCTCATCAGCTTGGGTGCCTGACTGCCTACAAGGGGCAGAGCGCCTAAGCCCATGTGGAACATGCACATAAGCGAGAAATAACCCTCGGGAAACCACTGGAGTTTGGGGACTGTTTGTGACCACAGCGTAAAATGGATTTCTCAAGGTACTATTAGCCAGTGATGGGGGGGGGGGGGGCTTAATGAACTCAACACTGGGAACTCCACTGCCTGTTCTCTCATGAAAGCTCATAATGGCCACAATTCACCAGGAACCCGTTCCAGGCGACTCTGGATCTGTTTGGCAGTTAGCAACTCCCATGTTCCCAGAATTCTACTGGGCTGGGTAGTTCTATAAAATCTGTCGCCCCGGAGGCTGTTCCAGTGTTGATACTTGTTCAAAAACATTCAGTCAAACAAATGTTCATTAAAAAGCTGGCCATCTAACCACCAGGCAGAATTGGAGCAGCAGAATTGAGGCTGACTCTCGGGAACGGGGTCCAAATGAAAGGAAGGACATTCCTCCCGAGACGGCATCTTGTTCCTCAGTAACATGGGTTACACGTCTGCCGCGGACTTCCATGGTAACCCAAACGCACAGATCTGGTCTCCAGGATTCCTGTGATCCTTCCTCAGTTACCATGGCCACAACACACAGTTTGAACAAACAACACTTCTGACCTCATCTGGTTCTCACATTTGAAAAGTAAGACATTTGGAGAACAAACTCATTTTAAAACATTAAAGTCAATCGGCGGATTTGGAAGTTTGAGTATTGTGATCAAACGAATACAAGGAACATTTTTTCCACTCCGAGGAAAAAGAACAACTGCCTGTCAAAAAAATCATTTTGACAACCGTTGAAATTTCAAGACAGAATATATTTTAAATAGTAGTACTCTATCAATGAGAACGTTCCTGATAGGAAATACATGCTGTGGCTTTTAGGGGTGAAGGGCTGTGATGTTTACAACTAACTCAAACTATATACGGCAAATACAGTAAAATGGGAACAACCAGGAAACCGAGGTGAATAGCCAAAGCCTTCACTCTACTATCCTTGCAACTTTCCTGTAGGTTCCTTTTCAAAATGAAGCGTTTCAAAAAATCATGCATGCTCCAGATTAGTGACTTTCAAACTTCAACAATAGCCCACAATAAAATATAAATTGTACGCAGTGACCCAGACATAACATACACACATAGACATATCATCTGAACAAATGCATACAAATTCAATAAAGTTTCACAAAACAATACCTGTTAACGTGTAAGACTCTGTGACTTTTCTGTTCCATCTTGGTTTTTTTTAAATGCTGGTTGTGACCTGTTGAGGTGATTGACCGCGAACGGTCACAACCCATTTGAACACTCCTACCCTCAGAGGTGCTTTCTGCAACATTTCTGATATTTAGTATGACCTAGAGACAAAGAAGAAGTACTATCACCATGAAGACCTGACAGCTTCGCACACCCTTAATTATGTGGGCTTTGAAAACCCAGCTCTTCAAACATAGAGGCATTCAGGACATTAAAACTTGAGATTCCGAGGGCAACCCTGTTGGGACCCCTCTCGCTCATGGAGAGCTTTTTCTGTATCCTCACTTTAAAAACCCCTATCGCTTTACTCACCAAAAAAACAAAAAACCTATGGATTTTGAGCATGTTGACAAATGCAGTCATCGTTACTTGTGTGTGGACAAGTGTGTGAGCAAGTCTTTAGGAGACATACAGAATTTGTTTTGGCACCCAGGCCTAGGGGCTTACAGTTGGCCAACTCCCACCCTGGGAAATCTCTGTGGCCCCCTTCCCAGCTACTGGCTGCCTCCTCGCCTCCTGGCCATTAGTCAGCCCCAAAGTGTGCCACCCATAATAATGTCTGCACCTAATGGGATCATCCAGGCTGGAGACTCCCTGCCCTGCTAACAGCATCTCTGTCTTCCCGACACTCTTCCCACGAAACCTAAGAAAAGAGGATTTTGTGGCCTCCCTGGAGAGTCATAATGCATGTTTGCATATGAAAGACTCTAAAAAATCTTGCAGTAAAGAAACTTGTTTAACTTTTTTTTTTAATCTTAGGAATTTACACACTTATTTGTACACGGAAAACCCCATCCCCCCTTTTCCCTACCCTGCCCTAAAGTTGCTTTGTGGCTAAGGCCGCCCCTGGGAAATAACTGTGGAGTAAGTGAAATGGATCTTTGGTTTCAATGCCTCCTAACATATTCCAGACCCCAGGAACCACCACCAACCCCTTGGGTCTAAGTTCCTCTCACATCCCCCTTCTCTCCTGTTCTGTCCATCTTCCTGGACTCCAGTGTCCTGTGCCCCTGGGTGAGAGGGAGGGCAATTGTGGTAGAAAACAAAGGGACTGGGCTTACTGGGCTGTCCCACCAGGAAAACTGGCACAGTTCTTAGTACTTAGCCACTGGACTGACTCTAATTCAGGCACTGCAGTCTCTGTTTCCTGGAAGATGGGGGCAAGGGATGGGGATAGAGCCCTGTAGCCCCAGGAGCTTCCAGTTCCTAATCTTCTCACTGGAGGGCCCATGTTCACTGTTTCTTCTCTTCTCTAATTGATGCCCGCGTGACATGAGCAGAAATCCATTCCTTTCCCCACCTCCACCCCATCCCCAGCGTGGCATTGCCCAGGGTTCTCCTCTTCCTAGAGCCGTTTCTGAAAGTAAACCGTCCCTTCCATTCTGGGCTGGAATTTTCACCACCTGCCCGCATCCTGCTGGCCTCTCGCCCCACCACAAACACCCTCAAGGCCAGTTAACTACGCTTTCCCCCACCGGCCAAGGTAATCTGGGCTAACCCAGTGAGGCAAGGTCAGTTCACGTGTAGGACAAACACCACGCGGTGGGCCACGCTGAGCAGGAGACCAGGGCCGAGGAGAAACCGGGTGCTGTGGCCCGAGACAACCACCCCAGCGGAGAAAAGGCTGTCAGACAGGGAGGAGTTGAGCGGCCCCTCAGTGGCGTTGGCCACCTCCTCCAGTGGGACCCTCGGGGCCAGCAGCTTGGAGAGGAGGCTGCTGAACCTACTCACGGTGGTAGCCTCTGGCTCTGGGGACGGGCCTGGACTGGATGCAGTGAAGTTCAGCTCCTCGGGGTCCACACAGAGGCCGTCGGAAGAGCGCCCAAAGGCCACCTGGCTGAGGTCCAGGCCGGCCACGGAGCCCGGGGCGGCGCACGGCACGTCAGACACGCGCCCGGAGCTCTCCATCCAGTCCCGCAGCCACTCCAGGCGGCAGTCACAGCGCCACGGGTTGCGGAAGAGAAAGAGGCGGCCCAGGAAGAAGCCAGGCTGGAAGGCGGCCCAGGCCAGCACAGTGAGGTGGTTGCCATTGAGGTGCAGAGCGAGGAGGCCCGAGAGGTTCTGGAAGGCGCCCTCCTCCACGAAGGCAATGCTGTTGCGGTCCAGGTAGAGCAGCTCAAGCTCTGCCAGGTCAGCGAACCAGGCGCGCGCCACGAGGCCCAGCGCGTTGCCGCCCAGGTTGAGCGTGCGCAGGCGGCGCAGGCCTACAAAGGCTCCGGCGGGCAGCTCGGCCAGCAGGTTGTCGTTGAGCAGCAGGTGCTCCAGGGCGCCGCAGTCGCGAAAGGCGCCTGCATGCACAGCGCGGACGCGGTTGGCCTGCAGGCTGAGCGAGCGCAGGCGCCTCATGCCCTGCAGCGAGCTGGAGGCTACCGCCTCGATGCGGCTGCGCTCCAGGTGCGCGTGCGTCAGGTTGGCCAGGCCGCGCAGCGCGCCGGGCACGCGGCGGAAGAGGTTGTCGAAGGCGGCGAGCTCGCGCAGGGCGGGTAGCTCGGCCAGGAGGCGCTCGGGCACGGTGAAGAGGCGGCAGGAGGCCAGGTCGAGGCGGCGGAGGCGGCTGAGTGCGGCGAAGGTGCGAGCGTGCAGGTAGCGCAGCTCACCATTGTGCGCCAGGCGCAGCTCGGCCAGGCGCGGCAGGCCCTTGAAGGCGCCGGGCGTGATGAAGGACAGGTTGTTGTGGCGCAGCGACAGGCGGCGCAGCGACGGCAGCGTGCCGAAGGCCCGCTCGCCCAGGAAGCGCAGGCCGTTCCGGTCCAGGTCGATGGAGGCCGCCTCGCACGGGAACTCGGCCGGCACCCGCAGGAGACCGGCGCGGTCACAGCGCACGGAGCAGCCGCGCTCCGTGCTGCCGCAGGCGCAGGCGGCGGGGCAGGTGCGCGTGCAGGCCTCCTCGGCCCAGACACTGGGCAGGCCGAAGACCACCGCTGGGAGGTGGGGAGGGGGGAGAGAAGACAGAAAAGGAACAGCCGTCAGCCTAAGGGTGGTCCCAGTGAAGTCCTACTTGTCCACGTCGCAGGACTGCCCTCCACCAAGTTCTCATCCTCCTGCACAACCACGCCCTCCAAGTGGCCTCCTTCCAGCTCCTAGACCTTTCGCACGCAGGTTTCCCACCCAGGCCGCCCTCCCCTTTGCTTCCCGGTTATATTCACAGGCAAAATCCAGCTGGGATTCCGGCATCTGACCCAATTCTAAACACCCTCCTGCCTGTAACATCACTTGATGCTCTCCTAGAATTCGGCCTAGAGGGATCACTGCATGCATAGGGGGGCCTGGAGGGCATCACCGTGGCCTGTGCTCTAGTCCTGCGCTGCCCAATACTGTAGTCACTAGCTACATGTGGCTATTGAGCATTTGAAATGTGGCTAGCCTGAATTGAGATATGCTGGAAGGGTAAAATACACACCAGCTCTCAAAGACTTAGTACCAAAAAAAAAAAAAAGGTATATTTTCTCAACATTAACTCTTACATTGATTACATGTTGAAATGATATTTTAGATCTGTTGGATTAACTAAAATATTAAAATTAATGTCAACTGTTTCTTTTTACATTTTTAATGGGGCTACTTAGAAAATTTAAACATTTGTGGCTTGCATTCTATTTTTATTGGTGCTGCTCTAGTCCCTCCCGCTGTAAGAATTCAATTCCTGAAAACTCCCCCATTGAGGAAATTAAGCCTCATGAAGAAGAGAGAATTAGGGAACAGGAGGTAGGGCAAGAAAGAAAACCCTGTCAATCTCTTTTTTTTTAAACAATCACTACATTTAAGCCATAAGGACAGCATTCTAAATTAACAATGACCTGCTGACACATCTCAAAAAAATAATTGTGGACACTGTGGAGTTAATTTTCATTCACCAGCCCTTTTCCTCTAGAGACTTTTATACATCATCACAGGAAAGAATGGTGCTTATAAAAATTTTGTTCTGAGCATATGAACGGAGAATCAGATAAAGACTTCAAAAGCCCTCCAGGAGGCATGCCACCTGCAGCAAAACAGAATGGTAGCCAGAGGTCCCAACCCCCATCTCGAGTTCCAATGGAAAGGGCAGCACGGAAGATGCACAAGTTTTATTTTCTGGCCAGGAGCAGCTCGTAGGTGGAGTGTGCTCCATCTGAAATTCCTGCAGAGTCACAAAGGTACCCAGATGTAAACCTGACCACTGATACTCATAATTTCTAGCCCTCCTCAGCAGTACTCCCAAATTTGTAGCAAACATCCCTGACCTACCATTCAGTCCCTCCCACTGTGTACACATTACCCTGCTTTGCGGGTGGGAGCCCTCGTAGGCACCTGAAGGTGTGGCCACATAAGGAGTGTACAGAATATGCTTGCCGCTGGCTCTGTGGCTTTGTTCAGCTTCCAGTGTCTTCAGTACATTTGTTGTGGACACTGCATGTTTTTTCAGCTGCTAGGAAGGGGTTCAGCTTTTTCAGACTTGGCTGGAAAACACTCAGCCCTTTGAGCAAGCCTTCTGTTGTAAACTATAGCTAGTTAAACATTCTGTTGTTACAGAGGCTTGACTTAGCTCTAACGTCTCCCTAAGAACTGTGAACTAGACACCAAGCTTCCAGCAAGGTTCTTGGACCCTGTGCTGAGCTTGACTGTAAACGGGGCAGCAGTTGGGCTAGGGAGACACCCTTTTAGAGAGACAGAGCCAAGAATATAACCTTAACTCCAGGCGTCAGCGGACAGGGGTGGGACCCTTTTCTATCAACTCTTCCAACTGGGTCAAGTAGAAGACATCAGATTTCCTTACAAATAGTCCTTCATTCTACTCTCTTCTCCTTTTTAATTAAGAGAAGTGCACTCTCAACCATATGACTCATGTTTCTACTACACAAGAGCTAACATTGTTCCAGGCACACTAAATGTTTGCAGAATTAAATGGAATTGATGCCTTCCTCTGTAATGATTCCTCCTGGAGGATGTCATTTATTTAAAAAAAAAAAAAACTCTTTGTCGAGGAATTCCTGGGATTA
Organism: Ursus americanus; assembly: GCF_024610735.1. Lineage (NCBI taxonomy): Eukaryota > Metazoa > Chordata > Mammalia > Carnivora > Ursidae > Ursus > Ursus americanus. Next base: position 87,837,587 of record NC_142164.1, read on the forward strand.
TGACAGGGATTAGTTAATAAAATGGAACTGCCAATTTTTCTAAAACACATGCAACAGGGGTGGGAGTGAAGTTTTTATTGTGTATCCTTTTTATCTTTTAAATGTTGAACCATGTGAATGTATTCCCTATTTCAGAAAACAGGTTAAGATTTATTTTAAACTTTTTTTTAAGATTTTTTATTTAGTTATTTGACAGAGAGAGACAGCGAGAGAGGGAACACAAGCAAGGGGAGTGTGAGAATGAGAAGCAGGCTTCCCTCGGAGCAGGGAGCCCTATGCGGGGCTCAATCCCAGGACCCTGGGATCATGACCTGAGCCGAAGGCAGACGCTTAACAGCTGAGCCACCCAGGCACCCCAAGATTTATTTTAAACTTTAAACACTCAAGATGTTGTCACTATTAGAGACCTATTTTTCTTTCTTTTTTTTTTTAAGATTTTGTTTATTTATTTGACAGAGAGAAAGAGACAGAGAGAGAGGGAACACAAGCAGGGGGAGTGGGAGAGGAAGAAGCAGGCTCCCAGCAGAGCAGGGAGCCCGATGCAGGGCTCCATCCCAGGGCTCTGGGATCACGCCCTGAGCCGAAGGCAGACGCTTAATGACTGAGCCACCCAGGCGCCCCTAAAGACCTCTTTTCAACCTCTGAAACTTTAAGAGCCATTAGGAATTACTAATTTACTGGATTACTTAGTGAAATTTAAATTAAATCAAGTAAATTCTCAGAACAGACAACCAAAATCCAGTATTGGTTTACCCAATATGAAGACTAAGTATATGTCTAATTCAGAGAAGCAGGGCACTAAAACAAAATTTTTAAAAAATAACAAGCTATTTGGGTGAGTTCTCTTGCAGGAATGGCACAGTAGCTTGTATCAGACTAACATTCCTGCCAATAGCTAGTGTAAACTCTGAAAAAATATTTAAAGAAAAAATGTTTGAAGGCACTGAAGAGGAACCTAAATAGGCAACCAGAGTAAATACAACCCTTAAAAGAAGAGAAGCTGGGGCACCTGGGTGGCTCAGGCAGTTAAACATCCAGCTCTTAATTTCTTGATTTCAGCTCAGGTCATGATCTCAGAGTTGTGAAATCAAGCCCCCGGGTCGGGCTCCACGCTGGACGTGGAGTCTGCTTAAGATTCTCTATCTCCCTCTCCCTCTGCCCCCCCCTTCCCTCTCTAAAAAAATAAGAGAGGCAAACTAGGTGAAGACACATTTATCTGACTTTTTCTCTTATACCTGAATAACACTGTGTGTTAACTTCATTATAAAAATGAAAATGAAACTGGCTTTTTCTCTCAGGGCATATTCAAGTCCGTGCTGCAGATAGGGAGTAGAGCTCAAGCAGAGAGGAAGAGTCTTATCACGCTGACACGTTAGAAGTCAGAGTATTATAGCTGCCACAGTGGCTGGAAATTGAAGAGGGAAAACGTGGAAAAGAAGGAGCCACAAAATTGACATACAGAGTCCCCTTAGGGGGACTCAAACAAATCCTTGTTTGAGTCCTAAAGTGTATATATGTGGGGTGACTCCAAGGAGCCAAGAACTGAAGGCCGAACGCACCAACCAAAGATTTCAACAACTTCCCAGTAATGGGAGACAGATTAAGAGTTCAAAGTCCACCAAGTTAAAAGGACTTATAAAATACCTCCGGCTTTCCATGGAAACCCCAGAGGGCCACACCTTAGGAGTAAAGGCCATTTCCCAGGACAAAGGGCAAACTGAACTAGGCCTACCCTAACAAAGCCTAAAACTAAACCTCCCCAGTATCAAGGTGACCTACCAGTAATTTAAGTGAATGCCATACAAAATTCAACACTCTTCAAAGGAAGATATAGAATCTAGAATTCCTTATAACTACTATCTATGATATCTTGTATACAGTCAAATAATACTAGATATGTGAAGAAGTAGCAAAACATGACACTTATCAAAAGGAAAAAAAAAAGTAGTTAACAGAGGCAGACCCAAAGACTGCCCAGATGTTGGAATTACCAAACAAGGATTAACTATAAATATGTTAAGGAATTTACAGGAAAAGATGGATATAATGGGTGAAGACATGGAGAATTTGAATTTTAGAAGAGATAGGGAAACTAAAAATGAGCCCAATGGAAATCTTTGTACTAAAATAATAATACAATATTTGAAATTTTATTTTTTAAAATATTTATTTATTTTAGAGAGAGAGCATGGTGGGGAAGGGGAGAGGGAGAGAGAGAAAGAGGGAATCCTCAAGCAGACCCTCTGCCAAGCGCAGAGCCTGATGCAGGGCTCAATCCCACAACCCTGAGATCACGACCTGAGCCGAAATCACAAGTTGGATGTCCAACCAACTGAGCCACCCAGGCCCCCCACGATATTTGAAATTTAAAAAAAAATCATTGAATAAGAAAAACAGATTTGACACAGCAGAAGAAAAGATTTCATGAACTTGAAGAGAGGTCAACAGAAATTACAGAAGCACCGGGAAAAAAAAAAGACTAGAAAAAATATGATTGGAACTTCAATGACCTGTGGGATAATATCAAGCAATTAGACTAACATGCATGTATTTGGAGTTGCAGAGGACGGAAGAGAGAGAATACAGCAGAAAAATAATTGAAGACAATTTCTAAAATTTGATTAAAACCAAGAAGCCCAGCAAACCCCAACTAACAACACACACACACACAAATATACTTCTAGACACATCATAGTCAAACTGCTGAAAACCAAAGATAGAAAATTCCTTAAAGCATCCAAAGAAAAAAGACATTATATAGAGTACACAACTATATAAATAATGACTGACTGCTTATCAGAAACCACAGAGGCTATAAGACAATAAAATATATCTTTAAAAAAAAACTTTTAAGTAAACTCTCTGCCCAATGTGGGGCTTGAACTCACACCCCTGAGATCAAGAGTCCCATGCTCTACCCAGGGAGCAGTCAGGTGCCCCCTGGAATTATATCTTTTAAAGTGCTGGAAAAGGGGTGCCTGGCTGGCTCAGTCAGTTAAGCATCCAACTCTTGATTTCGGCTCAGGTCAGGATCTCAGGGTCCTGGGATCAAGCCCCGCAGTGAGCCCCACGTTGAGCCCCACACTGGGCTCCAGGATTCTCCCTCTGCTCCTCCCCTCACTAGCTCGAGATGCACCTGTTCTCTCTCTCAATAAAATAAATAAATCTTTTAAAAAAGAGAGAGAGAGAGAATGAAAAGACAGACCACAGACTGGGAGAAAATAGCTGTATATTTTCTCTGTATATATCTCATAAAAGACTTGTATCCAAAGTATATAAAGAACTCTCAAAACTCAGTGATAAGAAAACAGACAACCTAATTAATAAACGGGCAAAATATGTGAAGAAACACTTGACCAAAAAAAGATATACAGAAGGCAATGAAACATATGAAAATATGGTCAACATCATTAGTTGTTAGGGAAATGCCAATTAGAATTGCATCTTGTTAGAATGACTAAAATTATAAAGACTGACATACCAAGTGTTGGAGAACATACAGAATAACTGGGACCCTCTTACAGGGCTGGTGGAAGTGTACAATGGTACAACCACATTGGAAATAATGTGGCAGCTTCCTTAAAAGTTAAACATACACCTACCTTATGATTCATCCATTCTACTCCTAGGGAAATAGAAGCATATGTCCATACAAAAGACTTGGGCATGACTATTCACAGCAGCTTTATTCGTAATAACCCAGAACTGGAAACAACATATACGCCCACCAAGTCTGAACAGGTAAACAAATTATCAAGTATCCACATAGTGGAATACTACTGGGTGATAAAAAGAAATGGACTTTTGATACATACAACATAGAGGAATCTCAAGATAATTCTGCGAGTGAAAGAAGCCAAACAAACAAAAAAAGGTACATAGTATCTGATTCCACTTACATAAATATTATTCTGTAGTAACAGAAAGATCAGTGGTTGCCCCGGGATTGGCGGGGAGGCAGGGAGGGACAGGAAGGTGGGATTATATAGAGACATGAATCTTGGGGGTGAGGGATATGTTATTTATCTTGATTGTGCTGATGGTTTCACAAGGGTACACTTCAAATATGTTCAGTTTGTTAGATGTCAATTATATTTCAATAAAGCTGTTTTTATTTTTTTAAGATTATATATTTGAGAGAGCACGAGAGAGAGCATGTACAAGCATGTGGGGGAGGGGCAGAGGGAGAGAGACATTAAAGTAGACTCCATGCTGAGTGCAGAGCCCGGCACAGAGCCCCATGTGGAGCCCCACACAGAGACTGACAAGGGGGGCTCAATCTCACGACCCTGAGATCACGACCTGGGCTGAAACCAAGAGTCGGACACTTAACAAACTATGCCAACCAGGTGCAATAAAGCTGATTTTTTTTAAGATATTAAGGAAAGTAATTCAGTGAGTATGTGTGTATATAGATAGATACATATACACATCATATATGTATATGACTTGTATACAGAATATAAAAACAACTACAAATGAATAATGAAAAGACAACTAAATAAAACTGGGTAAAAGACTTGAACACTTCACAAAAGAATATATTAAGTAGCCATTAAGCACATGAAAAGGTGTTCAACATCATTAGCCATTAGGGAAGTGCCATTAAAATTACAGTGAGATTTCCCTATACACGCACTAGAATGGCGACAATTGAAAAGACGGACAACCCCAAATGGGGGCAAAGATGTAGGCCAACTGGATTCTCTAACATGGTTGGTGGGAGTAGAAAATAGTTCAGTAACGTTACAAAACTTTGGCAGGGTCCATTGAAGCTAAACATACGCCTACCCTATGACTCAGCAATTCCACTTCTAAGTATTTACCCAAGAGAAATAAAAGAAAGGTCCACATAAAGACGACAAGATTGCTCATAGTCGCTTATTCATAATAGATAAAAATTGGAAATTACCCAACAGTAGAGAAATAAAAAGGAACAAACTATTGATATAAACAACAAAAACATGTTGAGCCAAAGAAACTTAACACAAAAGAGTACATACTATAGGATTATACTGCTATGCAGTCCCAGAACAGAGCTCCTGGCCGTGGCTCTGGGTGCTCAACAGAATAAGGCCTGCAGATGGACTCCATCCCAAAAGACAGCAAATTAGAAGACATAGTTTAGGAATATTATCTGGGTGATAGGAGCATGCAGTTCAAATTAATCAAACTGTGTGGGTTTCTTTTTAATTAGTGTTTGCTCAAAGCTAAGCTTGCTACATTTTCTCATTTCATAAGACAATCTGCAAGGTAAGTATTATTCTTCTGTTCTATGAAGGAGGAAACTGAGGTTCAAGGTGGTTAAATGACATCAACCTTTGGTTTCTGTCTTTCCATTATGCTGTACTATCCCCCACCCGACATACCTAGTCTCTCTGAGCTTCCGTCTCGTTAACTAGAAACTGAAGGGCCAGCATTTCCCTTCCTCTGGGGGCCCTACTGGCTCTCATTTTCCACGGTTGGGCAGCAGCTGTTGCCAACTACCACCTCTAAGAAAAAATACCCCTATCAGAGCCCCATGGGTCTCTGCCGTCACCTCCCAGACACAGCTGTTTGGACTGCGGATAAACATTTGACCTAAGCAGACCCAATCAGATTCATTCAACACCACCCCCCCCATGAACACGGAAGGGGCAGTGAGATCGTGTGAGCATCATCCGGTACAGCACTGAGGCTAGGGTTTGTACCACAGCCGCATGCCGGTCAGAATTACAAGGGAGCAGAAGTCAAAGGCAAGGTGAGGAAGCTGGTGTGCGGACAGAGGACAAAACCCAACATGAGAATCACAGAGATGGAGATCAGGAAGAGTGGGAAGTTGCTAGCCAGCTCTCTAGTTCCCAGAAGGCCCGGCTATAGCTGTTTCTATGACATTTCCCCGTTTCCATTTTACAAACCGACTCAAATCATCTGCACGGACCAGTGAATTTCTGTTCTTTGAGACCAAACCATCTCTGACAGTAGTGGACGTCTGATACCTTTTCTGGCTACCCAGCACCTTTTAAGTACTCTTTCCACATTTAGGGAATTTTCTACATTATAAGTCCTGCCTCCTCAAGATAGAAGCCAGAAATTCTCTTTCCCAATGTCCCTTATGGTTAGGGCCCAGGCACGTGACCTAGCTTTGTCGATCAGACACCCCCAGGGACACTTGGATTCAGAAGTGCCAGGCAGAAACCATTTTCTGTCCAGGATGATGGCAGAGGCATCTGGATTTCAGGCTCCGGACGGGGGGGGGGATTTCTGGCACCCAGCACCCAGCATGATGCCCATGAGCTGCCAGCTGGGTCCACCAGTGGTGGTGGCCTCAGGGCCTTTGCTGGAGCTGCCCCACTCCCTGGTTTAGGCATTGCTCTGGGCAGCGGGCCTCCAACCAGGATGACTGGGAACACCTCACATCCCTAAACAAACCCTTTCCTGGCTTTAACAGTACCTTAAGTACGTACTATGGTTTGCAACAAGAGTCCAAAACACAATCAGAGGTAAAACAGGTCCTCCTAATCTCTCTCTAACCATCTCCTCCTTCTGGCCCCTTCCCCTTTCCCCCAAAAAAACCTTGTGAACTCTCTACCTGAAAAGAGAAAGCTGCTCAAATTCAGGACCAGGCAGTGCCCCTCACCCAAAAGGAAGCTCCTTGCTATTCATTGCCACAACATACAGAATATGGAATCAAAATCTGTTTAGGCCATCTCTGATTTTTCCAAATGCAAATGAAAAGGGGCCTCTCCTGTCATCAGCAGTGATTATTCCAAAAACAAATCTCCTCAGCTGTCCAGGGCCGAGTTCCATGGGGATACCTTGGCCAGAAAGACATTTACCAAATTAAAATAAAGATCACAATTTGTGAAAAGTGAAGGTCAAACTCCCTGGCAGTTGCTTAGCAATTTCTGTTCGCACACCAGTATTTTGGAGAAGCATCCATGTGGAAATCTGAAGAGGTTTCAGTGCTTTTATTCCCCATCTGACGTTGGGAGAGGAAGACGGGAAATTCAGCCAAACTGGCCCGGGCTCAGAACTGGCCTCTGCTCAGCCAGCCTCTGTCACAGCTCAGGCATACACATGCAGGGCTTTCCAGAGCATTCAGTCTAGAAACACTCATCCTGAGGGCACGGCCTCTCTAGTTCTCTCATAAACTCTAATGACCCTGCCTTTCATCCCTGCCTTCTCATGCTGCCTTTCTGGGCATTTCGTTCTGCTTCAACCTCAGCCAAGCTTTCTGAATCTCAGTTTCCTCATCTGTAACAGGCGGACCATTATGAGGAACAGATGAGTTGGAAAGCTTGAAATAGCTGTGAAACCATGGGCTAAAGCTAACAGCAGGCTCCATGAGGCACTGTGGTCACAGGATTAAATCACACCAAGGGACGAGTACTTCAAGGACCATGCAGGGATCTGCCCCAAAGTGGAAAGCAAGACACCAAGTATGAGAATAGTGAAGTTATTACAAGTAGACTGCAAGGAAGAGTCTAGAATGGTTCTCTACCTGGGCTGCACAACGGAATCATCTGAGGAGCTTTCGAGCCATTCACAATGCTCCGGCTGGACACCACACCAATTAAATCTGAATCTTCAGGGGTGGAACCAAGCGTTGTGCTTCACAGATGAGCCCAATACACAGCCCAAGTCAAAAACCAAGGGTCTAGGTGGACCAACTTTATCAAAATGGGATTTATGCACGTGGTATAAAATGTTACAAGGTGGGGGCGCCTGGGTGGCACAGTTGTTAAGCATCTGCCTTTGGCTCAGGGCGTGATCCCAGCGTTCTGGGATAGAGCCCCACATCAGGCTCCTCCGCTAGGAGCCTGCTTCTTCCTCTCCCACTCCCTCTGCTTCTGTTCCCTCTCTCGCTGGCTGTCTCTGTCAAATAAATAAATAAAATCTTTTAAATACATAAATAAATAAATAAATAAATAAATAAATAAATAAA